>NC_137923.1:23163293-23270793 GCF_963457725.1 Sprattus sprattus
GGTCTATAGCTCCACTGTGGATGTGGATGTGGATGTGGATGTGGATGTGGATGTGGATGTGGATGTGGATGTGGATGTGGATGTGGATGTGGATGTGGATGTGGATGTGGATATGGCTGTGGGTGTGGGTGTGGATTTAGGTGTGGGTGTGGGTGTGGGTGTGTGTGTGGGTGTGTGTGTGTGAGTGTGTGCGTGTGTGTATTGGTATTTATGCGTGTACCATATGCCTTTTAAACGCCCCTCAGTGTGGTGTGTGTGTGTGTGTGTGTTGCAGGGGTTTTGGCTGTGTCAGGACCCTCACGGTCAGCATGCTGTTCTGTCGGTCTGTGGGTTGGGTTGTCCAGTCAGCTCGTCTCTGACAGAGCAGCTGTGGTCAGTCAGTCTGCCCACTCACAGCTGAGCACCACTGCAGCTGTCTCCTTATCTCTCTCACACATTGTCAACATACATATCCACACACACACACACACACACACACACACACACACACACACACACACACACACACACACACACACACACACACACAACCATACATAGACTCTCTCACACACGCAACTGCTCATGCACACATATGCACACACTTGCACACTTACTCACACCCACCAACATACCCACTTACACACAAACACACACCCATTCATCAAAACAGCTGATACATAGCCCTGTGTTCTCTTGTTCCTCCCATTGCACTACCAGTTGTCCCGTACCAGGTGTACACCAGGCAACGGGCTTCTCAATGCCCACAGTATTTCAAATTCACTAAGAATTTTAAAATTAAAGTTTACTAATCTGATTTATGAGGTGAACTTTGACACTGGTGGGGATGAAATCCTCTTAGCTATGTACACTAAGCTTCATCGTGTTTGGGTCATATCAGCACAAGTAAGCAACCCCTCTTAGTCTACGAGATGGAAAAGGAAGTGCTGGTAGTAGAATGTTCTAGGTCAGACACAGGAGACAGTTCCTAATGGCCGCTATCCCAGACTGAGATTATACGGGCTCCTGCTCTGAAATGCATTTAAAATTGGGAATCTCCGGATGAAATTCAGTCCAGGACCGGCCTTAATCCCAGGAGTGGCTATGCGGCTTCGGTTCACTTCTGTGTGGAGTGGAGGAGACTCTTCTCTGCAGTGAGTGCAGGAGTCAGCTTAAATGTACCATGATGCCTCGTGGCAAATGGCTGGCTGGCAAATGGAGGGGCACACTAGACTAGGTCAAATTTCTTTAGCCTCACACACGTACACTTGTACTCACATACACACACACACACACACACATACACTAATACTCACACACACACACACACACACACACACACACACACACACACACACATACACACGCATTGGTGAGCAAACCTCAGGGCATTTTACAGTAGAGTAGACAGGACCACTCAGGCGTGGTCATGACTACCACCTTTGACCTCTCCTGAAAGTGCTCGAGGCTTGAATGAAGGGAATCCTCTGTTTTCACCATGAGTAAACCATATGGAAATGGGAGTGGGGGATGGAGAATTGTATGTGAACACATGTGATTGATATGCTTTTTGATGTACAAAGTGGCTTGGCATCTTAGCTTTGTGTTAGCTGTTAGGTGTGTGTGTGTGAGTGTGAGTGTGAGTGTGAGTGTGAGTGTGAGTGTGAGTGTGAGTGTGAGTGTGAGTGTGCACATGTGTTTATCAATTTATTATACAGACTGTGAAAGTGTTCCATTATATTTTGAAAAAACTGCTGACAAATCTACAAGACCCCAAGATGGCACTCAAACCATGCAACATGCTCATCCAGACAGACACACACACACACACACACACAGAGAAAGAGGGATGCGACATCACTCAGGAACAGGAAGCTGGAATAACATCACCTTGCCCTCGTCCTTCAGAGATACAAAGATATTCTCAACAGCCCACTGCTAAACTTAAAGTGTGAGTGTGTGTCTGAGATGTATCAGGTTTTATAGTGACTGTAATAATAGTCTAATTAAATACGCCATCTTGTGGTTGTTTATGGAATTGTTGACATTTGGATGACCTAATCAGGCAGCCACCCCTCTCTGGAATTTACACAGTGGGCTAGAGGGGCTCAGTTGAAAAAAGCACTTCAGTGTTAAACACAACATTCAGACACTACTGATGGTGTGTGTTTGTGTGTGTGTGTGTGTGTGTGTGTGTGTGTGTGTGTGTGTGTGTGTGTGTGTGTGTACTTAAGAACAAACACATCTGACTTCATAGGAAATCCCACAATCTTTTCAAATGCATGTATATGTATTAAGTGTATATGTCGTCTGCTTTCATTCATTTAGGCTGATATCACATCCTGACATGGAAAACCTTAAACTCAACGTAGTGAGCCATGAAACCCATGGGAGTGCTACTGCTATGTTTGGATCAGTTCCATTTCCCTCCAGACCGTGTCACTCACTCTCCCCTCCCTCAGCCACTCTCCTCTCTTTGTTCCCCTCTACTCAGGTCGAGGCAGTGACTCTGAGGGCGACTCCCGAAAGCTTCCGGACATGCGCAAGGATGACATGCTGGCGCGCCGCATCTCCTACAACGAGCCGCGTGCGGTCATGGCCTTCAACCAGTACCTGCCCAACAAGAGCAACCAGAGTGCCTACGTGCCCACGCCGCTGCGCAAAAAGAGGACGGAACGTGAGGAAGGACGCAAGAGCTGGAGCAACGCTACCTCTCCCGTCGGCCCTGAGAGACCTTACAGGTAACCATAGCAGTATGCCGGGTAACCCAGGGTAACAGGTGGCCCTCGTCGACGTAGGTAGTGTAAATTTAATTGAATTAAATCGGCACACCGTGCGTCAACTCACATGGAGTTGAAGTGCCGGTCGGCCAGGGTTGGGGAGGTTGCAAGTGCATTACAGGTAACCAGTTAAGGTTCTGCCCTAGATGACCGGTTGCCACGGTTACCTCCCAGCAACTGGAGTTTGCAACCGTCTTAGCCACGTAATGAGGGGTTACCATGGTTATTTTGTGCACCAGCTTGCTGACAGGTTAAGGAGGCTTTCACAGTCACATTCGTGCTGGATCCACATCCATCCCCATGTTCAACCATCTGAATCACAGTTGATATGATTTCTTAGATTTGTCTGTCCCACTATTTACACTGTGTTGACTTCACTTCTTTTCCTCACGTGTGCCTTCTACCTCATCAAACACAAATGCATCAAACACACTGTCCACATAGTGCCTCCGCAGAGCCCTTTCTTCCTCACTGCCTCAGCGGAGGGCTTGGAGGGGAACAGAGGGAAAGGCTAGACCCCTCACCCTTTACCAATGTCCTTTCCTAGCCACCCTGAGCCCATCCAGGAGGAGAGCCTGCCTCCTCAGAGGGAGCCAGAGGAGGGCCAGGTCCCAAGCAAGCGACCTGCTGGCTCCCTGAGAGAGTCGGGGGCAGTGCCACGTGGCGCGGTGCCCCTGAAGACCGTCACCTGGGCGGAGGATGGAGAGGTGGAGCAGGAGGAGAGGCTGGAGGAAGAGGAGATGAGGAAGATGAAGAGGCTGGAGAAGGCCGGGATCAAAGTGCTGCCCGCTTCTGTGCGCTATAGCAGGTCAGCGCGGTGTCGCCGTGACGATGCACCGGTTTGCATCTGGACTCACACCGCTAACAGTTTTTGGTTTTGGTTTCGTGTGGTGTGCTCGGGTGTGTTTAACCATTGTTGTAGTTCTGCTTCTAATCCGCACTGAGAAATTCAATAGAGAGATGTTTGTGAGATTCCACTTTAAAACCACTGTTAAGCATGGTGTGATTTGAGGAGTTTCACCAGCAGGAAGCCACACTGAGGTTTGCTCAAAGATGATTATTTGGTAATTATGGTATTTTCTCTTGGCATGGTGGAGCGATTATAAGATTGAAAGGTTGAAAGGATTTTTTTGTGAGGTTTCATTCTGTTCTTTTTATAATTCCCTTTATGGGCGTGTGTTTGTGTTTGTGTGTGTGTGTGTGTGTGTGTGTGTGTGTGTGTGTGTGTGTGTGTGTGTGTGTGTGTGTGTGTGTGTGTGTGTGTGTGTGTGTGTGCGTGTGCGTGTGCGTGCACACTTTTGTGTGTTGGCTTGAACATTGCTGCTTTTGAAATCGCAGTCTTTCTTCTCCATTTAGTCTGGGTTTGCCTTCTTTTGTCCCTCTTTGGCATTGAAAACAAAAGGTGTTTTGTGCCTAAACCTTGGCTGTTTGTGGATTTGGTGTGTTTTGCTGTTTTGCAAATGTATCACCTTCTCAAAGCAACTCTTATGCTTTGTCACCAACCCCTCCACCTCCAGTCCCAAACCGCTGGGGGGAGAGATAGAGGAAGCCAAGCCCCCCTCGCCTGACATCATCCTCAGGTGCGACAACGACTTCCTTCGTGACCAGCAGCAGCATGCCTGGGACTCGGAGGAGGAAGAGGAAAACAGCACATGCGAGAAGAAGGTGCCCGACGTGCAGCGGGACGACCTAGCCTCACGGCGGGCTCGCTTGAACCGCCCCCCTGCCCGCAGAGCACATCTCTTCCTGCCGGGCACCTGCAGCAGGAGAGACCAGGAGAGGTGGGAGGGCATCAGGCGCGCCTCCCAGCAGGCGGTGCTGGAGAAGATGGAGAAAATGGAGCAGGAGAAAAAGAGGTGTGGAGGGAGGGATGAGATAAAGTGGGGGCCTCATGAATTGAGCTGGATGGACTGCTTGTTGACATGGAGGGGCTTTCTCAATGCATGTGATCATTGTTCTGGCGTGCGTGCTTGGGTATGTGTGTGTGTGTGTGCGAATGTGTGTCTGGGTGTGTTGCTTGATGATGTTATGCGGTCCTGCTGTGAATTTGTTTGTCTGAACTGTTTGATTTTGCTACTTTGTGTGTTCATGTCCTCCGGTACATACAGTATATAACTGAAATACATATGTTGTGCTTGGGTGTGCAGTGACATTAACTGTATGGAGTTTAGTTAGTACCCCACCAGTAGGTTCCACTGACTTCCACCGCCTGTTGTTGAGGGATCAGACAGAGCTTCTCTGTGTCTGTGAAGAACAGAGGGACACAGAGGGGTCATTAACTTTTGGTCTGTGTGGAGCAAAGCACTCCTTTTTGTGACTAATAGAATTTCAGTCAGTGCGTGTTTTGTGGGGTGGACGTGTGTCTTGTTATGGCTTGGTGTTATTTTGGGGGCTCTGTCTAAACTATGTGCTGCTCTTGACTCGTTGATGTCATCACCTGGAGCCTGTTTTGACCTTTTCGGCCTGTTCTTTTTTTTTCTGTTCTTGTTCGTCTGGGGGTTTCCCCCTATGTATATGTGATTGTGTGTGTGTGTGTGTGTGTGTGTGTGTGTGTGTGTGTGTGTGTGTGTGTGTGTGTGTGTGTGTGTGTGTGTGTGTGTGTGTGTGTGTGTGCGTGTGCGGGTGCGGGTGTGGGTGTCTGACTTGCTACTTGTGGCTCAGTGAGCATGAGGTCCAGTCTCCTGAGGTAGCCCTCATAACCCGTAAAGACAACCCCTTCCTGAGCCCTCTGAGAAGGCGAGAGGGGGACGAAGAGGAGGCTGAGGAGGGGGAGAACCGGGCGGTGGTGCCTAACCCACAGACAGATGACCTTGCACAGAGGCGGGCGAAGAGCAGGCCACTCCGACACAGGGATCCCCTGCTGCCATTGGTTCAGACCACCATGAATCAATCTGACATGGAGAAGTGGCAGAGGTTAAAGCTCAACACAGAAGAAGCCAGGTGCTGTCATGTGCTTTTGGAAGAGAACTACCAGAGCTAATCATTTAGAAACATTTTTATCCCAGTCTAAGATATCAAGTTATTAGGTTAAGGTCCATTTAGTGGAATCACCTTTCTCGCCTTGAAAATTTTATTTTTACTTTGATGTTTGTAATTGAATTGCATGGTCATGGGACTGACCATTTGTTAATGACCGTGACTTAGTCACTTAGCAACACACAAACACACACCACCCTAAACTGTTTGTCCTTGTCATTGCACTGCAGTGAGAGTGAACCCCAGTCTCCTGAAGTGGCCATCATAACTCGAAAAGAGAACCCCTTCCTAAGCCCCCAGAGAGGAAGGGAGCAGGGTGAGGAAGAGGAGGAGGTGGGGGGCAAGGAAGAGGAAAATACTGAAGTGGTGCCTAATGTGCAAAAGGATGACCTGGCCAGGAGGCGGGCTCAGAGTGGGCCCCTCCCTCACAGGGAGCGACTGCAGCCATTGGTCCAGACATCCATCACTCAGGCAGACATGGAGAAGTGGCAGAGGCTTAAGATGACCACAGAAGACAGGTGCTGATCTGTGAAGCATGAGCCCATTTGCCATGTCATTAATACTTTAAAAATACTGAGTGCCCGTGTACTTACATACGTCTGTGTCATACTGAATGTGCAGAGGAAAGACACAAATCAATGTATCCATTTTTTCATCTGAGATTTGGGTTTGAGCAGAGCACTTTTGAAAAGTAAAAGCATGATTTGCGTTGGTCTCTGTGGAGTTTGTGCAGATAGTGGCCTTGATACTGCTCGTCATCGTATGGGAGCTGAGAGCCCCGTGACTGTTGTTCAAACATGCTGGGCAAAGAGAAGGCACCATAGCTGCTCATTGGAACATGTGCTGGCCTTTAGAGAAACGT
This sequence comes from Sprattus sprattus, assembly GCF_963457725.1. Taxonomy (NCBI): domain Eukaryota; kingdom Metazoa; phylum Chordata; class Actinopteri; order Clupeiformes; family Clupeidae; genus Sprattus; species Sprattus sprattus. Next base: position 23,169,891 of record NC_137923.1, read on the forward strand.
TTTGTTCTTTGTTCATGAAAAAGTCCTGTGCTGTTCTGTTCTTCTCCCAGTGTCTCACAGTGGTTGTAGAAAGGTTTTACACTTGTGCAGACAGAGGGACAACTGCGGGCTAGCTGGCACATCTAGAGAGATAGAGGGCTAGAAGAGAGGATATATGATGCTTTCACTGTGGATGTAGCTTGGCAGCATGACATTTGGCTTAGATCTAGCTCTTTGTGTGTGTGTGTGTGTGTGTGTGTGTGTGTGTGTGTGTGTGTGTGTGTGTGTGTGTGTGTGTCTGTCTGTGTCTGTCTGTCTGTCAGGATTAGCATGTTGCGTAGTTTGGCTGCTATCTTGGGGTTTTTGTACAGCCATTGTCTCACCTCTGATGTCACAAAGTAGGATCAAAGGAGATTTTAACGGTAGCCTCAAGTTTCCTTGGAAACAGCTATTTCCTTTTGAGCCATCCAGGACTAGAGCTTAACTGAGACTCTTTAATGAACAGATCAACTGAGGTTGTGTCTACTTTCACCCACATTAAGTTGCTATGCAGTTGCTTAGCTGAGGGAGTAAAATGTTCCTTACTCTGCACTTTTGTTCAGGTCGGGTATAGCTGCTTCTTATATTTACATCATTAATTGATAGTTAAACTCTGAAAACTGAAAAAAAAATTCTTTTCTTTTTTTATGCATGATGATTGCATTGGAAGCCAGTCCATTGATTTATGTACCATTTACCCTCCTATTGTCCAAAGAAAAAACTCACAGATATATTGAAGTACGGCTTTACAGTTTGGCACTGTGTTACAATTACTTGTTTAGAAATCAAGCAATTAGTTGTCTTCAAAGACAGCTGATATGGTCTCTCTCTAGGGCCCCCAGAGGGCCACATGCATTGCAAATGTGTGAAAAGAAATTGAACAAAGGTCAAACTATGATTCAGTCTCCCAATATAGCACTAATGTTGGTTATAGTGTTTGGTACAGTAAAGGAGTGTAATGTAAGGATATTCTAACACTGGAAGATAATGAAAAGAGCCAGTGGGGCAGTGATTATAATAGCAGACATAGTGGGTGATCTACTATGGGAGAGTGCAGAGCCTAACTGTCTGTATCCCCCATTATTTCTTGTGCCTTGGCATTGGGTTTGGTGATGTGTACCCGGGTGCTGGTTGTGTGTGTGTGTGTGTTTGTGTGTGTGTGACTGTGTGGGTTGTGTGTGGTGTCAGCAGTGACTCCGCTCCAATATGTCAGGCCTGCATTGAGAAAATCTCCCAGTCTCCCGCCATCTCCACGACAACAGCGGCCCAGGATGACCTGGCCTGCCGCCGTGCCCGTGGCAACCGACGCTCGCAGGGCAGCCGGCAGCGGTTTGTGACGTTTGGTCCGGTGACAGAGATGGACCAGAGGTGCTGGGAGCGCCTGAGCATCTCTCGTCCCGGCCAGGGGAAGGAGGAGGAGGATGAAGGCGAGGCAGGGGGGAGGGGGGAGAGAGACGAGTCAGAGACACTCCGACGCCTTCTCTCCACAGCTTCCATCGCCATGCCAACCATTGGGATGAGCTCTCTGCTCAGAGAGAGGCTTGGAAGGTATTGCCTGCTGCCGGCTGGAGTTGGATTGGGAGTGGCCTTGTGCTGCCTAACCCTGCTTGACCCTGCCCTGCACTACAGTTTGCTACCTACTTGTACAAGAGAATTAAAGGACAGTACATCATTTAGCGTAAATATTCAACATTTGACACTTTCAAAAAACTCACCTGCGAATGTGCATCACTGCCAAGAAATGCAGACACTTATACATACAGCCGCGGAAAAAATTAAGAGACCACTTCAAAATTATCAGTTTCTCTGGTTTTACTATTTATTGGTATGTGTTAAAGTAAAATGTACATTTTTGTTTTATTCTATAACCTACTGGCAACATTCCTACCAAATTTCAAATAAAAATATTGTCATTTAGATCATTTATTTGCAGAAAAATGACATATGGTCCAAATAGCAAAAAAGATGCAGTGTCTTCAGATCTCAAATAATGCAAAGAAAACAAGCTCATATTCATTTTTAAGCTACACAATACTAATGCTTACACTTAGGAAGAGTTCAGAAATCAATATTTGGTGGAATAACCTTGATTTAAAATCACAACTTTCATGTGTCTTGGCATGCTCTCCACCAGTCTTTCACATTGCCGTTGGGTGACTTTATGCTACTCCTGGTGCAAAAATTCAAGCAGCTCGGCTTCTTTTCATGGCTTGTGACCATCCATCTTCCTCTTGATCACATTTCAGAGGTTTTTTATGGGATTCAGGTCTCGAAATTGGGCTGGCCATGACAGGGTCCTGATCTGGTGGTACTCCATCCACACCTTTACTGGCCTGGCTGTGTGGCATGGAGCATTGCCCTGCTGGAAAAAACATTTCTCAGTGTTGGGGAACATTGTCAGAGCTAAAGGAAGCAAGTTTTTCTTCCGGGACAACGTTGTACTTTGCCTGGCTGAGGTTTGTAAAAGACCATAAGGATTGAAAAAAGCGGACTGGAGGGTCTTCTAGTTCGTCTTCTCTGATGAGTCCAATTTTCAGCTTTGCCCAACACATGGTCGTCTGATGGTTAGACAGAGACCTGGAGAGGCCTACAAGCCAGAGAGTCTTGCACCTACTGTGAAATCGGACTCATCAGAGAAGACGAACTTAGAAGAACCTCCAGTCCGCTTTTTCAATCCTTATGGTCTTTTACAAACCTCAGCCAGGCAAAGTACAACGTTGTCCCGGAAGAAAAACTTGCTTCCTTTTGCTCTGACAATGTTCCCCAACTCTGAGAAGTGTTTTTTCCAGCAGGGCAATGCTCCATGCCACACAGCCAGGCCAGTAAAGGTGTGGATGGAGTACCACCAGATCAGGACCCTGTCATGGCCAGCCCAATTTCGAGACCTGAATCCCATAAAAAACCTCTGAAATGTGATCAAGAGGAAGATGGATGGTCACAAGCCATGAAAAGAAGCCGAACTGCTTGAATTCTTGCACCAGGAGTAGCATAAAGTCACCCAACGGCAATGTGAAAGACTGGTGGAGAGCATGCCAAGACACATGAAAGTTGTGATTTTAAATCAAGGTTATTCCACCAAATATTGATTTCTGAACTCTTCCTAAGTGTAAGCATTAGTATTGTGTAGTTTTAAAATGAATATGAGCTTGTTTTCTTTGCATTATTCGAGATCTGAAGACACTGCATCTTTTTTGCTATTTTGACCAATTGTCATTTTTCTGCAAATAAATGATCTAAATGACAATATTTTTATTTGAAATTTGGTAGGAATGTTGCCAGTAGGTTATAGAATAAAACTAAAATGTACATTTTACTTTAACACATACCAATAAATAGTAAAACCAGAGAAACTGATAATTTTGAAGTGGTCTCTTAATTTTTTCCGCGGCTGTATATATGCAGGGATACTTACACAATATAACACCCAAATCACAGACACAAACCCACTGCTTGAGGAGATACAGATGTGTGTGCATCTGTATGCAGCTGTGTGCCCATGCGGCAGCTCCATGTGCTCTGTGATGGTGTGGACCTGAAGCTTGAACCCTGAACTGATGGCTAGTCCCCATAACTTCAGCCTCTGGCTGATCTGCTTGTGGTCTTACTACCCTACCCCCTTCGGTCAAGGCACTCGTCAAGCATGAGGAAACTGATCCTGAGTCAGTGGCAGAGTGCCTGGAGAAGGCCTAAAGGTTTCTAGTGACGTGATGGAGCTCTGTGTAGATGTGTTGGTTGAGAGCTCAATGATGGCTGTTGTCCTTGTGAATGACTTGGTAACCTTTTGCCTGCTGTGGAGACTGCCATTGTTAGGATTCGCATTGTGAACGATCTTTGTGGAGATTTGTTGTGAGTGTGCCAATGGCTTTGTTATTCTCTGATGTATCTCACATTGTCTTATTCTCTCCATTTCTCACTCTCCTGAATGCCTTTCATTTGTAGTGCTGAATTACCCAATGACCACGCTCCAGCCTTAACCCCACAAACCCCTGTGCTTGACGTAAGCCGACCTTTGACCTACGCTGAGCACCAGGCCCTGGACGAGTTACTGGAACAGTATGGACGTAGAAACCCAGACGAGGAAGAGGCAGAGGAGGAGAAACAGCCTGATTTGCGGAAGGATGACATGTTGACTCGCAGGACAGGGGCATTTCAGAAGTCCAGCAGCGCCTACAACCGCTTCCTCCCCATGCCTGGCTCCAGACCAGATCAGAGAGAGAGCTCCCAGAATGGGCACGCTGCGTGGAGGGAGGGCGGCATGGAGGGGAACAGACCCAGGACGGAGGGTTACTCGGAGTGGGACATAAAGACTGCCAGGAACTGGATAGGACAGAGGTGGGGAGGAACAGGTCTTTTGTTGATGCCAGGTGGACTCAACTAGTCCCAAACTAACGTGTGTGGTGGGGGTGGTGCTGTGAACTAACTGACTCTGAGTGTACCTGAGCTTTGTGTCTGGCAGAACAAAAGAACATCTTTGGATCCTTTGGTCCTGTCTGCTGCTCAGCTTGATTTGCGAAACAAATTCAGCCTTGTGTGTGATGTGGTTGTGTGTGAAGGGAAATCAAGGGAAATAAGCAAAACGTGTCTGCTTGGCAGGATGTTTGGCTTTATTTGGGTAAAAAAACCCTCACTGCTCTCTTTATAGACAGAATTTTGGCATGAGCACTTGGTTTGAGCTGTGGGGTTTATGTGTGTGTGTGTGTGTGTGTGTGTGTGTGTGTGTGTGTGTGTGTGTGTGTGTGTGTGTGTGTGTGTGTGTGAGAGTGTGTTTGTATCCTGGAATGTAAACAACATGCCTCCCTAACAGAACAGAGTCTCAGAAACAAGAGCCCAAGGTTTCATCTCCGGCCACCATAGAAGCGCAAAAGGAACCTTACTCTGCCCCACCTGTGCGCGTGCCTGGTCACAGACAGGGCATCACGGACAGAGAGCGTGATGATGACGACGATGAAGAATATGATGAAGAAGGCCCACTGCCAGACCTGGAGAAGGATGATATGCACGCACGGAGGACAGGAGCGTACCAAAAAGCTGCAGGGGGTACAGGGCAACGTTTTCTCCCTGTTCCAGGTGCAGCCAAATATAAAGGCACCCCTACTACTGGTTTGGGCCAGTCTCACCTGAGACCCAAAGAGGGAGAGAGGTCCAAGGACAGGTCAGCAGAGCGTGTGGACTGAGAGATATAAAGGGTGTCGTGTGGTGTGTAAAGCATTGTGGCCTGAGTACCACAAATGCACTCATGATGACTAACCTGTTTGTTTTGCTGTGATGTTTAGCTCTGGGTCTACTAATGAGTTTTGGACGACTTACATGTATTCTTCCGTCAAACATACACCTAGAACACAAGCCATTCACTGTTTGCCCATACACAACTGTGCTCTGTTATGATTTGGGTTAGGTTTGATGTCTTTGCCAGATAACACGTTTGCCTTGCTTGCCTCCTCCAAAGTGTTTGAATCCATAGTTTCTGCCTAGTCACTGTGTTGCTGATTGTTATGCTGTGTGTCAACACTGATGTTTATTTGTGCTTTGTGAACACATGTCTTCTGTTGAACATTCCCCTCATCACACTGCCCCCCTCGCGCTGTTGTAACCATGGTAACTCTCTCGGCTTTAGCTTGAGCACTGTGGCCCCTCCCACCGGAGACGTTGCCAGGAAGTGCCCTCAGATGACGGACAGGGAGGAGGCAGGCTCTGCAGAGGCTTTGGGACCTCTGTGGGAAGCAGCTGGGGCAGATGAGCCTAAAAGTGCCCCTACTGCCCCCGGCCCTCCACCCCAGCAGGGGAGCACTGTCCCCAAAAGAAGACCCTCCTGGCTGGAGGATGATGACCTGCCCCCAATGTGAGACGCCCTCCCGACTCCCCCTTCTCCGTCATCCGACTACCTGCAGAGTCAGCTATTTCAGTGTGTTTAGGCTAGCATTTGAACCCAAGTGTGTTGCGCACCTGGGTGGCACTAAGAGTCACAGACTCATGTGGATGTAAATGCATGTAAATGCATACTCTCTGAGTCTAGATACGTGGCAGGCTATTGCATGAGTTTGGATAATGGAATGAAATGAAGTCTTCATAGAATGCCTACAATTACTCTGTGGGAACAGTTTAAGGCTAACATAAGCTAGTGTGCATGCTGTTCAAAAATGAATGCACATATATGCATGGTAAAATGATGTCTGATGTATATCTCTCTTGTTCTCTTTTTTTATAATCCTTTCCTCTTTGACATTGTACTGTATATGTTCAGCATTCTGTGGAACATGATGTGAGATGTTTGCATCGTCATTAGCATTTATCTAGCACCAGAAAGCATTTCCTCTCTGTAGAGTGAAATATGTGTAGCATGCACTAATCCAAAGAGGCTTTTCTCATGTTTAAAACCTCCCATGTGAGTGTCTTACCATTAGTGTTGTAATGCCATGGATATGTAATGGCAGTATCATACCATGTTACTGCATGCTCAAAAAACAAACAAATCAGTCAGACCGTAAGTGCACCTCTAACATATTATTTCCAACAGACAATAACAGTGCAGCCATTTTGGTATACTGTGCATGCATTGTCATTTCAGCGGGAATGTTTACATATCAATATATATAAACAGGGCTTGTGTCCATAATAGTCTTCTGTTGTATTTCTTTTCCTGTTTATGTTTTGGTTTTTGTGTTGATTTCCTTTCCATATTTTTGATGTTTGTAGATTCAGCCACAGAACTTCTAGTGTAGCTGATGAGCAAGAGTAAGTCTCTCCTTCCGGTACTTATCTGTCTCTTTCCCTCCTCTTGAGGTTTTCTTCTGTTGGACTGAGCCACTGCATGTCACACACACACACACACACACACCCACACATGCAGCTCACTGTTCCATACACTCCTCTCACCATGCAGATTTCCATCAGATGTCTATCTCTGACTTCCATTAACACCCCCATACAACTCCATGTGACAGCCATCTACTCCATTACTCATTACCATAAATGCATGATTCTAGCACTCATCATACCTCATTACACACACACACATACACACATGTGCATGTTCTCCTGTCTGCTGATGCATGAGGTGTGCTTAAGCTCTGTTTGCAGTGTGTTGAAGTGTCTTGCCTTAATGGCAGATGAAAACCACTGACGGCCGATGTGTGTCTACAGACCCTGATGACCAATGAGAACTGTTCCATTTGTGTCAGAGTGAAAACAGGCTTCTCATAGGGATCCTACCTCGGTTCTCTCTCTGGCCTTAGCGGACCCTGTGTTAGTGTGTATTCAAATAGGCTGGGCCCCATTTAATCCTCTTGCACCATGGGCTAAGGGAAAAGAATGGCCACTGTTTCAGCCTCCTATTTCCCTGTTGTTATTTGCCCTTCCCTGGTTTGCATTACAGAACTCATATAGCTGTCTGTTTGTCTTGGGCCTGCGGCCGACTTGCTCACAATCATTCTACTGGTTTTCACGACCGGGCCAGTGTTGACGTTGGACCCATCTGAACCGCACTTAAGCTGAATCCAAAACCACAGAGTGGTGGTCAGCCCACTGCTGCTCTGCACAGATAAAATGGTGGGATTGGTGTGGTTCTTATCTCTCATGACCTATAGTGTTTGTGTTATATGTTAAATACTCAACTCAGGATCCACTTTGAATGGACACTTCCTCGTATCTCCGCCCAGTCATTGTCTCCATGAGAAACACAGCTCTCCGGTGAGACGTGTCGAGCCTTTAGACTGTGGCTGTGAAACACACTCGGGGCCTTTCGCTCCTGCTCAAGAAAAGCCCATCACAGCATGCAGGAATGCCTCTTCAGGAAATGCACTTGCTTTTATTTTTGCATGCTTTTATTTTGATGTTTTTGTCTTTAAGCCAGAATATGTGTCAACAGTTTTAACCCTAACCCCATTTTTGCTCATTCACAGCTTAATACTGAGAAAAAATATGGATGGTAGTTTGTGTTAACCTCTCTCTTTTCACTTCATCATTTGAAAAATGTTGGGTCACTTTTGTTTATCTGAACACGACTACTGTTGTACATTCAATCTGGGGTTTCCATAAATTACCAGCACAACAATCCTTTTCAACCATCAACTTGATTGTGCTAGTAGTGTTGTTGTTTTCATTACTGTAAGGGTTCAGTTTTTCCTTTGAAGATGGACGCCTTCCTGTAAACACTTCCTGTTTCCTGTTTTGCTGTTTGTAGGAGCATGAGCATGTTTGAGATTCGCTGTGAGGAAGAGGCCATCCTGCAGCCACACAGCCAGTCGCGCCACGAGCACCTGCACAACGAATACAACAAGCTGCGCGAGGAGGAGGATGATGAGTGGCAGGATGTGAGTCACAGGGGAGAGCGGAAGGGTCGCGTTCAGGAAACCTGACAGCGTCGGGTCCTCACCTTATCCCGGCCTCTTCTCACGTTTGAACACTTGACTTAAAATCGCAGAGTTCTAGTTTCTAGCGGGTCTTTGAGACTACTGTTGGTTCAACGTATGCATGTGCTAAAATGGTTAAAAGGGCTTATGTATTTGCAACCCCGTTTGAAATTGCATTCCTGTGTCTTGACGAGCCTCCTGAAAAAAGAAAATTAGATGAGTAGAGTGAATAAGAGAACATCCTGTGTCTTTTGCCCAACATGATGAAGTTCAACAATGTCTCCATATTTGAGCCATATGAGAGCTTTGTGGTAAAATGCAGTCAGGGGGTTAGGAGGTCGCTCTTCGAGCCTTTGATCCTTTGTATCCCTTTGAATGACCTCCGCCCTGCACAGGACCTGGCCCGTTGGAAGAACCGGAGACGAAGCACTTCCCACGACCTCATCAAGAAGGAGAACGAGAGGAAGATGATGGAGAAGATGATGTTGGAGGAGCAAGCGGCTTCACTTCGGAGGAAGAGTATCAAGACCTACAAGGAGATTGTCGAAGAGAAGTGAGAGAGTGGTCCTTTGTGTCAATTACCTTGTCATTGTAAAAAAAAAAAATTACCTTTTTGCTCATGTCTCTGTCAATCTTCCTGACATTTCTCTAAAATGATCTGTCCTGCTTCGCTGAGTTCAAGTCTTTAGTTATCACCTGTATTTAAGTCTTCTTCTTCTGTACTCTTCGCTTCCCGCCATCTGCTGCAGGGAGCGCCGGGAGCAGGAGCTGCACGAGGCCTACAACAAGGCCCGAACCCCAGAGGAGGCTGCAGCCGTGCTGCAGCGATACGCCCTCCGCTTCACCATCAGCGATGCCATCCTGGAGCGCCTGCAGATCCCACAGCCCCCAGAGAAAGGAGCCCCGCTCCTACCCGCTGCTGCCACAACCACGACCACGACCATGACTGCTACCACCACACCCGCACCCCTGCCGCCCCCAGTCCCTAGCAAGCCCAAGCTGCAGCCGCCCCCCTCCCCAGCCCAATCTACCCCCGGCGTGAAGGCCACCGTCGAAGACAGCCCCAAGCCCAAAGTAACACCCCAACAGCAGACACGGATGGTGAGCCCCCCCTCTCAGCCCCCTATCCTGGCCCGGCCCTTGTCCACAGAGCAGTCGCCCACACGCACCCCTCCCGCTCCATCCAAGCCTGTGCCTCTGTTCACACCCAAGCCTTACAGCCAGCCCAGACACAACCAGAGTGGACACAAGCCCGTCAAGGTAAGGCCTCAACTGTTCAGTGGTGTTGAACTTCTAAAATCTGTATAACTTTATTGTCTTGTTCAATATGTCTGTGTGTGTGTGTGTGTGTGTGTATGTGTGTGTGTGTCTGGTATATCCCTATAGACTGCGGGTCTCATACGCATCAATGGAGAAACCAACACAGAAGACAAAAAGGAGATCACACGGCTGAGTTCTCCACCACCTCCCCCTACTCCCTCAGCCAATCAGGACGCGTCAGGTACCACATGGGGAGGAGCTGATCCTTCACCCACCTCTCCCCTGACAAGCACCAAACCCCCCCAGGAGCCCCAGCACAGCTCCCCACAGAGGGAGACAAACAAGGACGAGAAGGAGGAGAAGGATCGGGAGACTCCAGCATCTCAGGAGAAGAGCTGTGGAGAGGAGGTTTCTGCTGACGTCACCCAGTCTCCACTCACAGGTAATAACCACACTAGAGGACTGTCATTGCTCCTGGTCTGTGGATGCTTCTAGATTGTTCTGCTCTGCCTCTGGCTGTCAGACTCACTGTAGACCTGTAATGGAGTGCCATCTACTGGACATTGTTAGGATTGCAGTTTTTTTGTTCAGCAGCAGTTTTAAAAATGCTTTGTTTTTAAATGGCTCCTTGATGTCCCTGTGGGTGCATGGATTTTATTCCCGATGTTCTTCCCAAAACAACCCATTAAAACAGAAGCACTGTTTGTAGGTGAAAGTGTTCAAGGTTGATGTTGTTGTATTGCCAGAACACAAGGACCTCGCTGCTGGAGGGAAGCGGAACTGCGTTGTCAAGACGACCATCGTGACGGAACTCACACACACACAGGTCATTGATGAGGCTGATGCAACCACTAGAACATGGGTGGGTGAGACCTGATATTTGCTTTTTATCTACTATGGTTGTATAGTAATCTGTGTCACTTTTTGTCATACTGGCTGTTCTCTGCCTGATTCATGGACAGATATTTAGTGAGGATGTAAACACAACCAAAAGTAATCTAAGATAAAGTAAATCTAAGAGTCTTTTTGATGTGTTTCTACAGATGAACAGCTCTGCAAGCAATGACCAGTCAGTCTCCTCCTCTGAGTATAGCAGAACAGATTCAGCACAGACCCTAACCTCATCTTCCACCACAGTGGCAGGTATTAAAACTACATTACCCACAATACCCCCTAACCATTCGGAATGTAGGGCAACCAACTTGGCACTGGAGAAATGTCAGTGGACGTTTTAGCTATGCAGAGGTCGATAATATAGACCATAGATGAGAAGGAAGGTTTTTCACTAACTCAGATCTGTGTTTTGTTTATTTTTATCTTTAAAATGTATTCATTTGTTCTGCTGTTAGGTGTTCTGTTTTTCTAATGACCTCTTGCTCATAGATCTTTTAATTACTTGCTTCCTTCCTCTCTTTCTCTGTTTGTCCCTCTATCACTCTGCCCCTGTCTGTAATTTGGGGGCGGTTTTGGTGGGGGTGTACTGGGAATTGTTGTGGTTGATGTTGTGTAGAGTCTTCGCAGACTTCTGGTAGCTCTAGGTTACGCTTGGAGTTCTTCGCTATGCCAGGTAAAACTACAACATGATTGGCCAAAATAGAAAACAAACCAATCAATTCTCCCCTCCGATGTACTGCTTTTGTATGGGGTGACCGAATCACTGCCAAACCAGCGCACTTGTTTACCCGCCCTTCCGTCTCATTTATGTGGATTTAGCTGAGATCTGCTGTCTACCCAAACCTGCTGAGGCCCTGGAATGCAACACTCTTGTTAACTTATGATTGTCTTCGTTTTGTAAGACATTTTGACCTCAACAGGCTTCTGTAGACATGGCGTATACAAATGTGAAGTGGCCTAGTTGAATGGGTTTGTTGAAGCTTTACTTTCAGATCTCTGTCACTTTTCCGTCCTCTTGCCAGCTTTCTCTGTTGCATTTGTGAAGTTGTCTCATATTGTGTGTAAAGCATAGCCATACATAGTTCACGGAACTCATGATACTATATTTGACATGATGAATCAGCTCTCTCTTTCTCTCTATCTCTCTCGTTCTCTCTTTCCCTCTCTTTCTCTCTTTCCCTCTGAGTGTGTCTCTGCCTCTCTCTTTCATTTATATATATCCCCCTCACTGTCATTTTTTGTCTAGTGCTAAGAAGCTGCAGTAGCCATAAGAAAGCTGTGTTTGAGTAATAGTTGTGTGCCTATGTCTGGAGGAGAGAGAGAGAGAGAGAGAGAGACAGGCAGATGAAAAGTCTTCTATGCTGACTCCTTTTGTTCTTTATCTTTTTCAGAGGGGCTTGACAACCCCAGCTTGTGTGTAAGTACCCCTGAAAACATTCTTTGTTCCTCATCAAAGTACCACTCCAAGTCTTCCTTCATTTTTGTTTCCTTTAATCTGCAGTCTCTCTGTGTTTTCACTGCTGTTCTTGTACCTTCTAAACCCTTTCTAGTCAAAGTACTGTCATCACAAACAACCTGTCCTATCAATTTCCTTTCCTGTTTTTCCTTGTGTGTGTGTGTGTGTTTGCCTCCTTTTGTATATCTTTATGTGTGTGTGGTATGTATGTCAGATTGAGACCCCTATCTTGAATCTGGCTAAGAGAGTTGACCATTGGACATGGGACCCCAATGAGGAACGCAAACGTCAAGAACGATGGCAGCAAGAGCAGGAACGCCTGCTACAGGTATATTAGTAAGCTACAGGTATATAAGTAAGCTACAGGTATATAAGTAAGCTACAGGTATATTAGTAAGCTACAGGTATATAAGTAAGCTACGGGTATATTAGTAAGCTACAGGTATATTGGTAAGCTACAGGTATATAAGCAAGCTACAGGCATGTTGTTAAGCTACAGGCATATTAGTAAAATACAGGTATATTAGTAAACTACAGGCATATTAGTAAAATACAGGTATATTAGCAAACTACAGGTATATGAGTAAACTACAGCCATATTACTAAATTACAGGTAAATTAGTAAAATACAGGCATATTGTTAAGTTACAGTATATTAGTAGGCTACACGTATATTAGCAAGCTACAGTTATATTAGTTAGTTACATATATATTTGTGAGCTACATGTATGTAAGCTACAGATATATTAGTAAGTTACAGGTATATTAGTGAGTAACAGGGTATACTGTATTAGTGAGTTACAGGTATATTAGTGAGTTACTTGTATATACGTAAGCTATAGATATATTAGTAAGCTACAGGCATATTGGTAAGCTACAGGTATATAAGTAAGCTACAGGTACATTAGCAGTACAAGCACAGTGATTCAGCACAGGTACACAATAGGTACCATGACATGCTAGGTTTCTTTCATGCCTTACATTTCCAGGGCATTTCCTTCTAGTTCCATTCCAGTTTAGTTGAGAATGCATTCCAGAACCTCACTGCCATTACTATTGTGCAGTGTATTGTGCTATAAAAATAGATAGCATAGTGGATATAGTTGCCATTCCCATTAGTCTTCCGAAGCTATGATTACATCCCATGAGTTGTTTGGTTTAGCAGTTGTAGCACAACTGAAGCTGAATAGCTTGTGATTTTTGTTTGGTTTGGTCAGTTTGTGTTCACGGGGCCTCCCTGAGTGTCTGTCCTGCGTCTGTCCCCTGTCTGTACTCTGGTACTCTTCCTAGCCAGCCTCCCCTCATGTTTTCCTGCTTTCCTCAGACAGTTCTCCCTTATATGCTCTCGCCCACTCTCTCTCTTTCTCTCTCTCTCTCTCTCTCTCTCCCTCTCGCTCTCTGTCTTTCTCTCGCCACTCTGCCTGACAGGCTGTCTCTCTGCTGTTGCAGGAAAAGTACCAGCGTGAGCAGGAGAAGCTGAAGCAGGAGTGGGAGAAGGCCCAGAGGGAGGTGGCCGAGGAGGAGAAGAGGCACCATGAGGAGGTGAGATCATTGGGCAGGAAAGACCAGTCCTGCAGTCACAGTACAGTAAGGGAATATCTGTGGGGAGGGAGCTGACATAGTCAAAGAACCCTCTAACTACGACCCATCACAGCATTAAAAGCATTAAAAACAAATTAGACCATGTGGCATGTTTGGACACTTGATCATTTTTCCTTATCTACTTCTACTTCCAATAGGAGAGACAGCTCCTTGAGGAGACCATGTCCCCGCTGACCTCTCGTTCAGCTAGCGAAGGGTTGGCCAGTCCTGTGTCCTCTCCGCCAGCCCCGCAGAACAACATTGTGCTGCTATTGTCGGATTTTGACAGGAAGCGGGAGGCCCAAGAGAAGCTGACAGAGAGCGAAGAACACACAGGCACCCACAATGGTGTAGCACACACATACAGGTCAGTAGCAAGACAAATCAACACAAGCAGGCTCATAGTCATGCATACTTACTAGGGATGTCCATACTGACCATGAATTATTATTATTTATTATTATCTATGAATGGTTATTATCTATGAATTGACAATGAATGGTTATTCAGTTACTGTGTGTGTGTGTGTGTGTGTGTGTGTGTGTGTGTGTGTGTGTGTGTGTGTGTGTGTGTGTGTGTGTGTGTGTGTGTGTGTGTGTGTGTGTGTGTGTGTGTGTGTGTGTGTGTGTGTGTGTGTGTGTGTGTGTGTGTGTGTGTTACTATTCCATAATACACTATCAGCAGGTGTTTGTCCTATCCCATTCCCAGTAAAATTAGTAATATCTCCTGTTTTCTTTTTGGCTATTGCCTGTTTGAGGCAGAATTTCTGTAACATAATTTGATGGAATTGATGGTATTGAATTGGAAGTCTTGTCATTCTGACCATGTTATCTTTGCTCTGTTGGTATCAGTGAGATAGCTGCCAATTTTTTTCGCTTGTTTTATCATTTTGTCAGTTTTCTTAGGTGGTTTTGGATGTGCTGTCTGGATATGTTGGGTATGAGTCGCTGAATTAGGGAGTTTGCGAAATGCAATTGTACTCAACAGTGTACATATCCCAGAAAGCACAAGACTGATATTGTCACCTATTTTTCTCATAATGGTCATGTTTTACAGTCCCACCCTGCACAGCCCTGCTCAGACAGAGGTTCCGGCACCAGCACAACAGAACGGGAAGGTACCCTCTCCTCTTGACCTCAGTGAGTCAGCCACCCCACAGCTTCAGTTCATACAGGGTAAGGCTCACACACACACACACACACACACACACACACACCCACAAGTGGATATGTACACAACCACTGTTACAGGCACAATCGGTTTTAAGCACACTCCATGAAGTTATTATCATTACTAATAGTTTGCACACATTTATTAATGGAACCACAAATCTTTTGTCATTCGTGTATGCCTTGAAATGTAGATGCATTTTCTCCAAACAGATGCCTCATGGAAAAGCTCGCCCACTGACGATCTGAGTGATGAATGGAAGAAGACTGCCTCTCTGGACCGCAACATCAGTCCATCACAGAACTACACAGCCGGGTTGAGAAGGTGTGTGTGTGTGTGTGTGTGTGTGTGTGTGTGTGTGTGTGTGTGTGTGTGTGTGTGTGTGTGTGTGTGTGTGTGTGTGTGTGAGATAATTGATACACATGCATGTAGTTTGAATAACCTACGTGTGGATAAACTGTAGGTCAAACAGTGATTGTGCAAAATAAGATAACCAATTACATCCACTTGCCTACTTTGTCTGAAAGAAGACATAGAAATATTGTTCCCACTTTGCACATAGTAGCACAGCGTGTGTGGATTCTTCTGTTTATGGTAATGAGTGTGTTTGAGTGTGTGTATGTGTGTCTGTTCGTACTGTATTCTTCCCCTATAAACATTCACTTGCTTGGCCAGAGAACCTTTTGTTTGTGTGTGTGTGTGTGTGTGTGTGTATTTGCCGACTTCTTTTTAATGATGCACTGGCTTGTTGTCTCCAGGTCAGGGTCCTATGAGAATGTTTTAGGGACACACTCATCCACACCATCTCCAACATCACCTGACACCCAGCCTTCATCCCCAAGCAGGTATTGTCTCACACGCACACGCACACACACACACACACACGCACACGCACACGCACACACACACACACACACACACACTTCCATATATACAGTCGTGGCCAAAAGTTTTGAGAATGACACAAATATGCATTTTCACAAAGTTTGCTGCTTCAGTGTCTTTAGATGTTACTATGGAAGACTGAAGTATAATTACAAACATTATGTGTCACTGGCTTTTATTGGCAATTACATGAAGTTAATGCAAAAAGTCAATATTTTCCAGTATGAAGTTATGGAAACCAGAAAGGTTGCCTACTTGGTGATACTTTTAGGCTGGATTTTTTTTCAGTGTTTTTTTGTCATACCCTGCAGGTCAGTGAGTGGAAAGAAACTGTGCTCGAGCTGTGCCCAACCCCTGGGGACCCTTCTTTTTCAAGACCTCTGCAATCCGTCCTGGCATGCTGTCAATTAACTTCTGGGCCACATCCTGACTGATGGCGGCCCATTCTTGCATAATCAATGCTTGGAGTTTGTCAGAAATATTTTTTTTTGTTTGTCCACCCGCCTCTTGAGGATTGACCACAAGTTCTCAATGGGATTAAGGTCTGGGGAGTTTCCTGGCCAATGGACCCAAAATATCAATGCCACCTAGTTATCACTTTTGCCTTATGGCAAGGTGCTCCATCATGCTGGAAAAGGCATTGTTCATCACCAAACTGTTCCTGGATGGTTGGGAGAAGTTGCTCTCGGAGGATGTTTTGGTACCATTCTTTATTCATGGCTGTGTTCTTAGGCAAAATTGTGAGTGAGCCCACTCCCTTGGCTGAGAAGCAACCCCACACATGAATGGTCTAAGGATGCTTTACTGTTGGCTTGACTCAGGGCTGATGGTAGCGCTCACCTTGTCTTCTCCGGGCAAGCTTATTTGCAGATGCCCCAAACAATCAGAAAGGGGATTCATCAGAGAAAATGACTTTAGCCCAGTCCTCAGCCGTCCAATCCCTGTACCTTTTGCAGAATATGAGTCTGTCCCTGATGTTTTTCCTGGAGAGAATGGCTTCTTTGCTGGCCTTCTTGACATCAGGCCATCCTCCAAAAGTCTTCACCTCACTGGGCGCGCAGATGCACTCACACCTGCCTGCTGCCATTCCTGAGCAAGCTTTGTGCTGGAAGTGACCCGATCCCGCAGCTGAACCATGTTTAGGAGACGGTCCTGGCGCTTGCTGGACCAAAACATCCTCCGAGAGCCACTTCTCCCAACCATCCAGGAAAAGTTTGGTGATGAACAAGGCCTTTTCCAGCACGATGGAGCACCTTGCCATAAGGCAAAAGTGCTAACTAAAGTGCTATGCACACGAAGTCTAGGGCCTCCGAATCGGATTTACTTTTCACACCAAACGAATCTTTTAATTTCGTAAATACGGAGGCTGGCAACGAGAGATTTGCGTAAACACGGAGGCAGCAGATTGTGGTGAACCGACTGTAGTACATACCTCACGCCTGTGGGTGGCGCTTTAGCGCTTTATTTACACAACTGAAAAAACGTGAAAAACCTAGAAGAAGGTACTTCACAGCACGAGGATAAACACATTACACAAGACATTCAAGCTCCAATAACAACATTACATTATGATAGTTAATATCAGTGGTCAGACTAAAGGATATGCGAAAATGAATTCTTTTTTCTATTGATAATAAAGAGTTTGGAACAGTAACATGACATGTCTGTCATCCCATTTCCCATGATGCATTGCTCCGAGCATTTTACATACATTTATGAATAAAAAAGCAAATTAAATCGCTGGCCAATTTATATTTGTGGTCATGAAAGTTATGTTACGTCTGAATAAGAAGAATTAGATCAAGATAGGGGGCTAATCAAAAATCAGAAGACTGGGTTAATGTTAGTGAATTCGAGGCCCACCACGAGTGAGATTTTGAGGGAGAACAAGTTATATATATATTGGTTGGAGATGGCGAAAAGATCACGTGGGGCAGTGACGTCATCAGGTTGCGTGAACCGTGCAGACGAACACCAGCCCCCGTACCGATTCAAATCTACTCACTTTCTACCCCGGACTGCGATCGTTGCGGAAACAAGGTGCGGATAGAGAGTGTTCGTATGTATGATAGGGCTATCTGTATTAGCTATCCGTATCAGATTGACAAACTAGGCTCCATGTAAACGACCTCTAAGTGGCTCGGGGAACAAAACATCGATATGTTGGGTCCATTGGCCAGGAAACTCCCCAGACCTTAATCCCATTGAGAACTTGTGGTCAATTCTCAAGAGGCGGGTGGACAAACATAAAAAAACTAATTCTGACAAACTCCAAGCATTGATTATGCAATAATGGGCTGCCATCAGTCAGGATGTGGCCCAGAAGTTAATTGACAGCATGCAAGGGCGGATTGCAGAGGTCTTGAAAAAGAAGGGTCAACACTGCTAATATTGACTCTTTGAATTAACTTCAACTAATTGTCAATAAAAGCCTTTGACACTTATTAGGTTTCCTCCAGTAGGAGGTAACCTATTGTATCTGTTAGTATTATTCTTGTTCCATGGGAGTCAATGGCAGCCCCTAGAACCATATGGTAACTTTTTGTGAAATTTGGCACACTTATTAAGGACAGTCCCTTCTTCATTCACACAAAGTTTCATGGCTCTCATTACACCACTCTAGCGCCACCAACAGGTCAAAGTTGGACTTTTGTAACACACGCAACTTTTGAACCGTATGACCGATTTTCAAAAATTAGGTACCATTGGATTCCCTGGATCAAGACGAATTAAACCCACCCCTTGGCGTCAATTTCCGGTTGTATAGATTTTCCGCTATTTCCGGTTTTATCAAAAACCTTTGAAAGCCTACTCCTCCTACAATTTTTGGCAAATCTTCATCAAAATCACCAGAGATGATCTTCAGACCTAGCCTCACAAAAGTTATCAACAGAATTTTGATCCTCACAACCGTTTGTCCGGTACAGCCACTCAAATTCAGCTGAAAAGTCGCCAAACAGGAAGTGAAGTCATATCTTGGCAAATCTTTGTGAAATCAACACCAAACTTGATATGTCACTGGAAGACACTACAAAATGTTCCCATGTGCAAAGGCAACTTCATATCTTAAAAAAGTATTGATATAAAGCAAATTGGATACATTGTTAACGCTAAAATAATGCTTTACACATCAACAGGTCAAAAAGTGATACTCTGATTCAATCACAAGTTCATGTGAAGACACTTGAGAATGTTAAGTACACAAATCTGAAAAAAAGTTGACTGTAAGATGAAAAGTGGATTTTTGGTGAATATTTGAAACATGCATGCTTGGCTAATTTCTAGGGTGATTTTCAGTAGAAGGTCTCTCTCTCTGCTCCTTTGCTCCTCCGTGCGTGTGCGCTCCAGATTCTCTCACACACACACACACACACACACACACACACACACACACACACACACACACACACACAGGGACAGGCATAGACATCATATATATGATGTCTATGGGGACAGGCTCCTTTGACACGCGCAAGCACACCAGTGACGTGCGGTGAAGTCAGTACGAGGGTAGGCACTGAGTTATGAAAGCCAGATTACTTTATTTATTGTTTAGGCTAATAGGCTACGTCACAACAGTAGGTACAAGTGCGGCACACAGGCACGGTCGATCGATATATAAAAAAAAAATCCAATCACGATAACATATCGTACTCTCAGTCTCGCACACGCACGCACACACCAGTTAATGTCCATCATCAGAATGCAAACATCTTTATCCGCACAGCGGCCAATTATGTATGTCAGTCAGCAGCAATGAGAACACACACTGCTCAATTGAATATGAAAGCAAATGGCTTGCAGTCGGCATTAATTCAACCCCACACTTATCATTTCAAAATTAAGCTCAAAATAGTTTCTAACTCACCTGACTAGCACAGCCACAATGCCAATCTTTTTTGTCATACCAGTCCGTTTGAAACGACAATTTTTGGTCCCTTTTTCTGCAGAATTTCATTTAGTGTTGGAATAGGCCTCCCTCTTGCTAGTTACTACTTTTTTCTATTAAAGTCGAGTTTGGAGAAATGTCTAAGTTCCACAATATCGGTAGATACCGCGGTTGTCATTTTTACTTTGATTTTCGCGGGGATTACGCTTAGCCGGTGTAATGACGTCAGCTGCGCAAATGTCCAGTAATATCTCAATTTTAATTGGTCCATGTTTGATACGTAGCGTAGATGATTACTGGCATAACATATTTACGTGCAAAGGCACAGTAGAGTTGTGCCTTTCGACGCACATATTAAAGAATACAGAATCTAAGTGCGCATGCGCGACATGACTTTTTCGCTGCCGTTCAAAATGAATGGACAGTAAAGGCACTGCTTATTCTACCGTTTTTTTGTATTTGTTTATGCGTAACTGATACAATTGTCATCGTAACGTCTAAACAATTGGAATAACGTATGTATTGCATATATAAATCACAAGAATACTCGGTACAAATACAAATACAAGTTTATTAAATAAAATTATTTAATAAACATTTTTACGTTTGAATTTTGTCAGGGTAGGCAGTGCCTACCTTGCCTACCCTGACTGCACGTCACTGAAGCACACACACACAACATTTAAGGAAATGTAGGGATGGCCACACCCCTTCTCACTCTTAGTTTGAAGCCATGGCCCTTGAGGATCTTCAAAGTAATGCATTTGAAATGTAACATCCCATTGGCAAGTCTGCAGCATGGATCTTTCTATACAGTGACAAATTGTCACAAAAATACATTTTTCCCTGGTTCGCAATGTCTGGAGGAGGAAACCGCCATCTCTGCTTGCAGCTATATTTAAATGCTTGTAATTATACTTCAGTCTTCCATAATAACATCTGACAAAAATATCTAAAGACACTGAAGCAGCAAACTTTGTGAAAATGTAAATTTGTGTCATTCTCAAAACTTTTGGCCACGACTGTACTACATGAGAACAATTATTTACAGGAGACATATAGGCTCATAACTCATGCAAGTAGGTAGATGTGTATTAGCATAAATAGACACACACTTACAATTGCACGGACGTACCACCATACATTCATAAGATGTGTATGGTCCACACCATGTCATGTTTGAAATCGGCCAGTGCTGCCCGGCCTACAGAGCATTTTGGTTGGTCGGTGATGCACTTGCATGCAGACTGCCCAAATAGTTCCAGTATGAAGTTATGGAAACCAGAAAGGTTGCCTACTTGGTGATACTTTTAGGCTGGATTTTTTTTCAGTGTTTTTTTGTCATACCCTGCAGGTCAGTGAGTGGAAAGAAGCTGTGCTCGAGCTGTGCCCAACCCCTGGGGAAGGGTGCGGCCATGATTATAGAAACCCTGGGGCTATATTTTCACATACAGTGCTTCAAGGTATGTTAAAGAAAAGGCATGTTTTGGGTCGGATATTTATTTCGTTTTTTTATGTTAAAGAGTCTGTACGACCCCTTCACACCAAACATGTGTTTCCTAGTGTGGAATGTGTAAAGGGCTTCTTGGAGACACCAGCACCGGGACAGATGTCAGGATTCGTAATGGCCTCCTTAACTGTCAAGAGTGCTACATCAAATCACGTGGTGAGCAATCCAAAATGCACAACAGATGCACATACAACATAAGAAATAACAGAACTGGACACTTTGGACTGGACTGTAGTACATTTTAGACAATACTGTGGAAGCTTATTTGTATTGTCATTGATTGTAGAGTAAATTAGTCTGTGTTGTTCTCATATGTTAATTTATAGCGCACTCTATATTTAGCTGAATCTCAGACTGCCACAGTACATTGTAAGAACATAGTTAAAAACAACCTATAATAAAATAAATCTAAAAAGTAAGAAACGCCTTTCTGAATAAAAAGGTTTTTAGGCCAGTCTTAAATCAGTCCAGTGTCTGTGTTGCCCTTTAGTGGTCAGGGAGGCTGTTCCACAGGCGCAGCGCTGCAGAGCAAAAGCCTGAATGTTGTTTCCAAATCACAACTAATAAATTGCCCTTTGTCTTCTCCCAGCTGCTGGTCAGCCCACCACGCTGTGAGCAGCAGTAGACCTGTATAGAACCTGTAGGAATACCAACACTCCGACCAGAGGCCCTGACAATCTCCAAGGAGACAACCTGTAATGAGTGGAGTTATCTTAACATGACATCTCAGATTAACAAACTGATAAGGCGGGTTTAAAGCTACCCTCACGTTAAACACTTCTCTCCAAGTGATGTTTCTTTGCATCATGTCTACTCATTTTTCAGATACTGGATAACACCTCTTTATTTTTGTACTTGTAAAAACAACTTTCCCTCCTATACTTTGTCGTGCTTGACCCACATAACGCAATAATAAGTGCACTGTAGTATGTCAATAAGATAGTAATTTATCATTACAGTTACACAATGCGCTGGGTAGATTGTGTGATCTGTAAGATTTCCTTCAAGTGAAATGTATACCAATGGCCTCCTAGGATCACATGCCCATTTTGCACCTTAATATTAGTGTTTAAGGATCATTCTTTATCTAAGGCAAGCAGGCATAAGAGAGCTTCTGTCTGTCTGTCTGTCTGAAGCACACCTTACAGTCTTTATATAGTAATCTTCTTTCTGTATACTATCGGAAAGTCTATGGTATTGCTTTGCTTTTTAAAGGGGATCATTTCTGGTCTCTGTGCAGTTTAACATGTATAATGCCTTAATCATTCACAACGTTGCCGAACTCCTGAGGTCGGTGACTGCAAAGAGCTTTCTTGCATGAACAAACATTGCGATTGGTTTGAATACAGTCTTTTTCTGGACAGGTGTGGTTTTTCTTTAGATATTGTGTTTAAAAATTAGTTTTCTTTTCTTTTGTTAATGTAATTGTATTTCTTTTGTTTGGACATAGAAATTTAAACACATTATGACCAACGTTTAAGGCACTGCAAACGATGTCATCCGGCGAAAAGCATGCAACAGTTATGTTGGTTGAGCAGAAAGTGCACGCAAATCTTACCATTTAATTTGACTGCGTTGTTTTTGATGGTTCTCAATTATTATCCGTCGTAGCTCGCAGTGATGTATTTAACTGTATGCGAATGCATGGTTGATGCAAACCATATGACTATTTAAGTTAGGGATACGTTTCATTCAAACAGTTAGTTAGCTTCTTCTATGTATCTTATATGTTCCCTCTTTCCACTCGTACGAGTGATTTTGCATCAACTTACGTGCCTTATGAACGCAGGTGGTTGCACAGTTTACAAGAGGTTTGATTCCATAGAATATGAAAATCCCAAAGATCATCTCAGTAACATTTACTATAACGAGATGGTGTGGATGCCTAACAGAAATTCGAATGTCAAACACTATCGCCTATCAGAGCAAAATTCTAACCAAACCAACCGATGAAATACGTCTTTGGAAAAACACCCTGTTCCGTTTCAGAGAATTATCTCTGTTAAGGCATGCGGTTTACTAGAATGGCATATGCACATAGCACACAGTATATTTCTACTTATCTATGTCTTCTATGAAACTGTTATTTGACAATATTCTTTGACAAAACCTCATGTCTACATTATCCTGCGTTTCTGTGAATATTTGTGTGAAACTTGAAGCACATCCTTTAAGTGACCCTGCACAGAAAGACATCTTTCTGCAAGGTTTGAATGATATTAGCTTGTTGGTAGTTGAATCCCATTTCAGTAATTGACTGTCCTCCCTAACGGCAATGTAAAACCTCCGTTGCACTTCTGCAAAGCTTTGTCCAATTTTAATAGCGTTGTTGTCATTACTTTTCCCATGATATGAAGTATTGTTTTCGTCTTGCTTTCTTATGCATTAAGATAAGGAACTATTTCAACTGGATTAAACGGCAATAAAATGGACGTGGAGTGTTGGAGGGTCGTGTAATATGTTTAAGCTCTGTATTTATTGTAATCAATTAAAAACAAACTAAATAGAAGAAGGAACTGTTATGCAATGGCTTTTATAGCAAGTATGTTTGTACAATAAAACGTTGTAAATGCACTATTCTTGTAAATTGTCTTGTTTGGTATGATTACGTGAGTAAGAAATCTTATTTTAACTTGCATGGATCTGTCCTTGGTACTGAAATGTGTCCCCATAGGTTAGGAAAACAACGTGGCCTCAACTACTTGACACTTCTGTATTATGTGAAATGTGGCACACAAAGGTATCCACAATATACAGAACAAATAATATAACCTCACTGGCAGAGTTATACTATGCATCGCTTTATTATGAACAAGGCAAGAGCACGCTACCAAAACTATTACGCACATGTAGAAATAGACTGCCTTATTATACGATTATACGCATTCATTGTAGCTGTGTCTGTTAATGTTGCCCATCTTAAATCTAAAACGTAATACAAAAACTTTTTCTATGGTTTCACCATTTAATAAAACATCATGCCAATAAATTAATAATTCAAATAAATATGCTTTAAAATGCTAGGTTCTGAAAACCATATGAATGAATGCTAGGGGAGCCCAGGTACAGTTTTTGCTCATTTGTACATTTTGTACAAATCGGCTTGAGAGACTCGATTCATTTTAACATATGCAACATACATCTTTCACATCTATACTTACGTCACTTATTCAAGTACATGTGCCTTACTTTTTCTTTCATTTTCATCTAAATGCATTGAGTGCATTGGGGACAGTTGGAAAGTTGCAACAGTGGCCGAGGACAAATGTAACATGCCAGTTTGTAGGGGAAACGTAACATGTACGCTACCATGCATTATTCAAAACAAAATAGTGGTTGAATAGGTTTTTTCCCACGTATTCACAGCGTCACTTTGACACTTGCCTATTTCCCTTACTATCTTTGCTTGCTGTTTGCAACCGATGATAATACGTGTTACAATTGTCCTCAGCCGACCTCTCCTAATATTCGATAAGGTAATTGTAATATAATACATTTTATGCTGCTAATAATTATACGAGCATCTAATTAGGAAATTACTGATCACAACCACCCGTTACTTGTTTTTCGGTCAAAACGCATTCATTGTTCAGACCAAATCTTGAACAAAACTTAAAGGTTACAAATATGCCCCACAAAACTACTTCTGTCTGTAACAGAGATTGAGACCATAACACATGTTGTCTGTGAGTGTCATCGCTTTACGGTAGACATGAGAAATCAAGCAAGTTACAACTGTCCCGTGTTACAACTGTACCTGGTCTTCCCAACGTCATTACAATCGTCCCTCTGCACACGTAGTTTATAAAAAAAACTATGCGGGGCAGACAGCACGGTACATAAATATTACATTTGTGCCTAGATTTGGAGAGTAAGACACATAATCAGAGCTGAATAATGAAGCCCATCTGAAATACAGTTTTAGGGCATTGGCTTGTCTTGCAGTAAAAATGGCCACATTAAAAATCTGACTACTTGAAAACATTGCTAACAGTCTCTCACATTAGGCACTAGAGCAGTGTTAGAGAAATGTAAGGCGACACATGGAGAATCCCCCAAACGAAAGTGCTGAAAACGTAATGTTCAACACGCACACGTACACACAATGTGTGCGTCCGGGGACGACTAGCCTACCGTTTGTCGAAAATCAATAATGAACACGACATGTTTATCTATCCGTGCGTAAAATTAATGATCCGCAAGTCCTAGTAGATTTTCTTCAATTTGCATGAAATGTATATTCCTTTTGACAAATGCTCTTCCACAAGCTCTCCACAGGTACATGTAAGGTATCAGAACATACTGGTCTTTACCATTCCTGCCTTGTTACCGTTCTGTCTTTGCAAGGCTGAGAGCACGGTGGCAAACGGTCCGCCCAGAGAGTCCGGTAAGTTTGATATTGAGCTTGAAGGCGACGCCCACCCAGGACTGGACGTGGCACCTCCGAGGTTTCCACTTGGCGACATCTTGACAGACTCTATGTGTCCGGTCCCTGTTGCTACGCCTGAGGAAGGGCTGAGTCCACCACAGGTGGAGGTGGGATTTGGGTTTGGCCCGGGCCCTCCTGTGCTATCCGGATCAGCGACTTTTGATTCTTTGTTGTCTTCCTCGTGCTTCTTTCCAGAAGATCCATTCTTAGCGGGAGATGCAGCAACAGATGCTGCGCGCTCTGTCTTGCGAAATTTTGCACGCCTATTTTGGAACCACACCTGAGGAAAAGGAATGAGACTGTTAGAATTCTAAATATCAATAAGAACATTATTATTAGTATTATTGTTATTATTATTATTTCATAATATAATGTAGGCATATCTACTATAATAACAATGATCATTATGATGTTGATGATTGATTATTATTATTTAATCTTTGCTTTTTTTAAGGCATTTGCATCTGTGGCATTAGAAATCCTTCAATCAAGATTATGTATTAGCATTAGAACTACATATTCTTTGATTTGGATAAATGATGGTGATACCTGCACACGAGCTTCAGTCAAATCTATTTTGAGAGCCAGCTCTTCCCGGGTATAGATGTCTGGGTAGTGCGTCTCGGCGAAGATTCGCTCCAGCTCTTTCAGTTGCCCGCTGGTGAAAGTGGTTCTTATGCGCCTCTGTTTCCTCTTCTCATGCAAACCGCCATGGTCCGTGAACAGCTTGTATGGAACTGGAAATATAAGAACAGAATCTGTGTACAAAAGGTGTAGTGTAATAGGGTCATTTAAAAATATCACAGGTTTGTGAGGCACAGGTTATTATAACATGAGACAAAGTATCCGTTTAACCGAAGAAGTAGGCTCAAGACAAGTCGTTAATTGTACTGTACAGTCCTTCTGAAATCAACCGATTATGACCAAAATGTAGCACAAAGAGGCTATAGTGAACAAAGTAGAACTGATATAAATAAGTAAAACACTGAAATATTTTCCTCGTCCAAAAGGGCATGCCAGTTTGACCCGGCTAAAGTTGTCTTGCAGGTCGCTCTTATCTTGCGACTTCAGTACAGTTCTGTAATCAGCTTCAGTCCTCGCTTATTGAATTATTTCCCAAGCTTACGTCTCATCGTGAAGTAAATAAATTATGCCAATCATTTTGGCTGTTTGAGGTAATTTTGTTGGCTGTTGAGGGTGTGACAGGGATAGTGTAACCACATAACCCAATTACCGCTCGCCTGCAATCGCTTCTAACGCGATAAATACTTTCATTTGTGTAAGCAAATTTCGTTGACGGTAAATACTAAACACATTTCCATTTTCAAATGCAATAAAGTCCTTTGCACTATATAACCAACAGGATTTGTCGGTAATACCACAGTCGTCAGAACCCCTTTTACCTGCAGAGTATGCGCTGGTCTGGTGGTCTCGTAACGGGCCTAGGCTGCAGGTGCCGGGTGCAAGTGAGGGACACCCAGCCGTTGCCCCGAAGGTAGTCCGGATTGGGTTGTACTGAAAGCCACCGGTTTGGCTGCAGGAGCTGAAGTCCGCATAAGCCGATGCGAGACTGGAAGTGTCCATCCCAGCCATGCAAGACTCGTAAGCAGAGGAGTTCAGGTAGGAATATTCCATCTTATACATTGGAAATCACGCAACGAAATGAAAATAGTATGCGTCTAAGTTAATTATAAGGTGATATTGTTGCATGAAAACATCAACGTCTTGATGTTTTGCAGTAACGTAATAGCAGAGAGTTCACTGACGGTGCGTTCTACTTGCTGCCTCTTCTTAACTGTGCTGAGGTAAGTCAGTTCCGGCTGGTTTTATGAAAGGCCCTTTGCGCGCAACACCTTGCCTTGTGGTCTCCAGAGCATAAAAGTAAGCGCTCTGAGGACTTGGACAATGGTGCAAGGCGGTGGGTCTCATCTCTCGCGATTTTTTTTTACATGACAATAACTCATCAGTGCATTGGGGCCCATGCAGTCGCGAGGGGGACCCGTGTCGCATGCCCAGCCTCCTTCATCATCGATTCCCTCGCGCATCTCTAATTAGACTTTAATACCGCGTCCTCCATTACCAAAGAAGTCTCTCTGCCTCCCTCTCCTTCCTCTCCTCTATCCCCCTCACTTCTCTCCTCACGGTCGCTTTCCTCTCCTCCATCTCCGCGCCCCCTAATTCAATCAAAGCACTTATAAATAATGAGAGTTGGGTGACGATTCTCCCTGATCAAATTTCGCGCGAGCTTTTAAGCCTTTTAACTCATCATTCAGCCATGGTGCAATTTTTATCTGAGCCTCCCTCTTCCATCCTCCTCGCTCGGCTCCAGGGTTAAAGAGGGCGAGGGAGGTGTACCGCGGCGGTAATAGATGCAGTTTGACCACAAAATGCACCACGTTTGAGTTGTTTGAGTTTGTACCGTCTAATTTACAACACGGTAATAGTAGCTCTAACAACAACTACAATGTTGCATTTTAACAGATTAGCCGAGGTGGATTTTGTTTTTGATGACCTGCTTATGTTTAAATCCTATGACGCATTTATACAATTTTTACAGTGCAATATGATGTTTTATTTTGTATCCGTTAGGACTGTAGCCTACAGTTGACAAAGCATTTCAGAAACAGGAATAGGCGTCAATCAAAGTCCAAACAACAAGGTTTTTGGTTCACATGAAAGCACATTTGCCAAATGGCGACTCTTGGTTTGACACGTTTTCGATATTGTGATACTTACCGAAGTGCAAAATGTGCAAAATTACCTCAAACAGCCAAAACAGGCCTTACCAATTCCTAACATCCATTTTTTCCTTACAGTTATAGCCCACCATATGCCTAGGATAATCATGTCAGATAGAGTTCTTCTCTTTTGTTCAGGTCTCATTGGCCTTATCTGCAGCCATATGGTTAATTTGATTATCGATACCAAATACTTCAGCATTGTATCTGGGAGAGCCAGACTTGTTGTAGACATGTTTCAGAGCGAATGCTAACCAAAGCAGTGTTTTTGGTATTGGCATTTCTTTTGGAATGTAGCCTGTTCAACGCCTGGCCCTACACTGTCAAAGGTAGACTGCAAGCTGATTTAATGTAGGTATGAATGTATTTATATATGTATTGGACATATGACTGTATTTCACCATTATGTGCTCTCTGTATCCTCCACAAACGACCACTTCTATCACTCTCAACCTGCTTTTGAAAAGACCTTCCTGCACTTCCCAACAATTCTCAAGCGTTTCGAGTCAGAATGGTCTTTCATCAAACGAGTAAAAGCTTTCGACGTCTCACAAGAGGTAGGCCTGCGTTTGAACAAGTGCACGAAAACAGAAAAGAACAGATGTAAAAAGACATCTGGCCCGCGTGAACACTGAACGAAAATTAAGTTAACCTCTGCGTTCTATTCCTTTGTCGCTGGAAGGAGCCAGACTAAATGCAACACAGACCATGGACTTATATAGGCTACTGTTATTAGGCCTATGACAAAATAATGCCCTGAAACTGTGTTTTTGAGTCTGTGTTTATTGTTGTAAAATAAGAAAAAAGTAAGGGTCACATACGAATTTCTGGTCTAATTAGACCTCTGATTTATTTAAGAATTGTAGTAGGCTAACGTCGTAGCCATTACATTTTGCCGCCAAAGTAATTGCTTTAACTAAGTAGGCCTAATTGTATCCCCCTCACTACAGTCTTCATTCCATTTCACTGTTCTGTGTGGTTCAATTGTACAAAAAGGAAATGACGTAGAGTTTTCGTTGTTTACCCAACTGGTTTGGCCAAACCATTTGGTTTATGTAGTGTGGCCTATACAGGATAAACTCATATAAAACAATTCAGACATCCCGGGCGGCGTTATCATTTTTGCATTGACTTTAATTGGCTGTTATTAGCCACGTGCAGTCGCATACATCAGTTAGCAATTGAATTGTTGGCCGATGAGGATTTGCTGGTGGCGATGTCAGGGTCACCGTTATTATACAGCCGCCATCCATGTTATTTCAACCAACACCAGTTTAGCCCAAGGGCACGATTAGTCGACGTGTCCCGTTGCCACGCGTCCCAACGCCGGGAGACAGGTCGCCGGCAAACCAGAGCAGGCAGGTCAAAGCCTGAAATCCTCATTGTTAGCGGAAACGCTTGTTTCGTCCCGCTGGCGTATTTTTGGAAAGAAGAAAAAGACCTGCATGAGTTTCGCATTAGTTGCCAGAGATGATCGAGTGGAATCCCAATGTTAACGACCACGTGCCTTTATGCTTCAAGTGCGTCACGTCGCGTTATTCATATGCAGTTATAAATGCAAAATGGCATCAATCATAAACTTTAGAAGACAGCTGTCATTGCACAACGCACGACAATAAATACTATTACCGTTGTCTAAAGAAAACCATAAAGACATCTGCCTATGTAAATATACTCCTTTCATATCATTAATATAACAATGTGAGTGATACAAATGATAAATGTATCTTTACTGTGTGGTGAGTGCTCACAAACAAAAAAAGATTTAATTACTAAACCTTTATTATTTTTTAATATATGTATAAAACACACTATACATATACACAAACATAAAATACACACACATATATAAGCTTATAATAAGGTAATATCAAATCATGAAAAACAGTAAATTAAAGTTTTTCCATAAAATGACTACTTCATGCAAAGCAAAAAATAAATAATGCATTGTTTTGTTAGGGTTCTTTTTTTAAATCATTATCTATACCAGCTATGGATTATATTAAAATTAACTCAGCAGTCAACACTGCCTACTCAAGTCTGTCATTGGTGCAAAGTACTTCAGTGTATTTAAAAGTGATAACATAAGCAGTATCATGTATGTTGCCCCTTTCGTATTAATAAGGTCTATATAACAGACATGACAAAATATCTCTCGCACATTAAAATGGAAAATCCCAAAGGTGGTGCTTTTAGGGCAAAATGAAGGCTGTGTGGAGTTGTTTCAGTCCTTCCTCCCTGCAGTCCTGTCACTAAACCTGGATTTGGGATGGGATTGGCTGATGAGAGAACTGGATAGATGTCACTGGTTGTGCTGACCTTTGTTGTAAGACCCTGGGCAGACACTGCAAACTCTCACATTAATTTTGCACAATTGAATGTGGCATTTCTCCAGATAACCCGATTTGCAGATGGGTGCACCTGGTCCTGTCATACCCTCCAGAGACAGACCTCTTCTCTTTCTTCTCCCTCTCTCTCTTCTCGGCCCTCCCTCCCTCCCTCCCTCCCTCCCTCTCTCTCTATCTCTCTCTCATTCCCTCTGCCTCTGGTCATTAGGGTTCCACACACAAGAGTGCCAGCCATTAGCTCAACACTAATTGAATTAGAACTGATGTAAAGAGGAAGCAAATGCAGGCTGGAGAAAGGGGGCGAAGGAGAGGAGGTGGGGGAGGTTGGAGAGGATCTGAGAATGTATTAAGTGGAAGCAAAATGTGTGCTCTTGCAGTGTGTTGTTTCTTTTTCATTTGCTGATGTCTGTGTGTGTGTGTGTGTGTGTGTGTGTGTGTGTGTGTGTGTGTGTGTGTGTGTGTGTTTGTGTGTGTGTGTGTGTGTGTTTCTGTGTCACTGTCTGCCTGTATGTGCAGAAGAGAGAGAAAGAGTGTGAAGAGAGAGGGATGCTGAGGGAGAAGATATCGCGACAGCTGTCCTACTATGTCCCATATTATTTCTCTCCAAATATTGTCTCAGTATTTGTACCCCCAGGGTCCCACCTGTGCCATCCAGCCACCACGAGTCAAGTCCAGGCCCTCTCCTCTATTCCCCTCCAGCCTTGGCTCTGACCCCCAACTACCCCTCCACCGTAACCCAGTCAGAGAGCTTTTAGGCCTGGTGTCATTGGGAGATTGATGGTGTAAAGAACGCAGAGTGAGGAGGAGCAGGTGGTGTAAGGAGCAGACATGCCTCCTGATGGCTGAAGAGGGAGCCTAACTCAATAAGCAAAGACTCCGGATGGTTGGCAGCCGTTTGGCCATTTCCAGCTCTGAGTGCAGCACTCACTGCGCTGTGGAGTCTGTAGTCGCTGGTGCCAGTTTTAAAATTTGTATATATGTATATAAATATATATAATTAGGATAATTACATTTCAGTTATAAGATGTGTATGTGGCAATGTGGTCATGTTGAATGTTCAACACGAGTATAGTGTGTTTTGTGATTAGAGAATGTAAATTATATGTATAATGTGTATATTTCCATTACGACCTGAAGACTTCTGAAAAGGGACTTGAGTGTTTCCAGTGAAATGTCTCTTAGTGCTTTTCCTTCACTTTTAGGAACACATTTCATAACAAATGACTCTTGCACACTCACCACCCTTACAGTCCCCAGCATGACTGCTCTGCATTACACTCTGTCTGGTTTGAAGCTTTATTCTTAGGTTTAATTATATAGTTTCTAATAAAAAATGAACACATATATTGCAAAGTTTTTTAGACCTATTGAGGCAAGTCCAATATCAGCTTTCCAAATTCAGTTGTCAACTGTAAGTCCAATAGAGGCAGGGTATGAGACAACTTCAGACTCCCAGAATGATAACGCTGTTAGGAGATGTGTGATACAATCTCAGACAGCAATAACTTGGAATTGAATGCAGCCAGTGTTTCAAAAGAGCGAAAGGGCATGCTGTAATACTATCAATATGTATCTCTATCGTCAACAAAATGAAAGGGCCTGCCATTCAAGGGCAGGGGGAAATATGAAGGAGAGCATGAAATCATCAATGAAATTAAATAATCAACAAAACTGTAATAAAACAAACACAATGTTCTTCAGAATTATTGAGAGGGGGCACTAGAAAGACAAACCCTTTGTGTGTGTGTGTGTGTGTGTGAGAGAGAGAGAGAGAGAGAGAGAGAGAGAGAGAAAGAGATAGTAAAATAATAACGTCCCTGAAACCTGATGGGTAAAATATATTCCGTGCACTCATGATCCGGCCCTGAGGTTAAGTAGTCTGGAGTCGAAGGCGGCCATACATCCACCATGGCATAAGGCTGCAGCACGGATAATGAAATCAGTGCTTGGAATTCAATTAGAGCGGGCCCAGGGCGCACCGCGCCAGGAGCAGACCGGCCGGAACGACGCCCGCTCTGCACTCGGCAGGTCCGCCCAAAGCATCCCTGCTGCGTTTCGGGCGAGGCGTATGAGACAAGACAGACGGGACTGAAAATATGAAGATTCTACTTCAATTGTGAAGCTTTTTGTTGTGTCATGCAAAGAGTCATCTTTAACTACAGGACTTGTTCTATCACAATACACCCTAATCTCAATATTAATTTAGCTTTAAAATAAATTCAATAATTTGTTTTAATGTCATGAGGAGAGTGATTGAGGCTTAAAGCAGGCTACACTAGGCCTATATATACACGTATGAAGCATAGGCTATTCAATAATCACTACGTTCCCATATTTCGAAAAGTAATTGGGCTCTCGTTAACAACTGAGAGGACATATTATTTATAAGAATGACATTGATCCTTGAGAATGTAGCCTCTGATTAAACGTCATAAAAATACACAAAGCCACGTGGAAAATATTCCCATTTAATGCCCTCCTCTTCCCAAAAACGTACAAAGTATGCACCACAATGATGTTACGGAAAAACACATAGACTGCTTAACATAAGCAATTAGAAGGCTACAACATAGATACGCGACTATGTAAGGGCAACCGGCCTTTGGGGATAGTACATTTGCACTTGTCGTTTAACCCTCATTTCACATGGCTACAACACGAAAAAAAGTAAGTATTCACTCTCTGCTATTGCTAACAGATTGTTTTTTTTCTGACAGTTAAGTTGCACATTCAGACCTAAAGGAAACGTTCAGAATTCATGAGAAGCTATGTACACATTGCCTGGGCAACGCACCTAGCCTTTCACCCCAACTTTCTTTCACAATATAAACACCTGCTGGCCAGACGCATGGGGAGAGAGCGCATGCGTTTTCCAGACCTTCCCGCTGTCTGGAAACTGCCATCATGCTGGGACCTGCTGGACGCGTAACGATTCATCAAAGTATGCATTAAGGGCTAATACATAATTACATATTCATAAGTGCAAGCAGTGGCACGATTAACACTACAATAAACTCAATAACCAAAGCACTGTACATCTCGAGACCTTTTGAACTCATCGTTCAATGTTGCCACGCATCACAAACGTCAGATTCCTCAGGCCTTTTCTATTCAGATAACCTAATTATTCTAGCTTTCATATGCATATTTAATATAATCTTCCCGGGATGTTCTCTGTAATTCATAATGAAGGCAAGTCACATAGAACGAGACCTGATGACCCCTTTTGAGCGACTCAATACCCTGTTAGATTGGTAAATTATTGTGTGCTTATCATTTTCACCAATATGCTGCTTTTTATCGACGACAGAGTGCATTAAAACCCGATATGACAGACCATATAAAGTTTAAGACACATAATAGGCTACATTGACGAATGTCACAAGGACAAATGCAAACTTAAGGCTACAGTTTCACTCACAGACTAAGTATGTTAACGCATAATTATGTTATAGGGTATGACAATTTGGCTATATTTAGCTCAGGGCGCAGCTGTCAAAACGTAGATATTTTAGGCAGCTTAGGTATCTTAATATTCCACGAAAGAACCTGATTGTGATGAACGCTGTCTATACAGGTTATATTATGACCCTTTGTGAATAAGCAGGCCTGTAATGTAAGGCTACAGCTGATGGGTATGATGAAGTCAACTCAAAGGCTAAATGGGTAAACAGCTAAATCCATTCATAAAACTCTGAAAAACGCGTGCACTGTAAACCACGAATAGACTAGTCCTTCAACTTGCTTGTATTCTGTCCACTGCAACGTCATATAGGCTAAACGTCTAAATTACCCTATAACAAGCGAATCATAACCTTAGTTATAAGTCCGTTAAAACTGAAATATAAATATAAATTGTGAGCTGGAAGACTACAGTAACAGAGTAACATTGTATTTTTTTTTTGCTTTTTTGTACTTTTTGTCTTCTTGCAAAAAAACGGCAAGTGACACCTTACATTGCAACATACATCTTTCGTCTCTATGTTTAGGGGTAGGCCTATCCCAGAAAGAAAACTGACTCATAGCAAAACGGTTCCGGATCGGAACAATTGAGGATCACGGATCCAAACCTCCATTAAACCAGATCCCCGGACCCCACACGTATCCGCTTATGACACAGCACATCCGGTTCACCAGATGGCACTATAAAGCTTGAATATTTCTTATAACCAATCTACTTTTATTCTTATTAATAAATACATTCAGTTTATTAAAGTTCGGGGGGCGGGGGGTTATACTGTAACGCTGCGGTTCTCCAGTTAAACGCTGCTTGGACTGTGAAGCAGGTAGGAAAATTGGGTTTGTATCATCTATATTTGTTACGGCTAACGTGAGCCATCAGAGAAATAACCATAAACATTAAAACAGTTATGAAGGGGAAATGCATAGTTTCCTGTAAATCTGTTATGCAATTTGTATCCAAAGATAAAGACTCTGCCAGTAACAATATGTATAGGCTATATACCACCAGCTTCTTTTATGTTTATATATATGTATATATATATATATATATATATTGCATTGCAACCACCAGCTTTTATGTTAAAAAGATAACTACTAGCTTTTAAATTGAAAGTCTGCTGTGCCTTACTTTTTATCTGATTGTCTACAGCTGCAACATGTCAGGGACAATTATAGCAGTGACCGAGGACATTATGTGTTATACCATAAGGGTGTCACATCTGGTAAGCCTATTTCACTTAGCTACATTTTGTAATGTTTGTTTTAATTTGTTAAAATGTACAGCTGACCTCAACTTTTTATTAAATAATTGGAATATAACACATTGTGTTTAATAATTATACTAGCACCCAGTCCTTAAATCACTGATCACAACATCCTGTTGCTTGTGTTCCTGTCAAAATAAATTGTGCAGTCAAAGTCTTGCTCAAAACTTAGACTCACTTAGATATACCTACAGATTTGCCCCACAGAATGACTTCTGTACTATACATGGGTTTCTCGGCTACGTCATCACTGGTTGCGTGCGCAATCTCGCGGCAGAAAGAAGCAAGATAACGTTGAAGTGGATGAGAAAGCTGTGGAGGAAGGCAACATGACAGGGAGTTGTTGTGTGGTGAACTGCTCTATCAGAGTTGGTAAGATGTTCAGTATACCTAGGAGGAAGCATCCGTTTGCCAGGAAAAATAAAATATCAAATCAAATCAAATATAGAAAAAGGCTCAACAATGTACAAGGTTACGTTTGGGAATATGTTGAGGGTGTGTGCAAGCATTCATGCCAACAGAATAGGGAACGGTAGGCTAAATAAGTAATAAACAATACATTTAAACTGGGCTTTCTGTATTCATTTGTATTAGGGTATATGGCTTTCTGCCGCGGATTTGCGCGCGCAGCCTTCAATGTTTGTATACAAGAAAACCAAGCAAATATGCTTAACTGGCCGAAATCGGGAAAACTGTCAAGGCGGGACATCAGTCGTAAAAGAGAGAGAGTGAGGAATTGGAGGCGAGAGAGGTCTGATAATCAGTCGTGATGTGTAACTTTATTGTCATTTGATTCAGATTAATGTAACCGCTATGTATAGTTAAATGTGATGCAATCTGTCTCAGCCTGTGTGTGTGTCCTCGCCATCCGTATTGCTCTTTAAAATTGAGGCATCTGTAAATAAAATGTATTGAAACTTTGTTGCATTGTTTCATGGCGTTTTCACACCTGTAGTTCGTTTACTTTGTTCTGATTCAGGGATTAATATGATACAATATGATACACTGTTGCAGTTGCCCCTATGTTCGCTTGTGTTCACACTGCAACATTTAACAGCGGACTA
This sequence comes from Sprattus sprattus, assembly GCF_963457725.1. Classification (NCBI taxonomy): domain Eukaryota; kingdom Metazoa; phylum Chordata; class Actinopteri; order Clupeiformes; family Clupeidae; genus Sprattus; species Sprattus sprattus. The sequence goes on from NC_137923.1 coordinate 23,206,208, forward strand.
AATCTTGTAAACAAACTGCAACATTGTATCCTATTTTATTCACCATCATCAAGTTGAACAGCGATATTCTGTTTATAGTTCACTATTTATCATAGGTCTTACATTTTGACACAATGTTTTAGCATTAATATGCTAATGTATTCAGGTCCTTGTTCTTTCCAGTTTCCTAAAACCTAATGGGCACGCCGGTAACGGCCTAAATTAAACTTGACCGTGTTTTGATTGGGATAGCTGACTTTACGCTTCTCTTGTCTAACCATGAGAAGGATATGCTCACCCAGTCATGACAAGTTGTTACAGTTAATTTAAAATACAGTCAATTTAAAAACTGCACCTGTATCAGTATTTTTAATATTGTAAGGCTTCACGTTAATTTGTCTGTAGCCTATGTTTCAGAGAGGCTTCTCATGTTATAGCCTACTATGACAATCTGTAGGGGTAGATGTCCCATGATATGCCGTGTTATTCATCTGCTTATAGGCGCATCATGGAAGTGTAGGCAACTCAAGTTCTAATTGCGCCACACAAACCTACGTGTTCTGTGCGCATTCAGGGGGTTGTTACAACTGCGCTAGTAAGCCATGATCAATATGTCCGGTTAGCTCAGCTGGTTAGAGCGTGGTGCTAATAACGCCAAGGTCGCGGGTTCGATCCCCGTACTGGACAATATGCTTTTGAAGAGCGATTAATTTAATTGTCATGCTTCTATTAAACAAGGCAAGATATGCACAGGTCTATACCACACTATGCAATTAGTAAGAAGTACGCCAATTAATCACATTAACTTCGGGTCAACTGAGACCAGGTAGGCAACAGTTGTAACCGGGGGCTATTGTAGGCTACCACAATCTGTCATAACGGTTTCCATACTGTTCAGGCCACGCATCTCTTCTACATCTCGACCGGGTTCACGCATCCCCAATCACCCACACCTTAAAAAAAATACGCAACAGAGACTATTTAGCCTATAGCCGCATTCAAATTGGACCTATGAGAGAACAGTTTGCCCGCGCATGGCGTTTGTTTACAAGTTTTAGTCCGCTGTTAAATGTTGCAGTGTGAACACAAGACGAACATATAGGGGCAACTGCAACATTGTTGCAACACTGCAACACCTATGATAAATAGTGAACTATAAACAGAATATCGCTGTTCAACTTGATGATGGTGAATACAAAAATAGGGCCACTCAAGAAGAACTGTGATTGGTATACTGAACAGCACAGTACAACCATTTCAAAAACACATGCACAATGACGAATCTTCATTTGAACTACATAGCTTACTCAGATGAAAGAAATACTAAACTATGCACCAAAATGTGAAGCAAATGTGTTTGCCTGTTCTAAATTAACAGGAATATAGTGTGAAGATAGAGAGCGTAAAGGTGTTATGTGGCAGCAAACAGAGAGAACATCATCACTGAAGGGTGAAACAGGAGTGACAAAAGAGTGCCTTGCAAAGCGAGTGGAGAGGGGTCACACACCATGATCAGATAAGGGTTTAATATGTTTAAATTGTCTGCGCTATATGGCTTATGTGCGTAGGAGCCAGCCATTACTTGAGGGAAATTCCCTCTTTCTCCTTAAGTAGAAACTATGTTTGCTGTTTATAATTTCCTGCATGCTAAGAAACTCTTGTGTAAATGTATTTACGCAACAAGGCTGGACTCACAATCGTGATTTAAAGAACAATGTGTCAATACTGTCCAACTTAACCTGAAAGAATCTTACATCCTCTAAACAAGTGCCCCCCCCCCCCCACACACACACACTCACAGCAATTAGTGTAGACAGAGGTGACAAATTGTCCCGCTCGCGCTCATGTGGCTGGATAAAGGTGTCCACACTTTCTGGATTGGATGAAAAGGCCAACACCTATTTAGTCTAACAAGGACAATTCCCTCTTACTGCCTACATTCTACGTAGTTTGTCTCAAGAGAACGAACGTTTAAGGTCAGTTCATCTAAAGGATGCATTTAGTCAGCCAGGCGATTCTTGTGACTTGGGTTATGGTGATGGAGATATGGGGACTTGCATTGCAGAATCACTTTGGGAATCATGGACATTTCCGTAGAAAAAAGGCAACTCACAGCCTTGAAAAAAGCACCAGCGAAGAAACACAGAGAGAGATTGGAAAAGCAGGAATTCGAATTTCAGATGATTCGCCCGTGGAGCATTTGGGTGAAGAATCTGTGTCGGCGGGGATACCTGCTTCAGCTTTGCTACCCACAGTCGAAAGTCCAACAAGCAAATTTAACGACGAAAATGCTAAAGGGTTCTGGAATCACTTCATGTTCCGAAGACGATCGGGGTTTCAATCTGTCCTACCCATTCAGAACAACGAGGTACATCAGGAGAAATGTCGAGCAATTCCTTTCTGGCAGGTAATGGCCTTGAGCCCCATGGCCTATCTTAATACCGCATGCAATACAGGGTATCAGGCCTACTATAGAGGAATGTTAGAATGTAACTGTTTTAACGATTGCGTTTAATTTGCAGAGAGTTGTCCACGAAAACTGTGAACCCCAGCACCTGAAAAACAACATTTGCTTCGGGAAGTGTGGCATGATCCCGCGGACCAATGATGATTCCACTGCTTGCCTGTTGTGTTCGCCTGTCAAATTAATCCAGAAGGCGGTGCAGTTAAAATGTGAGGACTATACAGTGACCAAAGACATCAAAATGGTTGAGGAGTGTCACTGCAAAGAGCAGACAGGAAGACATTTCATTAATCATGGGGGCCCGGTCCTGATTGATCCAAGTATTGGAAATTAATCTAACACTGACTGGGGTTTAGATTTTGTGGCCTGCTTTACATTTTCTTATAGCCTACTGTAGACTTATTTTAAAAAGTCTATTATTTCCTCATTGCCATGGAAAACGGTTACCAAACGTGTTATAGTACAGAAACTGTAGAAATGTCATATCAGATTGTATGAATGAATGGAGGCTAAAACATCAGTTGAACTTTTGTCAGTAAAAATTCTACACACCCAACATTTGGAAATATACAAGTTAATTCGTCACTTTCATGGTCCTGGGCGATTATTCGCATTTTGAGATAATTGTAAAGAAAGTTTAATATTTGGTCCGAACAATTCACTGTTCTTGCCCAAAATGTGTGTACATGATAAATACTTGTCCTTAAGGGAATAAACCAAGTAACGCAACACATTTAAACACTTTTTTTATTACTTGTTTTTGTATAATTGGATAGCATATCAAAATAAATATGTATAGGCTAACATTTTACAGCATTTCCTTAATTCCACAAATATTTTTACTTTTGCTACCAGTGCAAAGACCAGAGTGTCAGTCTTATTCAAGCTCCCTTGAAAACTTGTATGAGACACCAGAATCACAATGAAGGTTTGAACTCTTTCTTGTTCAGTTGCTGCACACTTTGTCCACCTTCTCTTTGGCACAAAATACGTATTTGCATTGTGTGTTGTATTGTCAATTGTTCTAGTATCTAAAATAACGCAAGTGGGATATTGGCCTGTATGCATAGCCATAGGCCTACTACAATGATCACGATCTGAATCGTGTCATTCAGTGTCCCGTAACACTACTGATTTTACCTGCATGTAGCAACAGATGCCATAGTGGTACTCAGAGACCAAAGAGTAAATGTAGCTCGAGAATAGTCTTGTGACCTCGCTCTGTGCAAGAACTTCTAGTCATTACCAGCAGGGGGAGATCAAGAGACAGAGTATTGCCTATGGTGTGTAAATGAGCACAGGGAGGACGATTGTGGATAGTTAAACATAACTCAATTCACATTTAAGTGACATGACATCCAACAGATCTGAGTTGTCCTCTTGGTAATTATAAAAAAAATATAGAATAGCATATTTACCTAAACAAATCCCATGCATCTTCGCATATCAGTTGTAAAGGTTCAAATACAAGAGTAAATAAGATTATGTTTGCTTAACACTAACATTACAAACATCAGCTCCACCCATCATATGAAAATATTATCTTCATTTCTAAACAAATACAAATAATTAGTACATGATTAATATATTTCAACCTCTTCAAACAAACGATCAACACATGACATTTGGGATAACTGATCTAGTGCAAAACAATGAACTACATCACTGCCGCATCAGGCTATGGCATTAAGATGTCGATGTTAGCAGATCTAACTAGGAGTGGAGGAGGGTGTCGGCACCAGGGGAAAAAAAGTCAGTGGTCTGGCCAGAGAACAAAACACTTCACTGGCCATTCAACAACAGCGTTGGTGTGGTACAAAGCAAAGTGCAAAATTATGGATTATAACTTGAAGCCACTTTCAAACATTCAAACACAATTCTCTGTTGCTCAGCATGGTCAAATTTAGTACAAAACAGATATTCTTTTGGCACATTACAAGAAATGGCTTTTCATATAAATTTGGCTAATTATCATAGCCATATGTTTGGACTGTGAGCTGTCCACACATACAAAGTTCCATCTGGCACATTTATAAATGTGGTGTGAATGAGTAAATAAACAAATTCTCCACAGACAGTCTCTGACATATTTAAAAGAAAAAGTTTGGCATTTAGATTTGAAAACCTCTCTGTCAGAAATCAACATTGCATTGGAACTCAGACAGAGTGCTTACACACTACCTGCCCCAGAGTAGAGCTGATATGGCACCTTTGTTACTGAGGCTTCTGCTGATATGCACCTGGAATTGATCACTGTTGCTTCTGTGGCAAACAACAACCCACTGTAAAACGAACCCTTCACATTCAGACCAAAGTTCTCTTGTATCTACAAAAAAAAAATCTGAAAACACACCATACCCGGCCTAAACTATGTGCTTGTCATTGATTGTGGAGGTGTGTTCCTTAACCCTTCCAACCCTGAGGAGATATGAGTGTTTTTGTAAAGCTCTGGGCACCTCCCTGAGGTTGAGCTAAGGTAGAGCACTTCAAATCAGGGGCCCACATGTGATGTGTGCTAAGTCATCTTGATGGGGGACTTGTTTTGGGCATAGAGCAGGCTGACGTAAGGGACTCCGATGAAGGCCCATTTCTCACTGGGCCAAAAGAGGATGACTGGGCCTCTCTCCGGAGCCTCGGAGAAGGCATCAAAGTAGGCGAAACACACACAGCCCAGGTAGGAGGCCAGGCAGATGAGGATGTGCCTAGGGAAGAGACCAAGGATCAAACAATTAACCTGGACAACTGTTTAAAGTTTTATTGATGTTTCTGCTTTCCATTCAAGTTCTATAATTTAGTTCCCAAAGTGTGGCGAGGGACCGGGTAGCACCACAGATTTAGTGCAAGAAAGTGTGTTACACAACCAATTTCAAGTTTTGGCAGTGCTCTTACACCATAGTAGCCTGTTACCAACCTATTTGATGATATATAGCCTACTTTGTACATATATATTATGGCCAGGGTCAGGATTGGGGATAAACGGAATACATGGAGTGTCTAGAGAGGTGACAGGTGTGCGTGATTAGTACACAGTGATTGTGAATGACACGGAGGTGCGTGAGTTGAAGTCGAAGGGGGCGTGGCAGGATCAGAGTTCAGCGCTGGTGTGACATATACAGCCGCGGAAAAAATTAAGAGACCACTTCAAAATTATCAGTTTCTCTGGTTTTACTATTTATTGGTATGTGTTAAAGTAAAATGTACATTTTTGTTTTATTCTATAACCTACTGGCAACATTCCTACCAAATTTCAAATAAAAATATTGTCATTTAGATCATTTATTTGCAGAAAAATGACAATTGGTCAAAATAGCAAAAATGATGCAGTGTCTTCAGATCTCGAATAATGCAAAGAAAACAAGCTCATATTCATTTTTAAACTACACAATACTAATGCTTACACTTAGAAAGAGTTCAGAAATCAATATGTGGTGGAATAACCTTGATTTAAAATCACAACTTTCATGTGTCTTGGCATACTCTCCACCAGTCTTTCACATTGCCGTTGGGTGACTTTATGCTACTCCTGGCGCAAGAATTCAAGCAGCTCGGCTTCTTTTGATGGCTTGTGACCATCCATCTTCCTCTTGATCACATTTCAGAGGTTTTTTATGGGATTCAGGTCTTGAAATTGGGCTGGCCATGACAGGGTCCTGATCTGGTGGTACTCCATCCACACCTTTACTGGCCTGGCTGTGTGGCATGGAGCATTGCCCTGCTGGAAAAAACATTTCTCAGAGTTGGGGAACATTGTCAGAGCTAAAGGAAGCAAGTTTTTCTTCCGGGACAACGTTGTACTTTGCCTGGCTGAGGTTTGTAAAAGACCATAAGGATTGAAAAAAGCGGACTGGAGGGTCTTCTAGTTCGTCTTCTCTGATGAGTCCAATTTTCAGCTTTGCCCAACACATGGTCGTCTGATGGTTAGACGGAGACCTGGAGAGGCCTACAAGCCAGAGAGTCTTGCACCTACTGTGAAATCGGACTCATCAGAGAAGACGAACTTAGAAGAACCTCCAGTCCGCTTTTTCAATCCTTATGGTTTTTTACAAACCTCAGCCAGGCAAAGTACAACGTTGTCCCGGAAGAAAAACTTGCTTCCTTTTGCTCTGACAATGTTCCCCAACTCTGAGAAGTGTTTTTTCCAGCAGGGCAATGCTCCATGCCACACAGCCAGGCCAGTAAAGGTGTGGATGGAGTACCACCAGATCAGGACCCTGTCATGGCCAGCCCAATTTCAAGACCTGAATCCCATAAAAAACCTCTGAAATGTGATCAAGAGGAAGATGGATGGTCACAAGCCATGAAAAGAAGCCGAGCTGCTTGAATTCTTGCGCCAGGAGTAGCATAAAGTCACCCAACGGCAATGTGAAAGACTGGTGGAGAGTATGCCAAGACACATGAAAGTTGTGATTTTAAATCAAGGTTATTCCACCAAATATTGATTTCTGAACTCTTCCTAAGTGTAAGCATTAGTATTGTGTAGTTTAAAAATGAATATGAGCTTGTTTTCTTTGCATTATTCGAGATCTGAAGACACTGCATCTTTTTTGCTATTTTGACCAATTGTCATTTTTCTGCAAATAAATTATCTAAATGACAATATTTTTATTTGAAATTTGGTAGGAATGTTGCCAGTAGGTTATAGAATAAAACTAAAATGTACATTTTACTTTAACACATACCAATAAATAGTAAAACCAGAGAAACTGATAATTTTGAAGTGGTCTCTTAATTTTTTCCGCGGCTGTATGTACACATCAAACCACAACCACAACCACACGGCCCTCATGCCCATTTTCCTTCCGGCCAACAAACTGAACTAGTTCACATTTCCGTCCAGCAGGCCCACGCTATATTGCAAAGGGGATTGGGCAAACAGTGTGAAATTATGCAAGATATTTGTTTTTTAAAAACTGTTGAGAGTGAGAGATTGTACAACTATGGCTAGGCAAAGGGGGGGGGGGGGGGCGTTTTTTTTTCTTTTTCTAAATGGTTCATACTTTTTTCTGTGATTTCGCAAATGATGTGTGATTCAATAGTACAATTACTCAGTGAAATGCTGCATTTGGGCCCAATAACCTGACATTCCAATCAATACAGTGGCACATAAAAAGAGCTTTACATATTTAGTATTGATTTCAGTTTGTTGTCTAACACATAGCTATGACAATATAGTACATCTTGATATTTGTAGCATACTAAGTTCATTTTCTCAGTAGTAAGTAGGACGCCCACACAAGATGTTATTTATATAGCACTACTACTGCACAAACGTAGAAAGTATGTCATCTGAAAAAGCTGGTGTGTGCCCTTTTGGGAGGGGTTGGTGGTGGATAGCACAACCACTTCATGAAATACATGTGACCTCTGAGTTGCACAGTTTATGACTCTAGCAGGACATGTCTTTGTCTTCAAGGTTGGACCAATGTTTTTGGCATTGAGTAAATTCAAAAGTAACGGAAAGTAATGAAGTTACATTACTTTAATATTGTGATGCTTGGATTAGGTTGCTGAATACAATTTTTAACAGGTAATCAGTAATTGTATCGGAATACATGTTAAAGTAATCCTCCCAACCGTGGTCAGGGTCTTCCGTTAAACCTAAACAGTTAGATATGCACCTAACATGAACCAATCCAAAGATTGGAATGCTACATAGCACATACTACATATCATAAAACCGCATTTTTAATCCGGACAGATTTGATAAAATAATATATTAAAAAAGTTTAACTGACAAAATATTGAAGTTTATCTGGTTGATGAAATGCAATTGAAAATGTTTAACTGTTCAAACAAGAAACAACATTAAAGCTATGCAACAGCTGATGGGCATCTGTTAATACGCTGAATGAGCGTATCAATCAAGCTATGCAACAGCTGATGGGCATCTGTTAATAGGCTGTATGAGCGTCTCAATCTTTGCACCTTGGGGTGGGGGGTGGAGGGCACAATTTTTTTTTCATGGTCGAGGGGGTACTGCCATGAAAGGTTTTGAAACCACTGTTCTAGATAAACAAAAGTTTACACCTCCCTTAAATCTTCCATCATAAGTTTGACATGCTTTTGACCAGGACAATGTCATAGCCTGTGTAATTTCTGGCATGACAATGATCATGTTATCTCTTTTTGGCAGTTGTCATGACCACTCTCTGTAATGTGGGATGCCATGCAGCATATGTGAAGTGCTTAAAAGCCCTCATTGCATCACACATTAAGAGAGCCAGAATTCATCAGGAACAATTTAACACTGTCATACGACTGGAAGCAATATATTAAGACATATGCATAACTGTAGTCTTTGTTTCAGTATCAGTCAGTTAGGAAATTCAAGCAAAGTATCACATAAGCTCTCTTCATTGGATGAGATACAGAGAGCCCTATACTGAACTGGTATACTTTAAAAGTGAATTGAAAAGTCGTTACAAACCCTCTGTTTGTACATGAACTAGGATACATGGCAATGCTCGTTTCTTCAGAGATGTTTAGGGGGCTTCCACTCACCATATACAGTGCAGGTAGGGGAAATTGACCGAGGTCCACATTTTACAGAAAATGCGATCACTTAACCAGCAAAGCAGGGCCAGAGTCCACCAGAATCCTGAGATCAGGCCCAGTTTAAAAACACGAGGGTTTTCACACCTGCGGTTACAAACAAACAAACACACATGTTAATCTTTCTCGTATCACAAGTTTGTCCCTCACACAAACACAACCAAAGGTTTTGACATCAAAGCTTAAGAAACTCCAAAAAAGTCTGACGGCTTGTTAGTTGTGGAAGTAATTAACCCCTTTTATAGGTCCAATTCCAAAACTCTCATTGGACTAAAAACGTAAACGGCCCCTCAGGGATGGTGTGAGAGACAGTTGTCCAACACTTGGGCTATGGGTTTCTTTATTGCTTTGTTTGTATATGTCTCACACACACACGCACACACACACACACACACACACACACACACACACACACAGACAGAGAGGGTGGGGATCAGGACTGGAGGAAGACGATAAGACCAGGCAGTGGCATGGAGTGGGGTAAAGGAGGATGATTAGAGGATACTGATAAACAGTAAGATAGGGAGGCACACCAACACAGTGGAAATGTACACAGATCACAAAAGTAAGCAGCCAGTTCTTCCTCTTGAAGTGAAAAGATGGTACTAGCCTTCAGATGCTTTACCTACAGACACAGATGATGGAGTGAGAAAAACAACTTGACTTGAGGCTGTAAACACAGCGTTTACATTATGCTACCAGTTATTATTTAAACATACCGTACATCATGGGATGGGCTCCCTGGGAAAGAGGTGTAGTTGGAATAATTTCTTGTTCTTGCATTGCTTCCCTTATTAGTTTACAATGCAATCCAAAGGGACAGTGTGGCTTAGATGTCAAGGTGCAAAAATGAGGGGTGAACGTGTGAGAAACCGTAAAATGGAGGAGCAGACTTCACACTGGAAGAGTGTGACATACATAACAGCTCCTCAACAGATGGCTCGTCACAATGGTCATTAAAAAAAAAAAAAAAAAAAAAGATTCTCACCAGACATCTTAGTGGAAAATTATTTAAAGAACCAGTAATTTAATCTGACAGTGGTTTACATACTAACATGTCAAAAAAGTGTTCTTGGTCTCATAAATAATTTGCAAATATAGGCTTAGTAAAGAACTTTAAGTCCCAGCTGCTTTATACTTATGAGCATTCCTGCATTTACATTAGCACTTATGGGGAAACAGCACTACAATAAAAGGAGTTTAAAACATTGCGTGTGGCTTTCAAGAGACACGTGTACCATGCATATACCAGTTGTCACTTTAAATAAAGACCATCTCTGGAATTCTTGAAGTCGGCATGTCATGTGGTGTTGAAGACACTTATGAATGCATCCGTTTGAAGAGGAGATGGGAATAGCCTGGATCAGCCATGACAAACATAGCCCAAGTCAAAAATCTAATAAAAAAAGAGGAAGTGGGATAATGCCAGGCAAAACACTGTCACTGGGAATAAAGTTTGTGACACGTAAAACAAATATGTCTAAACTCCCATTTTCAGCGTAAACAGAGTGATATAAATCTGTGTTCAAGTGGTGAACTGCTGTGACACCATGCTGAAAGTTTCAAAAACTCCTCACTTTTCACCCACATACCACAAGCGCAATCCTCCCTCCTCCACAGACGGAACCAACAACAAAGTTCATACTTTTTCAAAACTAGCGAATCCAGTGAACCCTGTCCATGCAGCGTTTCTTTTCCTTTCTTCTCAGTCCATTTCTCATCACGTCAAATCACACATTCATCTATATGCAGCGGCATAATCAGCAGAGGCCTCTTAAGGCAAGGCACCAGCGACCTTCACTGAACAGGATTTAACCCATCTTAAAGACAATGGCTATCGCTTGTGTTAAAGGGCTGCATGCCAAATGGTGGCCATGTTTGGGGCCTACACTGAGCTGGGGATGGAAGGCCCTCTGACCCGAAGAGCTGAAGTGCAAAAACAAGTATGCAGTATCAGCCACGGTCACACAGAGCACTAGGGGCAGGGGAACAATGGCTGGCCAAGGGAGTCAAGGTTGAGTGTCTTCAGGCCTCACTCCCCCTAACATTAAAAAGAAAAACATGTTGTTTTCTCACTGGCTTGATGGGGTGAAAAAACTCATTTGACAGTGAATGAATACTTTAGTCCTGTGACAACCTCTTTGGTACAAAAATCTGCTAGCTTCTGATACAGCATTTGCAGTCTTTAAAACTTGGTACTGAAATGAGTGCAACAACTCTGAAAACAGACAGTGTGGACACATGTGTCCAATTTCCGATTTCAGTCCGATTTAAATCGAAAATTGGACACATGTGTCTCCCCAAATCTAGATTTCTTGTGTCCAACTTGAGTCCGACTGGACTCCGATGTGAACCCCTGGATACACGATTCGATTTCTGGGAAACGAACTAGACACGCATGTGTCTCTCGAATCTAGATTCCAATTGGACAACAACAACTTTTGCACGTGCTTGAGATCCTGCCCACAGACATATACATGCATCATATGTGTCTATGATATGATAATCGCTGCTAGACGCTCAGTTCTTGTGCTCCCTCTCATTCACGTTGAAATACTGAAACCGAAACTGAAACTTTGAAACTGGAACGCAACTGTTTTGGACAGAACGCGCTAATTCAGTGAACAAATATTTTCATATTACTTTTCCGCCAGTTGTTAGTCATGTAATCCATTCATATCGATGTGAACCAATCAATACTAATACAACTTTAACTGTGGTGTGTTTTTGTTTCATTTCACAACGTATTTACTGTATTATCAACGGTAGCAGATGTAAACATTCCGCATTTGATATGACGCGGCCAAGATCTGGATTTGTCACTACCATGTGCTTTGAGATAAAGCAGTTAACCCCATGGAGACCCCATAGGGAGAGAATCAGATCGGATCGGAGTACTGCCATCATGTGCACGCACTGAGGGCCTGATTTACTAACAGGATTGCGCCCATTTCTGGCGTAAAATAGTGGTCGTAAACATAAAACGGTATTTACTAAGGGGGCGCATTTGAGTAGAGTCGCATATTAACGCTTTGAAGGTGTGTACCTGCAAACAGGTGGGATGGTTCCGAAACGTGGGTGGTAACGTAGGCGTGAAGCGCTATTTAATGGGAGGAGTGCGCCTAATGATGTATTGCGTCGTATTTACTAAACTGCCTGGCGAGCGCACATCTCTGATTTGCAGGGTAATTCTCCGCCTCATAAAAGCACATCTTAACCAGGAAGCGCATTTCCACTGAGTCTGAAAACGTTGATATGGCAGCAGCAAGGCGACGACAGAGACAAAGACAGCGAACAGAAATATTTTTTTCAACTCGTATAATTCATATATTCATATATATGAAATTAAACTTTCCGAACGTAATTGGAGAAACTGATCGCACCCACATGCAAACAGTCCCACCTTCAATCCACGAACACGTTTACCAAAACAGAAAGCACACATATTCAATGAATGTCCAGGTCATATGTGATGCCAACATGACCATTACTTACGTGGTAGTGGTCTGTCCATGACAGTTTTATCTTCCGGAATAGTGCCATCTATCCATGATTGAGCAACGGTGATTTTGGCTACTTGGTAAATTAATTTATTTCAGTGGGGATATATTGTAGTGAACCCATGTCCCTTGTAGAACGTATTAATCTCGCCATGTACACATCTAAATTGTTATAATAGACAGTTTATGCATTAATGCCACCAATAGCATATTATTTATAATCGTGTTAAACATCTCGCTGTAGGTGATGGCGGGCAAAACAACAATATAACCCATTGAATCAGGTTCAGTGATTGAGTGAACGTGGACCAATATATCTATCTCGCTATATCTATTCGCTGAACCTTAGTTTTTTCTTCCTCGAATCTCCATGGTGGCAGTAACTTGCTGGCAAGTTCTCCAGTCTTTTAACGGTGCGCTAAATAATGATTGCCCAGCGCGTATCTGGCTTGATAAATATCACTGAAAATGCGGGGAAACACCGTGCGTTAATGTGCGCCTGGCAAAGATGCAGATTAAGATGCGTTCGCAAATCAATCTTAGTAAATCAGGCTCTTTAAAGGGCGGAGTAAGCACAGTTTGCCCAGCGCAGATCTGGCTTGATAAATACCACGGAAAATGCGCAAAAACACAGTGCGTTAATATGCGAAAGCAGATAAAGCAGATTAAGCAGTGCTCGCATATTAGTAAATCAGGCCCTGAGAGTGCTCTCTGAGGATTTTGTCATTTAAAGAGACGTATATGTTACTCATTTTCAGGCAATAGGCTTACAAACAGCAGTTTGTGGATAGAAGTTCATTTTGCCTCACAATCGCACATCTTATTTTGGAATTTTGTTTATTAATGATAAGTACATTTCAGATACTTCCAATGTGAGGAGTTCTACATTTTTTGGCAAACATTTGAGAGCTACCCAACGATTATGTTACTGTCATGTCACCTATTCTACTATGAAGCAGGAGGAGCTGTGATAACCTGAAGACAATGCGCAGGATCAGGAGGGAAAAGCAAGTGGGAGCCACGTGCCACCACAATGAAACAAAATCAGGGATTATTGCTCAAGCATGTGTATTGTACACACATACACACTCACACACAAACAAGCAAACAAACACACACCGAGTTTGCCTCATTTATTCCGGATGGAGCATCTGGAAATAGCCAGCAGTGCTCTGTTCACTGTGGCTAAAGTCAGATTTATCATCCAATGCTTTCTCAAAAGAAAAAGGCTCGCAAGTTTCCATCCTCTTCAATACAGTGACCTTGCTCTGTGGTACCCTCATGTTTTCCTGCTCTAGATTTTACTGACCACTAGGCAAATAAACATGCAAAACATGCTCATTGCATTCGAAGACCCTTTTGCATTTTTGTCCTTCACCATAAGCAATCCTAACCATATATCCCCAAGGTTGGGACAATTTTGATGTTTCCAAACCAATGGAATGGAGTGTATTGACTCATGCTGTCCAGGGAGTGTTGAGTTGCACACGGCTCTCTTCCGTTTGAACCACCTCATCATGGTGAGCGATGCAAATCTTAACAGCTCAAATAAATTGGCCACTCTGCTTCAACTACTTTAAATAGCAGCTGCTAAGAAGCAGTAGAACCTTTCACTCTGGCAGAGGGACTGCCAATGGAAACTAGCCTTTTGGCTATAATTGGGTGAATTTACATTGTTCATGAATGTACATGGTCCCTCTTGATCAATTTAACAAATTGATTGATTGAACTGCATGTCTGAAAAAGCTGTGGGTGAGAGATAGAGAGAGACGCCTCTCACCGTCTGAGCTCCGTGATGAGAAGTGCGGTGCAGGGTATACCCAGCATCATCAGGGACACGGAGTTGATGACGGGCTTGATGAAGGCCAGGCCAGTGGTGACTCCAGACAGAACGCCGATCATCACTTTAAATCGCGACCTTCAGGGGAGAGGCACAGGAAAGGTCATTAGTCTCTAGTCACATGGATCAGGCACTCAACAGGTTTTACAAGAACTATAGGAATTATGTACAGAGGGTAAATAACAGCTACACTGGTGTGAAGTCAGTGGCTTAGCAGGGAACTACTCAGTCAGACTAGTTAAAACCCACAATAAAAATGTATTGTTATTGATGATGAGAACCTCACCGAGGGCTTCACTTTGCCAACCATGATGTAGACCTGTATTTATGAAGTTTGGAAAATACTGAAAATGTTTAAACAATCGTTAGTTTCTTATGATTCTTTTATCTATAAACTTCTCTTGATTCTTTGGAGAGATTTGTTGCTTCATTTTAAAATATATTCTCCATTAAATGTTTTTGTTGTACTTCTGAAACATTCATATTGAGAAAGAGATCCATTTAAAGAAACGGACCCGTTCTTAACGAAAAAAAATGTTCTGCTATCTAATAGATATAGCAGAACTCTTGCAGAGAGATACTCCTGATAAGACCAGTAACCATAACCAGAAGGTCTGTTTATCTCCTCTGGAATAATTAATAGGCAGTAAAGTAATCAGCACTCTCCTTATCTCACCTCCACTGGTGTATTTTGGTGACCTAACAGGCAGTTGTGACAGGCAACCATCACTGCTCCCTAACAATAGACCATGAACTGATGACACGACAAGCCCATGTTAATAGTGTCAGCGATGCCTCTGTCTGGACAATACTATTCTTGGACAGAGAGGAACCAAAGATCACATGACACAGAGGGCACCAGAAAGCCCTGGGGTGAACTTAGAGCAGCCCTGAAAGTGTATAAGTTCAGCCTGTTAAGAGGAATACTGAAAGGAAGTGAGATGGCAATTTCACTCTAGTAGGATAGTGCTGATTCTAGGATTCTTTGCCGACCAATTACTAGCTACAGTTACAGCTAACGTGTATGGACAGTTATATAAAATTCTGAATAATTTTGAATTAACCATCTAACCTGTCCTTCTTGAAGACTCGTGGCAGGTATCTCTTGGGAAACCACATCCCAATGGCACACATAAGCACCCAGAGAATGGCCAGCTCATCCAGCATCTGCCCCAGGAAGCTTAGAGTGGCATGGAAGTATGTAGACCCAATGCCTGCAGCAGACGGGGGGGGGGGGGGGGGGGGGGGGGGGGGCATCAAAATGTTATTAGCACAGCAAACAGCGGAAGCAATAGAAAGTATAGTGAGAAAAACTATGGGTGCAGCACACCCTGTCTGTATCCCAACAGGGCTTCAGGTCATTCACACTCCCAGAGAAGTCTGGTTTCTGCCACATCTGCCTCGATAGAGTTTAGATCTATATATAGACATACAGTACAGATCCAATCTCAGACGGCAGACACAAAACTAAGTTAGATGTTTCAAGTTGTGACTTTCATGCAATTTCAGAAGTTGTTCTTTCAGAGATTTCTTTCTAACACATTAATCCTGGACTAAGCCTTTATCAAGCCTCTTAGCCACTAAAGCTATAGATCTCAGGGTTTAAAGTCCGCACAATGCATTTAGAGAGGTTTTTAACTCAACTAAAACTAAGCCTTCCACCAGACTTTATTAAATGTGGAAATATAGAATAAACACAGGCCTGTCACTACCCTCCATTGAGCAATGAGTCCCGGCAGAAGCAACAGCAGCACTTTGGCCTAACTATAACTCATACAGGCTTCAGTCCATTCTAGAGGGCCTTTGAGGATTATCTGAATGACCCTGAATGACCACTTTTAGAGTGACTCTGAAACCATGACAATGCAACTCAAATTTAGGGGTGGACTGAACTCGGATACACAAATGTTGAGATTCTTGAAGTGCAAGTGAGTCAGTCATCAAGATATCAACACAGATTTACAGATGAGCACTAACTGAAACAAGATAAAAGACCTGATGGCATGGCGGCTTAACAGTAACACAGCCACAGAGACAACACCTGTATTGTGGGAGAACATGGTATGACCTCCTTCCTTTTCCTTAAAAATGTATTTCTTATTTACACAGTCTCCAAAACAAGCTGCTGTTAGAGATTCGATCCCAATATCAGTGAAGATAACACTTCCTCGAGGGTCAAGGAACAGGTCGATGGGCTGAGCGAGGTATTTGTGCTGTGTGTTTGGCTATCTGTAGAGGAACTGCATTATCTAAACAATGTTAGTGTGTTCTATTGCAGGGAGAGACGGCCGTCTCCAATGACGGCTGTTTTATCTGCGATAACAATGTCTAAGCTGTGTTTACCAAACTGTTATGAGAACTGAATAGTGACATCACGTGGTTGTTAGACACTCTAATTAACAAACTGCTCAATCAACAATTGCTCAACAGTTTTCGCTAAACAAACACTCAACCCAACACCCATAGCAACTATAGTCCAGTGAATCCAGCACTACTGTTAGAGATGGGGCTGTGCTCCAACTGACAAGTAAGACAATGAGTCAGGTCTCTAAAACAGCCTCTTAAGCCAACAACTGGCTCTTGACAAAAAGAAGAAAAAAAACAATGAGAGAAAAATTACTAGATAGATATGAACAAGTTGATATGCTTTTTTACCACTCTTTACCAATCTCTTAAATGTTATGGATGAACAGTGTTTAGGGCAGCACATTTACTTTGGGGAGGTGGAGTGAGTGGCCTGGGAATCATGGCCTTATTTCGACAGCTGACTGTTAGCTTGAAATATGATGACCTTTTAAAGATATTTATGAGCTGGATGTCTTTCAACTTCCAGCCCATGTGTGGTTGACATGCAGATTAAACTTTAGCCTAGTTCCTGACATAGATAATGCCCACATGGTGCTGAGGTTCTTCATCTAAGAAGACCACAGCAGTGTGAAATGACACAGGAGATATAACAACACCAACCCTTTCATGAAAATCAAGTACAATGATTCTTGTGTTGAGGATGACTTTGTGTTGTTTTAAGAGAGTTGTTCGGCCACAGAGCTCCGCCAAAATGTTGAATGGGAATCAGTGGGAACGCAGATCTGAAGAATATTCCTTTCACACTCTGTATTTGATATTATTATTTCAAAGGTTTATCTTTAGACTTAGCTACATTACTTATATATAAATGTAACTATAGCATTCAGAAGACCTACATTTCCTGTGGGCTGTCTTATTGTTTTTGTATTCACCTACACAATTTAAAGACTTTAAATCTCTGTTCTGGTACTGAAAGACAACAGAAAAATATGAATTCTGTTAATATGATTTCGTGTTTCAAGGAGGAATTTGGTGAAAATAAACATGCTCCTTGGTAAGAAACAAGTGGCCCACATTTCCAGGTTGTGTCATAATACTTACCTACAACCACCAGAAGAATCCATATTAGATAAATTCCACTGTTGTAATGTGTGGCATATTGACGGAATAACCACATCAAAATAGGTGGCAAAATAAAAAATAAGATGTTGCTGATCTGAAATGATAAAACAATTGTAAAAAGTAAATATGAGCAAAATGACTGCAACAAAATACAACAAATAAATGCATACCTCAAGAAACAAAACAAAATAGCCAAAAAATGTGAAAGCCATTTTTAACAGAACGTGAAATATGTCAGCCTACGCTCGCAATAATAAATCATAATCTTTGTCAATTAGGCTGAAACCATTTTCAACACATTGTTCTAGCATATCATGGCATAGTCGCTGTAGTGTTCATTGGATGTGACAAGCATGGTATTTGGTGGCATTCGAGTTCTCGTTGCTTTCGTCTACTCAAAAATGGATTATTGGAGAGCTCACAGATAAACCCAGTGTATGAGACTGAACGCATGGCTACAGGCAGGCATATTCTAATCTACATAACCAAACACAACATATTTTCTGTGAAATTGGAAGGAAAAGCTTAAAGAGAACAGACCGTGTTGTAAAACTCCGCAATGTTTGGATATATCAAGTAATTGCCTTCACACCAGTCCACCTCGGAGCTGCCAGGTTCTAACTGGTCCCAAAATCGCAAATCGCTCATCCCTTTGCTTATTCACACGAACTACCAGAATAGACTCCTGCAACCCACGGTGATTCCAACGTCGCTTCTGTTCCACTGTATCGAAGCTTGTCAGACTCTTAAACTTGTCATTTCCAATAGAAGATAGGCGTCCATGTTATTTCCCTCTGACGTTTGATCAGGGGGTCTTTGAAATCAATCATGGTCATAATTCCGATCCAGGAGACCAACCAGCCGTGCTAGACTATTCTAACGGATTCGCTCTTGGTGAGTTTATCTCCTACACACAGCGCACGGCAACAGTTAACATTCAGCTGTATGTGTGCGTGTGATCAACGCATGCGTGCTCTTTCAAAATAATATGTTGACCTTGAACCGATGAAATCGTTGGTCGCTGATAAACCAAAGCACAGTCCGACTTTATAGGTAGGGTAGCTGATGATGACCAAAGCACAGTCAGACTTTATAGGTAGGGTAGCTGATTTGTATTAGGTCTTGACCATGTGTCAGATCATTCCTCAATTCACAAATGGCATTTTTGTCTCAAGATTATTTGTCCCACTCATGTTGACGATAACAACAGCAACATGAAAGACGCCATGCGCTTCTAATTAATGGACAATTGGGTATCAACTACAAAGTGATAAAGTAGATCTGTGGCTGGGCTTAGGCTACTGACTTCGATTGACAGGTATTGATTCTGTCGTGTTATGCAAGTGTTTTACACTAACCTATACTGAAGAAATGTTATTCTGCCCCCTGCTGACACTCACATGCATTGCATTGTGGTTTATTGTCATGAAGTCTCGGTTACCCAAAGTACTTAAGTCTCTGTGAAAGCCTACCACTTATGAATTATGAAAGTTTCCAATACCCATCCCTCACCCAATACCAATTTCAGTCACTTTTTAATAAGATACGAGTTCATGGAGCTGAGGGCTTTTTAGGTGTGATGCCTGGACTATGCAGCATGTCCAAAATTATATTTTTGAGGTAAGGAGAGTGGAAAAAATATCACAATTCAGGAGGATTTAGGCCTTCTATAGTCGATGTGTCAGCCAGTCACACGTGTCTTAGATACGCCTGTTGTATCTCAAACTGCTTAACACTGCAGTTTCTTTACAAATTTTGAAACAGAAACAACTGGTAATCTAATTAGAGTGCTTATGACCACCACCACTGAGGACATGATCTGCTTGGAAGAACACCTTTTATGTGGACTTATGTTTCCTTTTCCCAAGTTCCAAAGACAAGCTTTTCCCCAGATGTGTTGAGAGGTGTCTGTTCACTTAAGCCATTTAACAGCACAGTTCTTACAGCCTTGGGTGTTGGTGTGGTATTACAAATGATTTGTTGTGAAATTGACAGAGTACCCTTTGTTTTGACAAAAAGGCTGAGCTAAATTGATAAGCTTCACTGGCACATAACTGTCACACTCATTTTGTCTGATTCCATTTGCATGAAAAATCACACACAAACACACACACTTCTCTGCAACAAAGTAACATTTATTTAATCTTTGTACATTCACACACAATGAAAGTGACATTCTGTGAACACCACTGATATGTACAACACACAATATGTTTTTTCAGGAGCAACCTATAAGAATTAAGATGTATCTATTTAACAACAATTCACATGACATCTGTGCATTAGACATTGGCTCCATATCAGTGATCAGTAGCACTATGACAATGAAGTTACGGAAGAACACAGTGCACAGATGACCCAGTTTCAGTGGCTACAGTCCTTGGCACAACTAACCTTCCTTACTGTTCTCTCCCCTCATGCTTGACATGGACTTCACAATATCCAGTTATTTTTAACAACTGAAGCCGCTTGGGTCATTCCATTTCTTAGAGCTTTCAGGAAATGTGAAAATACACACCAGATCATCATCTTTGCCAGTTTAGTTTAAGATACCAGTTGGCTGGAACACAATTAGGATTAATTTAGTACCAGACCAACCCTTTTGGTACAACAAAGTGGTATTCATGTAAAGTGTATAGCATGCCACAGAGTTTTGTCCCACATTTTTACTAAAATTATAGTAAGTTCTGTTGTATCATCCGCATCTTTGGAAACATTTTCCTTTTCATACTGGGGGTTCTTTGATTCTGAACTTGAGACTCACACTTGTCTGACAGGACATTCACCCGTAACATGAATCTAAATGATCAGTGTTAACATGAAATAGGCATGCTCGTCAGGGAGTGTCTAAGGGAGTCCTGGCTCTTTAGGAAGATGGAACGACAGCCATGATAAAATTAACACATGGGTAGTTTACAGAAATATGGTCATAAACAATTTGGAAAACAATGCTCTCACTCCTGTGTAAGTATTTATGTGCAAGGAAAGTAATCCTTTATGTTCATTTGACTTTCCTTCTTGTCCCATGTACTGACCTCACTTCCTTAGTCATGAAGAGTTTGATCATCATGGCATTAAGGCTAAGCAATGTCCAGAGGAAAGCAATCAAACTACTCAGTTCATAGAGCACTTACAGGTTACAGGTTAATTAACAAGACCGGAGCAGAGCATTGTTGCATGCACTGTGTAAATATAACAATAAAAAATACGTAGGCCACTGAGAGGTCAAAGTAACTGTGAGAGACTTGACACACAGAGAGGGTGGGGGGAAGGGAGGAAAAGGCAAAGAGAGGGTGGGGGAGGATGTCCATGCTTGGTGTCTATCTATACTGCAGATATTTCTGGAGGAGTGTGGGGAGCTTCAGCTGAGGAATCAGGTGCAGCCTGGAGCAGCCCATGTAGTCTCGGATGCCCAGACGACACAGTTGCAGCAGAGAGCGAGGCGTTGCTGTAGGATTGACATAAAAAACGTGTAAATATATACTCATTAATGTATGACAAGTAAAGAAGCACTGCAACGCTACATACTGTATGTACACTACCATGACAATAACAGCAGTCAACACCTAGAAGAAAATCATTCTTAGAAATTAATGCTAAAACCATGCATGTCAAACTGATAACAACTCTCCCCTATCCCAGCTCAAGTGTTCCCATTCTTGCACTAGTAGGCCTGTAATAGTAGGCACACAGCCGAAGAGGTCAATGGCCCCACATGAAGCTTCAGGATCACATAGCAGTGCAGGGATAGCCTCAGTGCAGGGATA
Organism: Sprattus sprattus; assembly: GCF_963457725.1. Lineage (NCBI taxonomy): Eukaryota > Metazoa > Chordata > Actinopteri > Clupeiformes > Clupeidae > Sprattus > Sprattus sprattus. The sequence continues at coordinate 23,227,739 of NC_137923.1, forward strand.
GCCTCAGTGAAAAGCAATACCCTCATAGAGTAGCAGCAGTCCCTCCGCTAAGCTGCTGGGGGGTGCTGTCTCCACCGGTCTCTTCAGCTCCAGGTTTTTGGCGTTTATGTCGGCCCCAAACTCCAGCAGAACCTTAATGACCTCTGTGCAGTCCTTCTGAGCAGCAGCGTGCAAAGGGCTTTCCAGGAAGTGACCTTTCTGTACATTGGCTCCTAAACAGAAATATACCAATTATTATATTGTGTTATCGCATTAAAGAAACAGCTCTATAATTTTATCCCACTCTACAGTTAACAGGCAGTTACAATCGTGGAGCATTTGCAAAAGAGTTTTTCCGTTCTATTCTTTAGTAATGCAATATGGGATGCACTGGTATTTCATCCACTCGATTTAGTGTCTGACCTCTCCTGGCTCACGACGTTGTTCACACAAATGTGCACGTACCACCATCTAGAAGTGTCCGCGTACACTGGAGCTCCTGAGACACACAGGCAATATACAGCGGCGTTCCAAGATGTGGAATCTCATAGTCCACATCTGCACCCCAAGCAAGTAGTGCTTCGACACATGCTGCTTTACCTGGAAACAGAGAATCATCATCAGCATCTATTTGATTGTCTGCTTTTAATAGCTGAAGGGACAGGAAATGCATAGGAAAACAGGACATATTTTAACAAAAGAAGCTCTAAAATTAAGTAAAAAACAACAAAGGTAAAATGCCAACAGACAATTGACAGTGCACTTTCATTTATTTTGTATTTATTTATTACATTTTTACTATGAAGCCTTTTATGAATACTTCATACAGAAAGCCACCACTGTAATAGTGTACTACTGTGCCACTTGCAAACTGATTTTTGTAAGCTATCGCTAAGAATGATGTTTGTGCAGGTGAGTATACCTTTACTCGTTGCCTCATGAATAGGTGACGGCCGGCATACTTCAGCCTGGGGCTTGGCACCATGCTCCAGAAGAACCTCTGCACATGTGGAACTACCCCTTGAGCAGGCGTTGAACAATGGTGTCACCCCATCAATCGTGGTAGCATTCACCTACCAGAAAAACAGAACAATGCTCAAATGTTTCGGGGGTTGCAATTACTCTGGTTTGTGCCCCCTTGGTGTACTGACACCATTTTATGGTCCTTTTCACTTTTGTTCCAGTAAATACTGAGTACAAGCTGAACTTTAAACATTACTGGCAACACAAGCTACCAACGCCAGGCACCAGTTGAGCAAATTAATACATCATATACTTCATCAAAATGGAGAATATCACACTGAAAGCAACAGACAATGAATTCATATATAATCATTCTTAATTGTCAATTAAAATAATAATTCACAGTTAATAATAAAGAAATTAATCATTCTGGATGATTTCTAATCAATCCTATCCTCCAAGACCTGGGTGGACAATTTGTTTTGGATATAAATGGTCAATTAGATGTACCAGGTTTATCGTAATCTGAGAACTGACAGGTATTAAACTCTGCGCCTTAGTCAAACACTAGTCATCACATAAGAGTCAACTTACGTTTGCACCGGCTTCAATGAGTGCCCTGGCACAGGCCACGTGGTCCCCCAGACAGGCTTCATGCAGTGGAGTTACATGATCAATTGTGATGATGCTTGCACTGTAACCCTTATGTGGAAAAAACAGGTTATTTACACTCACAAACTGTTCACTGTTCCTAGCTTAGTTTGTTTCATATATGATGATAACAATGTAGTTCAGATGCACTTCATAAAACATTTTCAGTACTCACAACATTCGTGGTGTCACTGTGACTGGGTACATTTATTTTCCTACACCTGTCCTGAGGGATGAACTAAGGTGTGAGTACCTGGGAGAGGAGAGTCCTCAGGGCCAGCAGACGACCCTGACATGCTGCCTCATGGAGTGGGGAACGGTCAGCCCAGGATCCTACAACCCACACACGCACGCACACGCACGCACGCACACACACACACACACACACACACACACACACACACATCAAAACAAAAACACAAACACACAGACATACACAAATCAACAATTGCTTCTGATACACGGCATCAGGAATATACTCTCAAAAATTATGTAACCAATAACAAATGACCACCTTCACTTAAAGTGGCATTATTTAGGAATTGTACTTCAGGGTTAGGATTTGCAGTTTTACTTTAAAATAACAGCTTAAAAAAAATTGGGGCACTACAATGACGTTTAATATGGAGAATCGCCTCTGTGCCATTGCCATACCAGGGTCCGTAGGCATATTACTGCGTTATGTACGTTTGCCTGAAGGCGCCCGGTTACTGTCTGCCGAACTAGTATGTAGCTTATTTGCCGTCTTGCTTTGTCTTATGTTGTACTTGCTTGATGTTTGACTGTGTTAGGAAAGTTGTTGACTCCCTAGTTTGTCATAGTGTCAAAGTAAGCAAATTTCTATTTCTAGTCTTTTTTACACATAGTAAGTTTCAATAACTCCATACCATTACATATCGACATTCAAGGAGCAAAGATGAGACGTCTTTGTGTGGTGAGAACTGATAGAAAATCGATATCAACAACAATCGCCGCCATTTTCTTTATTTTTTGTGACCCACAATAAATAAAGCAGGATTCCAGTCAATGGAAAAATGGCCTCTCCCCACCGGCGAATGTTGTTGTTTACGATTTTCTATCAGTTCTCACCACACAACGACGTCTCATCTTTGCTCCTTGAATGTCGATATGTAATGCTATGGAGTTATTGAAACTTACTACGTGTAAAAAAGAACATTTTTCATTGAATGTTGCACTGGGTGCCTTTAAAGGCAACAAATACAAGAGGCGGAGATCTGAGATCATGTTTTATCTGCGGCCATAGTGTTAATTTTGCTGCAATCTGAAACACAATTTTCCAATACTGACATTTTAGACTAGCCTGCAGATCTATGTTGCACATATGCCATACACCAAATATGCACGTATCTATATACAATCGACTGACCTACAGAAAACATAAGACCTGCTCTGAACTTCTGCTTTCTGTTGTGACATGTAAATAGCCTCAGGAGCCCCAGGCCTTTGGACACATGCTAAATTAGAGCAGCTATATTTATCCCCTGCTCACCTAAATCTGTCCACTACCGAGGACACATACCACTTCCAGCCTAAGACAGACACCAGCACACACACACAAAGAGAACTGACACTCTCCCCAAGTATGTCCCTGTCAGCTATCCTCGCAGCCGAGGTGTCTGTGCTGAACAGTACGTACCGAAGTCCCCGTCGCCCCATGGAACATCTAGCCACTGATAGGTGTAAGACGACATGGCCTGCGGACAAGAGGATGCCTGTCACCTCACAAGGGCTGAATATAAAAGCCCGAATTGGCATCAGCCATCTTTGAAAACGTATGTGTGATGGACAAAACTAAAATGGCAAGATGACCTGCAGGCACCAATGCATTTAAATTTGGTTAAGTCAATTTGAGATTAAAAAAAGCAAAACCCTAACTTTTGTGGATATCCTCCACACGTACCCACCCCAAAACAAACTGCAAATCTTATTAGCAGTATTGTCATTTTGAGAGAGCATTGGTGGCAACAAGAAGGCCATTCACTAGATGCCTGGCACTGCTCTACAGTGGGCAGTCTATTCAAGCAGACTGAATGCAGTACCTCATGAATATTACAAGCACAAACTGCCTGAGTGACCTAATCTGGGATTCCAGCAAACAGCATCAGAACTCCCATGATCCTTTGCTAAACTAGCTCAAAGTCTAACAGCTGACAGAATGTCACTGATCAAGGTGCCTATTGGTACATTATACCAGAGCAAGTACTGCACTTCTAGATAAGGTAATATAGGAACAGCAAAATAACAGCCAGTTCAGTGCATGATTTATAGCTAGTGCCTCTCCTCTTTAGAGCAAGGACAAGGAGCCTTCAATATGCATGCTGTTGTCAGTTTACCAAATATGGCTCATACAGCCTGGAGAAGTTCAAATGTCGCTGACGGACAATTTAAAATAGGTTTGGGTCATTCCAAAAATTCTGCAAGGACCAACCTCATCAACACAATCTGAAAGATAACCTGATGTCATAAGATCTACTAAGTGTACAAACAAAACGGCATGAGGATGAGACACGGTAAAGCCTCTTTAGAACAACCCTATATGACTCATGTGACCGACATGTGACTCAAGTGTTACACTTTAAGAGTCCTGAAAGCAGCTTGAGATTGACGAGTATCAAGTCAATGACAACCTGATCCCCTGCTTCAGTGTTGCTAGTACCGTGACTACTACTACTGCCACCGTGACTACTACTACTGCCACTTCAAGTAGTAATAAAAGTAGGACCATCATTGCTCGCTTACAATAAACTACTCACAGTGGTTCTGGTATTAGTCAGGTTCTACCACCACACTTATTATTATTATTATTATTATGATAATAATAATTATTATTACAGTATTAATAATAATATCTCCCTATTACAACATAGCTCCATTATCATGAGTATAATTATTTCCTTAGCTTATGTTATAATGTCATTCCTGATTCATTAAATTGCATGGCCCATCTGCCAACAAGCCTTCAATACGCAAAATGAGTGTATTCACAGTCAACCATCCACGCAGATCAAGGTAGAGAGAGTTGTTGTTTGGATTGCTACATTATTATATAACACCCACTGGATGTGTCTGGCAGGAGAATTACAAAAGCGTCATATTCAGAATATTGCCAAATAAGATTGCTCTTCATTATATTGGAATTGTAGCCCTTTTCTAAAATAAAACTTGAACACCACTACATGTTGTTGTGCGACACATAGCCTACATGAAGCACGTGATGGGGTACAGTTGGACGGGATGCGAATGATGTCACTCACCTTGACTAGTTAAAATTCCCCAGCACGATTTCTTTTGGGGATGATAATCATATATATCCTCTAATGGTCTTTTCTTTGGTATCTTTTCGGTGAGCTCGCTCTCCCGTGTAGGAACTTCAGGCATGTTTGCATCAGCTCAATACTGCTTGCAGTGCCAGGCAGCGGGAGCCAGGCTGGTCCTTATTCTGATTGGCTAACGGCTTGTTGTTATTATACACAGTCCTCGGTTCTTAGAGAACATGAGCTGGGAACCTCTGCTGGGAGGGGTCGGGTAGAGACTGTGGAAAAGGATAGCATAGCACCGAGCTATTTTTATCGCAGACTATGAAACGGTTTAAAACGGCGTTAATTACATTAATGCTGCAGATAGGAACTGCTGATTTTGAAATTAATTTATGATTGGACTTGTGCATTAAGGAAATGTCAGTTCCAATGTCACACCCACCTCCTTACGCGGCCCCGCCCCCTAGTTCAACGTATGTGACGCAGTTTGTTATCAACCACGCACGCAGTACGACAGAGCGGAGAGGAGAGCAGAGGCTTCCGTGATTTCTTGTCACATTTACAAAAACGTGACTCTGCACATCCCTGCATCCCCTTAAAGTCATAATTCAATTACACAACCTAATGATTCAGAACATAGAACTATGACTTCAGTGACAATAAGTAGAACTTAATAATTTTGAGAGGATTTGACAAAGAAAAATGCAAAAATAAAAGGCACTAATTACATTCCGTTGTCAAAATGCAAAAATACTTATCTACTTGCAAGAATGATACAGTTATAAATCAGCTGTAAACACAGTGTTTTCCAATCTCCCTGCGCCGTCCATACATGGGCTACTGATTCTTTTCTTAAGGTGTTTGGGGCATTGTTCATATTTTGCAGAGAGAAGGATGTAAGGGCTCACAATAAAAGACAGTGGAAAATGCTGTCTTCACTCACCTTAAAATTACAGCTTTATTTAGAATCATTTTTTTCCTGAAAATCAAAACTAGCCAATCGTGCCTTTACCTCCGTAGCCTATCCCAAGTGAGACTGTATGGGTCTCATGTGATGACAGTAAAGGACTGTGTATATCTACCCACACAGTTGTCACTGAGTGAAATCAAAGTTAAATATATTCCATCTGTGTGTGGCAAACAGTTTCAAATGTATCAGAATATTCTCTACGAGTCAAGAAAATAAGTATTTGTTGGTGATATAATAATGATTGATTTCAATTGATAATCTATGGACTTGCCCTTCATATTAAGATATGCTGTCTCAGACTTTCAAGTGCTGCTTCTACAATGTATTATTCTGGGCTCAGTTGTTTCCAGTAGTTGGTTATTTTTGCTTAGAGTAATGGTAAGTTAAATGTGCATGAAAAAGGCCCAGTAATGGTGACAAAAGCAACTAGAATATATTAGCCCCAAATGCAGATACTTATTGGCCATTGTCTGAATTTAGGGGTGCAGCCCCCAAGTCTTGCTGCACAACTGTAACCCTGTTAGCATCTTAGTAGATTCTACAGGAAAATAAATGAATTAAAGTGCTGGAGAAACAGATTTACAGACCTGGGGGTGGCTCTAAGACACAGGAAGCCATTCCAGACCTATATGGGCCCATATAAGACCACATACTGCATGCAAGAGCTGTTTTCCAAAAGCCACTAATTCAGACATAGATACAGTTTCAATGAAAATCTATCCTGCAGTGAAGACAAAATGTTTAACTCACTGTGTCCTTGACGGAAATCATAGAACTCAGCAGCAATACGCGCTGCCTCCGTGCGATTTCCTCTGACGACATAGAAATGTGTGAGAATGTTCAAGATGATCTTGATGAAGAGCTTGAAACAGAACAGTGCAAATATAGAAAAGTAGACATTGGTGCACCGTGAGACGAATGAGTGGCTCTCCAGAAACTCAGCCATTGCTGCGGTGGCAGTCGCTGTTTCTGTTGCTGCCCCACAACTGTTTTGGAATGAGGGGGCTTGGCAGCGTGTTGACGGGGATCATATGCCACTGTGGCACAGAAATTCCTCTCAGCAGCTGGGCTCGGGGCAAGCGGGTGATAAAGGCAGCCGCCCATGGAAAAATGGGCCACTTGGACAAAGCATAGTTATGGGCTTTGTCACAGTGCTGGAAGAGGTCAAGAGGTGTCATTTGTTACCTTCATATCAAAAGTTATGAGGGCAGTCGTATTTCTTTTTAAATGAACATTTGTATTGATATGTATCAAATAAAATCACATGAACATTGACTTGTCTTTAAACATTTCACAGAGTGCAAATGTTTTGATAACATTCAGGGCTACTGGGTGCTGATGTGAATGATGAGGCTGTACATAGTTTGTCTCCATACTGCTCTGGGAGTAGGACTTAATGGTGGTGTCTTTCTGGATTAGTTAAGCCTGGCCTTCTGTTACTGGATCTGTCCACCATCATGGTGCGTGTTAGTGGGATGTAAGAGCTCCATCCTGGGTGCGGGAATCTGTCTCTATTCAGTGGCACAATTGTCATTAAAAGGCATTCCTGAGATTGTGTATCTAACACTGGACCCTGCCATGTAACCACAGATCTTTGTGTTTGCCTTCGATCTTCTGGGCCAGCTCACACAAAAAACTACTGGTAGACTCAAGACTCAATAATACTGATACACTGCTTCAATCCTAAATCAAAAAGTACAGGCAATATCAACCCCAAGCCAATAGATGGCACTAGATACTAAGTTACGTTAAACTAAAACCAGGAAGCACATCAACTTCCTCATCTTCAAATATCACGCAAATTTCCGGTCGAGTCTTACGCTCATAGTTGGATGAACTCACTTTAATATTTACATTTAGCCTTTTCTTGCCATTACAAATTGTAAAGATGAATACGGTACTATCAAGGGCAAATTCCCTGTTCGCATTCTCTCTGAGTGTGATGGCTGCTCTTACGTTTGGATGTTTTATCACGACTGCATTCAAAGACAGAAGCATACCGGTGGATATCCACGTATCGAAAGTGATGCTGTAAGTGTCTCAAAACTACAAAACTGGTGCTATTGCAAGAAATTCCAGCAATGTGTTGCAATCTTAGGGAAACTAACTACATAATCTGTTTAATTTTTGTTTGTATTATTATCGTTTTTTTTATAATAATTATGCTTTGCATCTGAGAGAACAGTAGGCTGTCCAGCATATGGTAACATTAGCTTCCTGCTTTTAGAGAAAATAAACCCCGCGTTAGTGTTAGCGAAACAGGCGCTAACGTTTAAATGTTCTTACTGTTCTAAAATCATTGGGAAGCTAGAAACTACCTCGTCAGTCCCGAATTCGTGCAACTAGTTGTGAATTTGGTTAATGGCTGCACTGTTGGTAAAGAGTTCGTAACTGTCCAATTGCAGCGCTGCACGTAATGTTGGAACAGTGCGGCAAACGCAGCACTTCGCCTAGGAAGCTTCATGTTTAAAGTTGCATAAACAGCATAACTGGGGTTTGAGCTGTTTGGTGACTGCAGGCCACAGCTTAAATGTGTGTGTGGTGTTTAAAAAAGTAAACAAAGAGGCTATGTGTTCTCAGATGATTTTTTTTTTTTTTTTTTTAGACTAGTTCAAAACAGCAACAATCCAACATGAGCAATGATTCCAAACCTACCAATCAAAAATCTTTGTCTCTTGTCTCGGAAGCATTTTAGCATTTATTCATTTTTTTATTTATTTTTTACTTTTGCAGACCTCTCTGCCTAACAATTTCGCCTAACAAACAGGCCTAGTCAAGCACAAGTGTTCCAGTTTGAAGAAAAGTAAAGTAACTTTTATAAGGAAAGGGTTAGTTAGGCTAACTATCCCTTTGTAGCCTCAGTTTAAAAATAATAATGGGCCTGCAGTACATTTCACACAGGTCTCCAAATTGTTAACTTGTACCCTTAGCTGATGTGAGGGTTGAGGCTTTGTATAAGTAGAACTTTTCTGATGATGCCTTTTGACCTCTACTTTTGCAGAAAGAATGTGGATGACTTCACTGGGCCAAGGGAGAGAAGTGATTTGGGCTTCCTCACATTTGACCTCTCGGCTGATATCCTTTCACTCAGATGAACTTGTTTAGTTATTGTGGTGGTGGTGGTGGTGGTGGTGATGATGATGATGGTGACTGACGATTGTGTTTCATAATCAGAGAACCTGGGTTTCCATCCCACTTTATAGTGTGAGTTTTGAACATTCAAATAGAAAATACTGAGTGAAAACATTTGAAATTTGCATAAAATATAAATCTAATAAGAAATGAATGTGCTAGAGGGGGGTGGATTACTTCAGAGTTGCATCAAATCAACCTCAAGTTTTTAACCCACAGCAAGAGAGTATCCTTTTAAATAATTCACATAATACAGCAGATGGAAAAGCACACAGACTTGAATTTCCCTAGGCCAAATGTTCATGAATGCGCTTAAATATGCAAATGAGTTGGATGGAAACCCAGCTAGAGAGCTGCACTATGTTCATTTTCCCTTAACATAACCCACATTTGCGCCCCATATTTGATTGGAATGTAAAGCAGCTCTTCCTCTATCTATCAGCTGAGTATGCTACGAGGAATAATGTAAGTTTCAATGGCTTTTAAAAATACATCTACGTGTTATGATGTGAATAAGTGGTTTTATTTTTCTCCCCTCTTAACTGGCATATGTAGGTACATTGTTTTGTGTTTTTGATGTATTTGTAATCTATATAAATCAACATCTTATTTTCCCTTGTTTACATGAGTCATTGAATTGATTAGTCCAGTCTTATTGTCCACTCAGGTTATTTGAAAAAGACATGGGCCCAAGTGACATCACCTCACGAAAGGTGTCTTATTTTTAGTCAGATATAAGGAAATAACAGTTTCGTATACATTTAATCATCAGAATGAATTGTTTTTCTTACACCTACTGAACATAATGTTTTGATTTGGTACCTCCCATTAACACACACACACACCAGTGGATACACTTCAGTGTGGCAATGTATTCTGTTCGAGAGTGCCCCTTAATGTCCTTTCACCTATCTAAACACCTTGGAGCAAATTTCAGAAGTCATCTCCACTCAAGTCTAATGTAGTAAAGTAATGATATGTATTTATAAAACTGCTACTTCCCTTCAGGCCCTCAACCAGGTCGTGCTTTGGGATAAAATAGTCTTGAGGGGTGAGAACACAAAGCTGAACTTGAGGGAAACCAAATCCAAGTACTTCTTCTTTGATGATGGAAATGGCCTTAGGTATGCATATTTTTTCCCCCTTTGTTTATTTCTCTATGTTCTGAAAATGGATAATTCATAATAAATAATTTTTATGATGTATATATTTTTAATTACTGAACTCACTTTACTTTCACTAAAATAGTTTATTCCTAGGCGGCAAGTATTGTAAACCTAAAACAACCAAATATACACTGCAAGGTTTAATACGCATGGAGCAGCGCAGACCTGCTGCTATCACTCTGTCCTTGTGTTTATGTGCTTTACTCATTTAGATGGGTTTGTGGGACTCTTCTTACAGGTCCAATAAGAACATCACACTCACACTGTCATGGAATGTGGTACCGAATGCAGGGATCTTGCCCCTGGTCATGGGCTCTGGACATATTTCCCTCCCCTTCCCCGATGCGTACGAAAGTACTAGGAGCTACTGAGTGATCTGAATAAGTTGATATTTGTAAATGTTGTGCTGCCTTTTACAGTTGGAGCTTTTAATAAAAGTGGATACCATAAGTGAGTGGGATTCGGTGTAGTGTGGCTTCATTTACACTATGGCTTAAGTTTAAAGTTCAGTGAAGTTGAGCTGTAGACTAATCTAATCAAGAGAAGTTTCAAATTTATTAGACAATATATCAATTGGGTGAAATTGATGCAGGATTTCACGTCCACATGTGGTTAAGAAAAATTATCTGTATGAAATCATCCCAAGAACATTATTCACAGGACATTGGTATATTATTACAGATCTCTTGGAACAATAACCGATGTTCTCAGTCCTGTTTCTGCCTTCCACACATGATTAAAGCCACTGTGACTAATGCTCTTGATAAATCAGATAAATCTGGGTGAACCAGGTTGTGTTTAGGTAAGTAAAATTGAGCTGTTCAGTATGGTATGCTGAGCAGCCAGATTGAGAAACCAATGACCTGTAGGTTGCAGTTGTGCTTTTACACACCAAACCAAGTTATATGTTTTGCTGCCTTTCTGCAAGACATTTTTTTTTTCTGAAGAATTGTGTGGTTTAACAGAGATGGTCTAGTTTGTATTTAATCCCCAATGGACATTAATGTCCATTGAGGATGAACACAAACTAGAATTTGGTTGGCTGAAAACTATTTTGTCAGTCCCATCTCCTCTATGTCACTGTTACAGTTGTTTTTCTCTAAAAGCCTACATTAAACAAATCAAATGGTAGGCCATAGGCATGAAATCATTGACACAATGTTTTAATTGTAGGCAGCCAAACTATTTTACTTTCATAGTGCATATTGGAATATTAATTTACCAACATGATTGCGTGTATGAAACACTCTTAGCTTGCCTCTACCACTCTACGATCTTTAATATAGCTTTAAGCATTCACTCTAGAACCGTTACTTCGATGGAATGGAGGTTGTTGAGATTTGTGAGGGCAGCTCGTTTAAACATTCGCTCTTACGATAGGCTACTTCTAGCTGATGTGCGGAGCCACAATCGCACCATAATATAACACCATGAAAGAAAGGATGACTCGGGGAGGGTATGATGACTGAAGTACCTGGATTTACCACCAGATGGCAGCGAAAGCCTGGAAAATTTGATGCGGAGGGCAGGCGACTCCGGTTGTGCTGTATGGAATTCGCGGTTAAGAAAACATTCCACGCAGTTTAATGAGCCGCATAAATCTAATTACTAGTGAGTTAAATAAAATACAACGAAAATCCTATCCTTAAATGTAAAGGATAGCGAGTCAACTGGATGTCACACTTTAGGCCTAAGTGTAACAGTCAGTGACCAGGTGTATGGATTTATTAAACACATCTTTCTGACTATTATGAGTCCTCATAATACCAGAAGAAGTGGAGAATATATATATAACATATTATTTGTTATATATACAACACCAGAAAGTAACCAGACAGATACGAATCTCAGGTTGAAAAGGGTTCCAGTTCCTCACGTGACTAATGAAAGCCAATGTGTAGTTAAACGGTAGATCAGCTATAAAACAACAGCATGTTTTATGTTGTCTTAGATCAGTAGCTTGGCCAGATTCAAGCATTCAATACTTCGCCATAATTAGACAAGTAAGGTCCTGGACATCTGCTGAGTTCCAAGCACTTAAAACTGTGAATAGGTTGTCTCTGAGGAGACCAAGGTGGATTTTTTTCTTTGACTTTTTACAAGCTGTCAACGACAGAATATCACTTTTCAACCATCAGAGCAGTCCTTCTCAGGTCTTGTGCGTGTCCTGACCATAATGCCTTGGCCACAGAGAGCTGTGGAGTTTCTAAGAAATTCCAGCTGTTCCCTCGTCCTTTATGGCAGTCACAGGGGATGGTCATACATCACCTGGAGGAAACAGACACGTAATTCAATTCAAGCCATCAAAAATGTCTTTCCTTTTCAAAAAGAAAATAAAGAAAACAACACCTGTGGAGGATGCACAATCACATAAAACAGTGACAGAGCTTTGAGAACGTCTCAGACGCGGTGTGGACCAGCAAGCATTATGGGTGACTTTGAACATTAATAGAAGTCCTTTGTGTTTTGGGGGCTAAAAAAAATTCTATTGTATCTGCCAGACAATGAAAACTGTAAAACTCAAGGTCGTTGCCATTTAAACCTCAGTTGAAGGGAAACTACAATTACAGCAGGACAAATATTTGCATTCAAAACACTGATTTTCATCTTGGAAAATAACTCGGGGAAAATAACAAGCCCCTAGGAGCTGTTCTGTGATGTGAACATCTGTGGTATGCAGGGGGTACCAAACAAGAGTGGGGAAATCCATCCCTGCACAAACTCTGCTATTTAGACAAAGGAACTGAAGAAAATGTTCCAGACACTAAACCCAAAGTGAGTTACAAATCAACGCTGTGATAGAAACATCATGAGGAAAGCATGTCAGAGTCCCTTTCAGTGCACTCCATGTCTCTGTGTGTAAGTGGCCAAACATGGAGCATAATACAACATTTCATCAACAGACCAGTTGTGGAGGACTTAAGGGCCTTTTTGTGAAGTGTTTTAAAAAATGGGTAGACGGGCCACATTGGTCTGCTTGGCCTTTTGTGATGCTGTGCAGATGTGAAAGCACAGGTCCACTTTAGTGGGAAGCCCCTGGACACACGGGGCTCCTGTTTCCTCTCACAGATGTGCCCAGTGATGTCTTTCAGCACCCCCCCCCCCCCCCCCCTTCTTCACCCTCCCCCCTGCTGCTTGAAGACGCCTGGCTGCCTCCAGGGTGTGAGCACTTTGCCACGAGGATAAAAGGACACAATCCACCTGTCGGTGGAAGAGGTCAGGAGGCCTTGCGGCTGGCGGGAAGAGCAGAGAGAACGAGTAAATCAGGCAAGCATAGCTGACGAATTGGAACAAATGTGGCATTTTGTCTAATAGCTATCATGTCCGGCATTGTGTGATTGCAAATATAGCCGCAAATCAGCAGAGAATGAAATGGACAGATCTCTGGAAGGCTAACAGATTGAAAACAGCTTTTTGGAACTGTACACGCATACTCATGTCTCCATAGCAGACTAAACAGACTCACAGTATACAAATTTCACAGTATGCACCCCATAGTTATCCCCAAAGGAGTGTTTTCCCGACTGAATTCCTCAGCTGGAGAGAAAAAGCCTCAGTCGCCAGCTCGTACACCAGCAGACATCTGTGCTGACATTCTCTCGGTTCCGCTGATTCTGCTATTTTGCTGTTGGTGTAAATTGTCTTGAAGAGTGTATTCATGTCTTGGAGAAATTGTTTCATATTGGGTATTGCTTCCCCTCAACCATGTAATTCCGTGACCTTTTTGAAGGTGGAAAGTGATACAGGGCCCAGCATAATCTCCTGCCGGGAGCCATTCCATCTCATCTCGCCCTGGAGGACATCTGTCGGTTAATACGGGCACATGGACACAATTGCCACACACCTTTGTTTGAATCAGCGTGGCAAGGCATAGGAGACAGCAAGGTCAAAGGCTACTTTGCCTGTCCATGCTGGCGCATGCCTTAACAGCAGAGTAGCTTTTCCTTTGTGTGGACTGAATCCTTTGACACTCACAACAAGGGGTGGGTAGAGGAAGCAAAAGCTGTAGCTACTCAAGTAGAACTTTTGTTACTTTAGGATAACAATGACTCAAGTTAAAGAATATTTACTTTAGGATAGCAATGACTCAAGTTGAAGTTTTTTTGCTTTAGGATAAAACTTACTCAAGAAGAAGAAGTATTGTTACTTTAGGATAACAATGACAAAGTATAAGTCAAAATACCATCAAAAGAAATACTTGAGAAACAGTAAGAATGTACCTCTTAAAATGACTCAAGTTGTGAGTGACTTCATACTATGATATTTATTACACCTATTATGCATATGTTTTATATTATTAGGATTCTGTAAAGGATTCTGCTCAGTAGGGCTAAACTCTGTTTGAGGCCTAAAAACGGCTATTGATCGAAAAAGACAAACTCTTGGCTCCTTGCACAATATGTGCACAATATTTATGCACAATATTTTGCTTCCTTCACTTGTCTTTATAATTCCTCTAATTTAAGTAAAGCACACTCAATTGCCTCTGTGTATGAAATGCACTACATACAGTATATAAACTTGGCCTGTCTTGCCTAAATGTAGTAAGTGTGATGTAGTTAGTGAAGCTTCTATTCGTGCCATTTGTTCATAATGTAATGGACCTCTGTGCCTTTTGACCCTACACAAGCAGGGTGTGATTTGTTTGTGGACTGCAACAGACTCTCAGCTGGCATTAGTGCTCTGTTTAGCATTAGGGAGATTCTGGCGTACGACACCATAATTTAAAAAGGTTCACACTCCAAGTTCTGCCAGATGAATTCGCCTGTGGAAGGCCCTTGAGCAGCTATTAATTTGTTGCCCAATTAAGTTTGGCATGAGAGGCGTCAAGTCTGAGCAATGTTCAGACAGATTGCTCTTCCTCCCACAGAGAGGCAGTGAAGGCATCTTAATTTAGCTTATCTGGAGCCAAGATTACTGCAGGCTGACCCCACTCCTGCATCTCCAACAGCCCACACACTCACACAGTCACAAACTCTATCGTACACTCCTGCTATCTCATGCCCACACTCCCTCAGGAACACACAGACTTACCATAGCAGACCCCAACTCTTTATTTTTCTTTCTGCACCCGCCCCCCCCCCCCCCCCCCCCCTTCCCAAACACCCATAACTAACGGACAGATAAAATGTCAGACCCCTTCTTCAGACATGGATGAATGAGTATATCTGTCCTTTTGCAAAGTAATGCTTTTGAAACACATGGTCTGTTCTCCTAAAGGTCCTTAGATGGCCCAGGCCCGAGGTCTTGCACAACTATAACACCATGCCACACAGACTGGGATCACAAGGGACAGCCATTGTCCAGAAATCCTTCAGACACAATGCCACAGCTGGTGTTTGTGTGGCCCCTTCCCCTTTTTTTTCCCGTGGGTTCTTCCTCAGTGCCCCACTGCCACACACTGTGTCATCAGAGGTATTTCACGAGTGGCGTCACTCAAAGGTATTTCAGGAATTTCAGCCTCTTCCCTATGTCAGTCACGCTTCCACTCGGATGTCGTTTTTTTTATTTGAGAAATTAACTTCATCGCTATATTGGCCTCGGTGTTACAGAGTCAACTGTCAAAAAGAATGTAAAGACAACATTTCAGTGGGTTTGTGATTTTCAGCCATGCCAGTGCCAGAAATGTTTACGTTGAGTTTTTGCTCTGTCACCACAAAATCTTCCAGGCGGCTGTGTGTTTAGTCAATTTGGTGTTTATACTATATGACTAACAAAGTGTTTGATAATTAATTGTGAAGAGTAATTTTTCAGAATCAAATGTGTCAGTAATTTGATGGTACTATTGCCCAGGGATTGTCCTTTTAAAACAGTGCTGTATGTGTCTCGTTACTAGCTCCTACTCTAGGAATGACCCTCGTCCTGTCTGGTGGGGGGATTCATTTCCGCTCCGGTTGCTCCCTCTGTGCACGGCTGGACTCACTGACATGACAGGGTCATTATGGCTCAGCAATGAGAGTCCACGACCAGTGGACCCTCTGACAACCTCTCTTGGCCCTCACAACCTCACGCTGTCCAAATGGGCGGAACAATACAAAAGTAAATGCAACAGCTATTTCCATATCCAGCAGCACAGGGCACTGGTGTTAGCCATAGGTGTATAGATTTGTGGTACCTACAAGAAGACAATGAATGTAACAGAGCAAGCACAAATCAGGTCTGGTACCATGCAGGAAATTCATCGCAGGACGCTAGTGCAGATCTTAGTCTTGTTTTAGGTTATCACTAAGGTCTTGTGTACGTGTGTATACGGTGAGGGTGAATTTACATCTGAACACTAAAGGATAATCTTTTCATATGCTACTCAGTTGCATTCCAAACATTTGCATCTATGCGTCTTCCCCAGATCAATATTATTTTTTGTACAATTATCCATGTCAAGTCTATGCTTTCAATTTAGATCCATCTGGGGTTGTCACTCACATCTGCTAGCACTCCAGGGAGTTGGGCTTCTCAGTCCCTGAATATTTGCTTCGATTTCTGAAATTGTATTTACCTAGAACATGACCATTCTGAATGTTGCCTAATTGGTATCAATACATTTGCTGTGTTTGCTTGGATCATGGTGTGTAAGTAATGTTTTACTCAGTATCAACAGCAAAGCCTCGGTTTTGAAATGAATAAAGCCTACTTCATGTGTGGGTTCAGTGGTTTGGTTATTTTCATGAACAGGGTTGCAGTGATATATCCTCAGAACCCTCTGCTGTGTTAAGGATTAGCCCTTAACTAATGATTTCCTCAACAGCACTGCCTTAGTGTGTCTTGAGGTGTAGCAGGTGTTGTTTTTAAGTGACCTTACCCATGTAGTGCTAGATGACCAATGACTCCTATTATGTTCCTTACTAACTGGACTCTGTGACTCCTAAGGAACCCTAATGCCATGATTTGTGGGGAACTGGTGTTCTAGGTAGGGGCTGAACCCACACTCACTCCCACTCTGATGGCTCTAGCAGGATCCGCACTCTCAAATCCCTCTCTCTCTCTCCCCTCCTCTCCCTTACCACCCTTTCCATTGCCATTGTTGTGAACAGAATGAAGGACACGCCCGACCACTAGCACAGGGATACGCACCTATAATGGCAATCTCAGTGAGCAGTCCCCCCCCCCCCCCCACCTCTCTCCTCTCCCTCCTCCACTCTTGACCTCCCTCCCCACAGAGGTCATCAGTCTTCCACAGTTTCAATGGCAGGAAGAACGCATGATAGTAAATAATGGACCCACTGATGTAATATACGGTGTGAACACTTTGCTGTGCTGCGAAAGATTATCGTACAATCTGGAGTCCAAGGCAATTGACACGGTTTCCTTCCCTGGTTTGGAGGATATTGGCCATCCTTTAAAGAACCTTTGGGGTGGTTAAGACGTTTGTTATTGTCAGAGCGTATCCAGGAGACTGGCTAACAACAAACCATTTTCAAGAAACAATTGTTGAGGCAGTCTTTTGTTGCAGGAAAGGTTTGGACTTTGGTCAGGAAAAAGAGCTGAATTGGGGAAACACACACGCACACGCACACGCACACACACACACACACACACACACACACACACACACACACACACACACACACACACACACACACACACACACACACACACACACACACACACACACACACACACACACAATCCATGCTCTCCTTAATGATACTTCAATATTGACTTAAATTTGGAAAGAAATTGAAAGCAAGCATGGCACACCCCATCTGTACACCCTATATTGGACAAATACAACCTCATATGCTAAAATAGATTGATGTTTAACTATATATTCAAATGTTTAATCTAGATTACACATTCATCAAGTAATCAAACTAATTAGTTTCATTAGTTCAATCCACAACTCTCAATTTTTGGTGCTAATAATATTAACTGAGAGTAAATTGTTGTGTAATCATGACATTCCCTGAGACCTTAGCCGCTATGTCAGCAGAATGACTGACTGACTCAAATGAAATATCACACCAGGGATTTCCATCTCTCTCTCTCTCTCTCTCTCTCTCTCTCTCTCTCTCTCTCTCTCTCTGTTGGTCTCTCTAGTTAATTGCTGCAGGATGAAGGGTTGGATATCTGGTAAAGGCCTTTGTGCTTTTGTAATCCTGACCTATTGAGACCGTCTGACTCGGTGCCTGTTGGCTCTAGGGTTGTCACTGGAGAAAGAGGTCCAGATCTGAATCATACACCTGTCAAGATGTCCTCCCAAACAAAACCAGTCCAATGGCTCATCAGAATGAATAGTCAACAAAAAGTGTGTGTGTAAGTTAAGTTGTGCAAGCATTCAACATGGAAAATGTGAGACAGGTAACCAAAGACGCTGTGGACCTGCGGTCTTATGATAAACGCTCAAACCTAACCCTCACTCCAGAGTGCACGTCACATAGATGTCATTCGTCATCTCTTAGTTGAAGAAAGGCATCTTCCCTGACATGAACCTGCTTTTTAATGCTCTGGACTGAGAATGATCTCTAAAAACTACAGAATAGTTCCCCCAAAGGAAAATAATGCAGTAAGAGTGATACTGATGAACACTGTCATTTTATTAATCTCATTTTATTTATTTGAAAATGCTTGTGGTAAAGACCTTTGTGCCGGTGAACCATGGAAAGAAGTTACAGCAAATCTCCTCCGGTTTATGTAAGCGGTCTGAGTGTTATTTAACAGTAAAAGTCTCTGTGCTCCAACAATGTGACTGTTAGAATTAAGCAATGCCCTGGTGAGGGAAAAACTAATCCTGTAACCAAAAGGGGGCAACTTTTAAGCTCTTCCCCCATTTTTAAAGCTCAAACTCCACAAACTCATCAATAGAACTTGAGCTCATAAACAAAATGCATTTCTTTATGAGTTGTGTTGAGCTGTGACACTAAGCAAATAAAAAGAAAGGATTGGAAGGAAAGAAAGAAATAAACAAAACAGACTGAAAACAAAACGGAAATAAAAGAAGGCTCTTTTATAAGGGTGAGTATGTGCTAATCGTCCACCCACAGATGGAACCTATCACACCATTTCAGAAACATTGCGGCAGAGATGCAATGAAGTCACGAACTGCACTAAAGTCTTTATGTGTGTGCAATGTTGACAAAGGGTAATTTTAAAGGATAACAAAGAAACTATTCCTGTTCTCAGGAAATCAGTCATGGGCTTGGAGAATTTTCTAGCTTTTCCACCGGGGAGGCTAGGCCTGATTCATGCGGATTGTGGAGACTGATTTGTGGGGGAGTAGGTCAGGTGCAAATGAGTCAGAGGCTGAAGCTAACTCACTCACCCGTAACACCTGCATTTCCCTCCCGTTACTTTTAATAGACCCTCTGAAGGGAAGATTTTTCACCTTGGTGCAATGCTTAAGAATACTGACTCTGGAAAGCCAGTCATCTGATTACACACGCAAACTGGTGGTCTGCAACCAAATATGTAACACCAGTAATGTACTGTAAGAGGTTTTTTTTAAGATTTATCTAAAAGTGACCATGCAAGAAGAAATATTAATATAGGGCTACTCATTTTTCAGCCATTAAAAACAAATATGCAATAACAAAACTTTGGCCAATTTGTTGAGTACATATTATTTATCATGTCTACTCAAGAGAAGGAGCTCAGAAATAAATGCATTTTCTTAATGAGATTACATGTTGACTTCACCTTCATGATGGATAGACTGACCTCTGTCGTACAGACTGGCTGAATTAAAACCATTCGAACAATGTGTCAGCTTTACAATATGCAGATAGCCTATCCACTGGAGAATAACATGCTCATGATTTTTAATGACCTTAAGATGTTCTGGTTTTGAGAATGGCATAAAGGATCAACTGCTGTCACTATGGAATAAGGCAGGATGTTGTTACCATATGGTCTAGATAGAATACATACATAGGAGTTCACCAAACACTCTAGGTATTGTTGTTTTTTTGTCATCATATATATGTCTCAGACCTTTGTCAGACTATGCCATATGAATTTAAATAGAAAGAACAATATTGTTGTATGATGTACACAGATAAGAACCGCATGCTGCTTCCTGTACCGCATAAAGAATGCTTCTGGAACACTTTCTGCCATGCTTTGGTTCTGCTGGCACCAACCCATGACACGCATTCACTGGGTCATGGCCCACTGCCACCAATGCCACACAGAGGAACCACACAATAGACCGTCTGGATAGGGTTCTCTGCAGCGGTGCTTCCACACACAATAATAGATCATACCGTTTACTGATCGCTGCTTTTTCCCACGCCTAAATCCCAGTTCACTTTCGAGGGAGAGACAGAAGACAGGCACTTGGAGCGGGCAGGGCCAGTGTAGACCCCTCAGGGTTGTGACATTAATACTTTAGAATCACTACACCTTGAATCTTACCAACCACATCTCTAAACAAAGTCTGCAAGCATATTTTCTGCTTTGCAGTTTCCTTGCCTGGTATCCCTCCCCCACAAAGTACATTCAGCAGAGGCAATGTCTAATGTCCCACATTGTATGCTGAAAATATATATATATATAATAAGTTGGGAATGGTAAAACTGGGAATTAAGCTAACTATCTAAATTAAGTAAAGTATATGTTCTAAGTGGCTGGACATTTGTGTGGGTTAAGAGCTGTCAGTGACGTCCACATTTTGACTGTTAGTGTGTTGTTTGTGTGAACATTTAGTTTGGTTTAGTAGTTTAGTTTGGTTTGGCATGTACTCCCATAATAATGTGAATTTTAGATTTAATTTATTGGACCACCAGCACTGTGCTATGACACATTCCTCAGATGTCAGGTCAAGTACACTGTCCAGCTGTCTCCGACTACAGTGAAAGTAATTTACACTGCCACAAAATCATGTGAATCCTCTTTCTTGTGAACATGCTGGCATATGACTGTTTCAGGTCACCACTGGCTGTGCTCTGTGTGGTAATGGCTTTGATGCATTTATAATAGTTGACTTGAGACTGGATATTTTAATCTGATGAGCATTTCGGTAAAAGTGAACTTCTGGCATTGCATGAAACCTTTCATTGGTTATTAGACAATACAGTGGCTAGATGAAAATCACCTGTGAATGCAGTACAGTATCATCTGTCCCAAAACCATGCAAAAAGCTACCATGAACTCACGTGAAGTTGCCCCCAATATTGCCCTTCCATCTGCTCAGTCTAAAGTGAGTGTTACACACTGACCCATCTCAGGTCCATGTCAGGGTCAACATATTTATACAGTCTTGGTCTGCTCACTGAGCTAAACATATCTGTACCCATCAAATATGAAAGAAAAGAAGACAAGAGAAAGAGAGAGAAGTAGGGATTGGGACAGCAAAGCAGTTCATGTAGTGTCCGTTTGGTGTGTATCCCTGGAATTAGAAGGGGGGGTGGGGACAGGCTTGGTGGTGCGTTTTGACTTATTTTTTCTTTACAGGTGAATGTATGGGCATTTTTCATCATTGCAGAGAGAATAACACTCTCCCACTTGCCAAGGTCCACATCCTCCTTTTCTTGCCCTTCTAGATTCATTTTTCATTAGCACATAATGGCTTCCTTTTCCCACAGGCTAAACAAACAGGGCCATCCGATGGGCCTTGCTTACTCTGGCTGTCCGTCTGGCCAACCACCCTTCCCCACCCTAAGGAGTTCACACTGTTCCAACCAACAGGTGATGAAACTGGCAAAGACCTTGATTAAAATCAGACAAATTCAGTTAAGCGTCAGTATGAATTATTGTTTTAAGGTTTGAGTATAGTGACCCATAATTAAAATCATTAAATACCGCAAGAGGGGTGAAATGTAATGAATCCCTTTTAAAGAAACAAACTTAAATCAGTGCAGGAATGCAGTGCACACATAGCTAATGGGGACAAATACAATTTATTTTGAGGCCTTAGTACTTTGGCGCAGACCTTGCTGTAAACCACCTGAGCATTAAACCTGCAAAAGTTTGCTAAATGACTAAATGTAAACCATATGCTATAATTCACACCTGTCATCTGCATAGCCAAAGTACACATAAGTCTGCCTGGTAATGCCAAGACCAAATTATACAACAAATGAACAATAATGCTAATACAGTAATGCATGCTCATTTTTCATTTCATTTTATCAACAACATCTTACTCCACCATTACGACTATAATGCTGTTTAATCCCACTTCTCTTCATATTGGCCATCATGCTAACCTCAAAGAATACATTTTCGAGTCACTGTAGAGAATGTTCAAGCTGGATAACTAGAATTTACCTCCTCTTTGCTGAGACATCTCCTTCAAACAAGGGATGTCTATGTCTAAGCATACTCAGAGAGAATTTCTCAATTTTGATCTTTTAATTTGATGTTTTGATATTATAACATTGCTAGGTAGCTCCTGAAGTGTACTAAAGACCAGAGGTCTGATTGTGTCTGCCATATGTGATGGTTATATTGTCATGTTGTATCAGTGTGACAAGATTTACTACATTTGTAGTAAAGTAATGTGAAAATCACAACTCATGCTTAATGTCAAGGACTGTGATCGTCAGCGTGACATTCTAATGAGATTATAATCCTGTGTTAACAGACTAGCTTCCCTGACACAAAAAAGAGGGGTTCCGCTGAAAATACTGGCAATTACACTCACCCCTGGATTTTAGGAGGAGAGTGTACCTTTCAGCCAGGCATTTCTCACAGAATACAAATAGGCATGTAGCCACATGTAAGCAAACCTTTTGTTGAAACTCTAATAATGTTTTCAGTACAATTGGGCAATCATCAATATTTCAAATGTTTATAACCACCACTGGGGCCACAGTGTCAGTCACCTTCTTAAACGTTGCCGCAAATGACAAACCAAATGAAGAATGATGAACTGCGCTTTCCAGCTTTGCCAGATCCATAACGCTACGAGAGAGGCCAAAAACAATGACCTCCCCAGCACATAACCGTCAGGCAGGCCTCTGATTTATGGCCTTTGAGAACAGAGAGAGTGTGTCAGTTTCCCAGGCCTGCGTGAGCCAGTCACCCCTGAACTCCTCTCCAGGTACATGTTCTTGGCTGATCATTTAGAGAAGCGCAAAACTTTTATCAGACGTGTTTGCGGCGAGCGAGGTTTCCCTTAAAACTTCCAAAGAAAAGTGGTTGAATGCTTGAGCAATATGGAGAAGGGAGAGAGAAAAGGAAAGTCAGAGCGAGAGTGAGTCAGAGAGAACGAATCACACAAAGGCAGGACTAAGGTGACTGCCAACCCTCGTCTATGATGGGGTGGAGAGGAGGAGAACCAGATGGAGCAATCAGCTGTGAAAATAAGCAGGCATTTACAGGCAAAGCACAGTCTATAGCGACTCTAAGACCAACCCACACTCTTCAGCTCAAAGGGATCCTGCCATCGAATACCAGTTGCATGAATACGTTTTGTCAGTGTACGTGTGGCCTAATTTCTGTGCCTATTCTGTAAAGCCCAGGAGATTTGCAGCTAAGTTTCAGTGATCTTGTACAAGTGCGGTAAAGCAGGAGATGAAAGCGTGTTGAAACATGTCAGACTTTTGGATGGGTTTATTCTTTCTAATGTGGTAATTAGAAAGCACTCTCCCGAATTAAAATGGGTTCCGATGTTTAAACTACAAAAATCCCATACACCAGTCCAGTTCTGCTCGCATCTTGAGCAAGGCCCCTATCAGAGACTGAGGAAATAATATAGCGAGGGGTCTAAAGAGGGAGAGATGCCTGTGTTGTGGAATAAACAGTCAATATACTTTGCTGCAAAATAAATCCCTTTTTTGGGGTATTCTGGATCAAACCAACCACACTGTTATAGAAGCCATATCGGACAGTACTTTCAGTGCTTTAACTCTTGCACCCTTATCCATTTAAGGCCCTCTTTAATGCACACCTGCCTGCTCTGAAAACCCCACTGGCTACATTTGGTGGGGTTAAGTGCAGAACAATAAATAATGGCTATGGTACGGCCAAGGCTATAGCTCAGCTCGTGTTCACAGAAGGGTAGGCAGGCAGGCAGGCTAGCAGACACAAACCCTAACGCACCCCAGGTGTGCTGAAGTGTACAAGTCCTGGGTGTGGCAACCTGCTCAGAGATGATACCATTTCCATACGTTTTCAATGATGGGGCTATGTCTACAAAGACCACACACTAAGGCTGGCCCACAAACTTTGCTTATAGGCCTTTATAATTTGTCTCGGCCAAATGCAAGGTTTTGGACAACAGTGAAATTGATCTTATTCGTCTTTTAGCCCAGTTTCTGCAAGGCGTTTGTACTTCATCCAGTGCTTATTTCAATTTTGTGTAAACAAACCTGCTGGAAGTCTGGAGTTACAGCAGGTCAAATGGAGGAAACAGGATACTCATTTATTTTGACGTCTGCCTGTTCTTGTTTGTAGAAGTGTTTTTGTTTCCTATTCACTAAAACACACAAACACAACCTGGGACCCTTGTGGAGTTTTAATCTGAGACAGTGTAAACTTTGTCCTCAGACGTGACTGGAAGGAAAGCAGACAGCTGACCTCACTAGCCGGTCGTCTGGAGCCCAACCATATAGTTTGCTCCCCCGCTACCCGAACAATGTGCGCTGTCTCCTATGTTTTCAAGGGGACTGTTTCAGGTTATCGCAGCAAGCTTCATGGTCCACGCATGCCTTTCGCATTTAGTTTCTATCACACTCCTCGCAGGGGTGAACATGCGCAGTTGAGCTCAGCGCAGCCAGCGCTGCGGCGATATGCCTATTCCGGCGCCCGCAAGAGAAGAGATTCCGCGGCACACATGTAGCCGTGCCGTGACAGGATGTGTGGAAATGAAGAAGGATGGGGAGGATAGGTAAAGCAGGGAATACGTTCCAGATGCGGCTGACTTCAGAGTCGACAGTGTGACCTCACACGTGAACTGGACCCAAGAAGGCATGGAACAAGGGAAGGGTAAAATGTCAGAATGTTGTGGGGTGGTGGGGGAGTGCGGTGTTTGAGGGGTTAGCAGGGGATAGAAAGGGGATAGAAAGAGGCCACAAGGTGAGTAAATATTTCTCCGAACAAAGGACCTGGTTTTAAGTTTGGCTTAAACCATGTCTCTTTAGCTCTGTGTCTGGTGCAAGGAATTTATGGTGTCACTGGTGTCATGGGTGGCTGTGCGTTGTCTACGGGTTAGGGTGGGGGTCCACAAAAAGAGGGAAGTGTGCAAACCACGCACACAAACACACAGACAAACACAGACACACACACATACACACACATTCACACACACACACACACACACACACACACACACGCGCATGCACACATGCACACATGCACAAACATTCAGTCCTCAACAAACACAGATGCACAGTCACAGGATGGGAAACAGAGGTGATTTATTCTGTTTACAGTGTGTTTACCAGAATGCCCTGTGAGTGTCGGGCAGGACCGTGGGAGTTACATCACTCTTATTGATGCATCCATTCAGCGCCATCTGTGCACTCTCTCTCTTTACTCTCTTTCTCTGTCTTCATCCAGGGCCACGCCACGTGCCTGAGCCAAGCCTTCACGGCCCCCCCATAACATCACTCTGCCGGCCCTCCAACAGATATAAGCCCAGGCCACTCCCCCCCCCTCCCCAGAGCTCCTGCTCCTCTTCAGTCATGGCTGTCCTGCCTCCCTTCTGCACGTCTTGAGCGACCTGGCAGGCTATGTTCCATGCACATGTATTTCTGCTGGTTATGTTCTGACCAATGGAGGTTTTTTTTATGTGGTAAAGAAGGATGTCATAGTCACGCCCGTTTTCACATGAAGCATCACAGTCTGGCTCGGGGGCTTTGTCTGTTACCGCCATCACTTCAGAGCCTCCAGACCAGAAGGGTTTGGACAGCAAGACAGTGCAGTGGTGAGCCTGTCCTCAGGGCTTGTCTGAAAGCAGAGGATGCCAAGTATTTCAAAAGTCCTCGAAACTTTATATCATAGTTCTGCCATGCTGTGAAGAGTGATGATGGGTTTGCTGCTTCTCTGAAGGGCACACAAAGCTTGGGGCTGAGCCAAGCATTTGTCCCCGAGCCAAACTACAACCCCTCCATTCTGAGTCCAATGCATAAAATATCAGAACATACATTCTAATTTGGGTGACAATGGCCAAAGAATACAAACATCCAGGTAGTGTTTTTTTTTTAAAGAAAGGATATAGGTTGCAGTACAATGTTAATATGATGGATACATTATTTACAGTTCAGTACTACTTTTCAATAGGATAAACTGGCATAGAAATAAGTTAACAATATTTATATATAATACAACTTTAGATTTTATTTTAAGGGTCTTCACATGATACAAAAATATTGATCACAGTGTATTTTCTTGGAAAGATTGACATTGCTATGAACATAGAAAGTTTCAATAATATTTAGTGGCAATAAATTATATAATCAATATCTGACACATACGAATAATAAATCAATTGACAACATAAAAAAAGACCATGGCTCGAGCTTGGGATCCTCAAGTCTTTAGCACTAGTGTTTCTTCTCCTCTGGTATGGGAGCCATCTGAATCTGTGTGTTCAGTCTCTGTTGACCCACTCCATATTCCAAACATGAAAAAGTGTCCATTCGATAGTCTGCGGCCCACACGCACTGTCCCACATGCCAGTGTCCCTGTGTCTGATTGGCTGATTGAAACAGCGGCGTACAGCATCAGCCTCAGTCCAGCCTCCTCCAGTATGTGGGTATACAGCGGCACACCTCCTCACTGAAGTAAAAACCTGCCTCGCACCTCCTCTTCCGCACCTCACACGGCGGCCTGTAGCAGCTGTGAGCACATGAAGGGAAAGAAATGTTACTGCTATCCATTTCATTGTTTAACACTCCCCAACCCCATCCCCACGCTCTCCCTCAACCTTGTGTGTGGTTTCAATTGCCAATATGTCGTACCCAAGCATACCAAAGCACTTGTGAGTTCTTGGGCAATGTCATTGATTTTTTTTATTACGCCTTAAAGTTAAAGTAATTACTCTTTGAAACGGCAGTAACTTTGGGGTTGGATTTAATGGTTGGCCTGCTCGTCCCTCCACTCCCACTCTCACCCTCTCGGGCGGCTTGTATTCGATACCAGGGACCCAATAAAACAGTCAGAATCTGAACCTCGCCTGCCATTATTAGCTCTCGCTTTTTTCGACATCCAATCTGCAGGGCGGTGTGCACGGCATAAATCAGCTTTAATGAGGAGGAGGGCGCCGGCTCTGCAGGATGGAGGCGGCAGAGAACTCAACAGAAAAGAAAAGAACAGCAGTGAAACAGCCACAGGGAGAGGGCTAAGGGTACCTGTATCACTTACACAGGTCAGTGCCAAAACAAGGCCAGGGACAGCGAAAGCAAGAGAGAGAGACTGAAAGACAGAGAAAAAGAGAGAGAGAGAAGAAGAAAGAGAGAGGGAGAGAGAGAGAAAGAGAGAGAGAGGCTGTATTGACTAAAGTGTTTTGCAGATCACCTAGGTGCTGGTGCCACAAAGCCACAAAGCGGCTGGCACGAAAAGGAGGCGCGGCCTCAGCGGTAATTAGGGAGTGCTCCCTCTTGGACCGATTTCACAGAATTGTGTTGCAAAAGGAGAGTTTTTACAGCAGGGCACGTTGACAGTCGCCTGCACACCGACCGCCTGATCTAACATAAAGGCTGCCATGATTCAGTGTAGTTTGCCATTTCAGTAGCCTCACCTAGCTGCTGGGTGCAGGTATACTCCTGAAGCTGAGCCTGCATTAACTAAGGAGATATCAGTAACTTTAAGAAAAAGAATCAAGCATGAGTGTCTTGCAGCAATGTGCAACTTCTAAGGGCTGTGACACTATACAAAAATTTGAAAACCTGAAGCATTTGGGAGAGTTTTTACACAATAAGGTATTTTCTGAGGACATAAACTAAGGTTAGTAATATCTATATAAACCCACTGTGACAGATTTAAAATAGCTTCTAATAGCTTCTGTTTACCATTCCTGTATAGGTAATCATGCCCATTACAGGTGATTTCAATTTTGAAGGTGTCAGTGGAAACACAGCTTCACTTCAGGTTTTGAACATAACATTTCATCACGCCCTTTGGTCTCATTTTTCTTTTTTAATTCTTTACATAATGGCTTTCCAGGTCTCCCCCTAGTCTGTCTAGTCTTCAGGGAGAGGCTAATTATAGAGGAGAAATGTTATATTTAACTTTTTTTGAATTTGTGACTGCGTGCATTACTTTATACTTAGGTTGGCTGCGTGTTAAAGAGGAAACTGATCAAAACCAGCTGTAATGGATTTCTGTCTGAAACGGTCAGTATCATGTGCTGTCAATATTTGGCGCAACACAGCTCTTTCTGCGGCTTGGCAATGTACAGACAGCATGTGATCCTTGAGGATTCCAAGGGATTAAGCCATCTCTTCCCAAAAGAAATCTGATCAGTAATAATGATCGCAAACTCACAGTGCCCTCTAAACTAATACACCAGCGTTCCTCCACATGCTATTTTCATGCTGAGAGAGATTCATTGCAGTCAGAAACAGTGGGGTTACATCTCACTCCAGGAACTTTAACCTCTAGGATGGCTTCATATTGCTTTTTTTTGTGAATGGTCCTATTTTTTAGCGTTTGTCTGCTGTGACATACTGAAGTATGGCTATTCAACGCTCTTACAAACAAAACGTTTGAATCTTACCTGCACGTGCCCTGGTGAAATCTCCTGCCTTTGAGGAAGCACTTGTTGGGCGACTCGGTGCACTCGCACATGCATTTGGTGCGGTTCAGAGGCTGGGTCTTGGGGCACACCTTTGCGCAGGAGCACTGGCAGGTGTCCTTGTTGAAGGCCTGATTAGGGCCGCAGGAGGAGGCCGGGACTTTGCAGGTGCACTGGCAGTTGTTCTTGTCCAGGTAGTGGTGGGGCCCACAGTTGGCCAGACGCGGCTGCTTCTTGCAGACACACTGGCACGTCTCTTCGTCCAGCTCCTTGTCTGGCCCGCAGATGTCTGGCTCAAAAGGCTCTGGGTGAGAAGGGGGAGAGACATGGCACGTCATGTTATTGAGCGGAGGCTTGGGTGCTATGTTTGTGTTTTCTTGTGCTTGTTGGTTTTAAGTCAGACAATCAGCATTTTGTCACACTTTAAAAATAGTCACACTTGTGTTGCGTAATGCCCTCTCTTAGCTCAAGAGAGGCTAAGAATCCCCCCCCCCCCCCCCCCCCCTCCTGAAAGTGTAGAATTTCTGGCATTTCTTTGCGCTTATGTAAGTGGACCACCAGCGCCAGTGCATCCAGGGCAACAGTTGTTGTTTGACGTAATGATAAACAGTTACTGAAGTACATTCCTACTCTGAATTCCTTGTGAAGCACTTCCCCCCTGTGGCACAAACACATGTTTTTGTTTTCCTTCTTGGCAAACCATTGAATGTGACGGCTAATTTCGACTTTTTACTTTTTGCTATCAGTTTTATTTTGTCTCTCTTTATTTTCTTCCTCTCTTCTGATTGTTTATTTTCTTGTTCTTGGCTTATAATTGTTAACAGATTGCCCTGCATGACTGCCATGACTTTGCTTATCCTTTTTATGTCAGGCAAACTCTGATTCTGATGACATGGATACAGAGGCTGGTCTTGCCATAGAGGGTTCAGCAAATGTAGCAATCCCTTTCCCTCTGGCTTGTGGATTGTGTGGGTCCTCAGACTGAAGGGAAAACACAACTTCATGCTCAACCTGTTGATTCATCATTATTGCAGTGGTAGCACAACATCTCGTAAAGAGGTCAAGATGTCATTCTTCATATATTTAATGAGCATGGTCTATGCTTGATCACACGGCGTGGTCTGAGGGACTTTGTGTGAATGTTTTGTTTGGGGAGCTGTAGCCCGCTTACTGTAAAGTAATGCGATGCGGGTCGGTTTTTCCTGGCCTCAACCCATGTTTGCATGGCTATCTCAAAACAGGGGCCTTGATGGCTTTCCCATCACCACAGATGTCAAAGCACGGATCTACCCTAACATGACTCACTGAAGATGTGGTAAGTGTGTGTGACAGTGTGAGAAAGAGGGATTGTTATGTTTCCCTGTGTTTTATATAGAAGTGTGGTCCCTGGCCTACACTGCATGTCCATCATGTCAGTGTGTGAATGTGTTTGTGTGTGTGTGTGTGTGTGTGTGTGTGTGTGTGTGTGTGTGTGTGTGTGTGTGTGTGTGTGTGTGTGTGTGTGTGTGTGTGCATGAGTGCATTCCCTGTCAGAATTTTAAAGTTGAGCCATTGGAGCTGACAGCCCATGGGAGTTTGAGGGTGCACAGCCTAATTTATGGGGGCAGTGGGCGCCCTTCGCTGAACTGTGGTTGTCTCACCCAGGCCTGTCCTCCACTCTGCTGGAGCCTCTGTTCTGCTCCTCTAATTTCACACACACATTTCAGGTTTAGGGAGTCAGACCGCACTCCTCTCCCTACCCTCCTTCCTCATGTCTACAGGGAGTCATCTTTGAATCGGTCGAGATAGAGACCTGTGGACTGCATGGGGGGGCGGGGGGGCTGGGGGTTGAAGGGTGTTCTATCATCTTTTGAAACGACAAAATCAAGCCTGTTTTTAGCTGGGTATAGTTTTACACTTTCGAGGGTGAATCAGCATACTAATTAGTCCAGTGAGAAGATCGAGTGAATCGCAGCATCCAAAACAAAGACAAACGAGTCCAGTATTCATCTCGCCATGTTCACGTGGGGGCTGACAGTGATTAATTTCACGAGCATTTTGCTTTCTAGCATTACCTCAGTTGAAAAATATTGTGTGACCTGTGTGATGTATTGTTTCGAGAGCTTTCACAGAGCACTGGGATGCCACAGGCATCAGCACTTATGTTCCTAATGCTGTAAGTCAGTACGCACAAATCCTCCCTCACACACATACACATGCATACCTGCCAGCTCCCCATGTCACACACACACACCATACATCTTCTGTCCCCTAATGTATATAAATAGATATATGTGCATGTTTTAAGGTTTCTCTTTGTAAAACTCAAGGCTGAGATGCCCGGTCCCTTTGAGCCTCCACCTCTGGCTTCTTTGTCTGCAGCCACATTTTCCATGTCACCCTAGCGGACGCTTGCATACTTGCTTGGATGCGGAAAGTTTAACAGTAGGGCAACACAGACCTTCCTCCCTCACCTGCAACACCTCCCCATCCCTCTCTCACTCTCTCTCCCTCTTTTCCTCTCTCTGTAGCCTGTCACAGGCAAAGAGCAGGAAAGGTATGGTTTGATTTAAAGACATCTGTTTTGGAGAGGACAGGATGTTTTATGACTTTAACGGCCGGCGAAAAAGTCACTGGTTACCTCAAAGCCAGAGCACTGTACCGCTGAATCAACATTCCAGAGAGGGATTCACCTACCCCAGCCCCCACCCCTAATGAAAAACACAATGGCTGCAGTTGATTGGCCATTAGGTTTAAGTGCTTGGCAAACACTGTGTTTCCGGACCAAGGGAGCCGAGGACTGCAGAAGTAGGAATCCTGGAGTTCTGGGATTTGTATTTCTTTTCCCCTTCTCCATCCCACTTTTGTTTACACAGCACTCTCAGAAGCCACATCCACTGCTAAAGCGCTCGTGTGTTGTGTTTTTGGTTGCGGCAGCCCCGGGAACCTGTTGGGGAGTTTTCCACATCTGCTCGCACAAAAGGCTGCTTGGCTGCAAAAGGCAGCAGCCACATTTACACACACGCCCCGTAGAGACTGCCATGTGGACTCCTCTTGTCTTCTTGTCACACTGAGGGGATGGAGGATGGCTAATTGAACAGAGGCTCGGAGAGTATCCACCATGCCAAAAACCTGGCATATATTTGCAGACAAAATGGAGCAGATTGCCCGCTGCTGTTCAGATGTCTTGCTATCAGTAGCTCCACTCCGCCACACCCCATAAAACACTCATGACACATGCCGAACATGACCAACACTTTCACCAAATCACCAAGTAATTGGTAGTTCTCCCACACCTCCAATAATGCATCCACTCACAACTTAGTCTAAGCGATAAACACAGTGTGGGAGGGTTAGAGCTTCCATAATACACAAATATAGACAGATCCACACATACAGTTAAACATGCATACACACACGATCACACACAAACAAACACATGCACATACACACACACACACACACACACACACACACACACACACACATGCACACAGTTAAATATGCATACACACAAACACACACAAGCACACACACACATGCACACAGACATTCACATGTGTGAGTCTCTCACCAGAGTGAGGGGGGCGGAGGGGAGCTCCTTGTTGTGGCACACATCTGCACAGGCGATTGTTCCAGCTGTGATTCCTGGGGCATGTTTTATTGGCCACATGACATCTGTGGAGGAAACGGGTGATTAGTCAGTAGACAGACGGTAGCTAGTGCAGAGCAGCATGAACAAATCTGCCAGTCTCTCAATTAGCCATTTATCAGCAGAGGACAGAGCAGGACTGCTGCTCGAACAGGTCCTGGACAGTGTTTGTTTCATGCAGACTGAAAACAGCTCATCGTTTTGGAAGCATGTGTGACAAACCTTACAGTAATATGTAGGAATTCTCTGGGCTTTCATAATAGGCAAAATTCATGGAATTACTTCGTCTTGGACACCCTTTTTTACTCCAAAAGCCCATGTCTCTCCAGAGTAATACAACACTCTTTTCACATCACAAAAAAAAACGAATCAAAAAAAAGAAATGTTTACCTCAGAGCTCATTTGACATATTTCATGGTCAGAGAGATATTATGAAACACTTCAATGGCTCTCAGTCCGAGAGGACTCTCTGCTGGAACTGTCAGCTGGCGTCACCCCTGAGCAGGGGAAGAGGGCTTGACACTCTTGGCCCTGCGGCCCTGTCCCTCCTAACACAAAGCACATGCAAGTGCTGGCACACGGGTCACCTCTAATAAAACCACAGGCCACAGGCACTCCACCGGCTCCTCCAGGATCTATGCGGTCCGTGCCCTGGGGCTGGCGTGGGCCGATACTCCTAAAAGTGCTAATCCATGTGGCTTTGCCAGAGCAAACAGCAATTTCACCTTGTCTGACCCATTAGGTTTTTAATAGCACTAATTTATTCTCTTAAAAGTAGCGCTAAACATTTTGCGGTATCTTATAAAAGCAGTTCGCACACATTAAGAAAAAAACACACACACACACACACACACACACACACACACACACACACACACACAAGCAGTCGCACACACTCACTCCATGCAAGTGCTATTTTCTCCTGAGCTTTGCTTATTTAAACCACAACTCTGTTTCTCTTCTCTCAGACTGGATGTGAAGGCTTGGAGAGGCTCTGGCCGGGTGAGCAGATGATCTGTGTCCACATGACCTGGATGACTTTTTCAATATCACTGTCTTATCCATCGCTCCATCACCCAGCCGGCTTTGCACTACTGGTGCTGCAGCCTCTGGGCAATCCAACCACAGCACAACACCAAGAAAAACTTTACTCTGGCTTCCATCGCACAAAAATAAGTGCTCCAAATTTCTGTGTTTCTTTGGCTCGCAAAAACGTTGGCCTATGTGAGGTCTTGAGGATTTCAAACGAGAGGAGAAAGAGTGGAGTTAGAAAGGCGCTGTGTGCTTGGGATCATTCTGAACTGTTGCTCACCAGTATGGTCATCATCCTTTTGACAGGAAAGCTACATTCATGTCCTTTCTGAGGATCCAGGCCAGAATCTCATTTGGAGAGAGAGAGAGAGAGAGAGAGAGAGAGAGAGAGAGAGAGAGAGAGAGAGAGAGTGAGAGAGAGAGAGTGAGAGAGAGAGAGAGAAAGCAAAAGAAAGAGAAAGGGAGACAGAGGGAGCTGTGGAAATCACCCCCAGAATTGTCAGGGAAGATTGCTCGGGGTGAGAGGTTTACTGTAATGAAAACATATTTGTCTAAAATTCATAACAGCGTCGGCTCTTGAGTGTGTCGCTCACGAGAGAAGACAGGGGGGTCTGAGCTATGACTTCCTCAGGGGCTCTGACATGGTGTTAAGGTGCAAAGATGAGAGGGGAGGGAAAAAAAAAACACACACACACGCAAACACAGACACAGACACAGACACAGACACAGACACAGACACAGACACAGACACAGACACGGACACACACACACACACACACACACACACACACACACACACACACACACACACACACACACACACACACACACACACACACACACACGCAAACAAATTCCATTGTAGCCCGCTTGAAATCTCTCTATGGCTCAGTTGGGCTCTGTTGCGCTGCGTTAACCTTGTTTAAGCGCTGGCAGTGGCTTGGCGGCTGAAAGCTGACCTGCTTAAATCTACAGTAGAC
Source organism: Sprattus sprattus (assembly GCF_963457725.1). Taxonomy (NCBI): domain Eukaryota; kingdom Metazoa; phylum Chordata; class Actinopteri; order Clupeiformes; family Clupeidae; genus Sprattus; species Sprattus sprattus. Next base: position 23,262,137 of record NC_137923.1, read on the forward strand.
ATGGGCCTCTGGCTATATCCTCTTGCACAGACTCTATCCTGAGGAAATGCCAATCATAGGAAAGCCCTCAGAGACCTGACTGAGATTTTCTCAAAGAAAGGAGGGGGAGGGGGGAGGGAATAGGTGGGCAGTTTCCTTGTGGAAACAAGGAGCAGGTCTTTCCCATTCTGATGGTGATTTATGACCTCACCCCCCTTCTCTCTTTCTCAGCTCAGTTTCTCTCTCTCTGCTCTCTCTCTTTCACTCTATTTCTCTCCTCTCTCCATGAGCATTCCCTACCCCATCGTTCTCTCTCACTCATTTCAACACTGAATATGTGCCTCTCTTCTCTGCAGGCTAACGTCCGCCCGTCCGCCAGCCCCTCCCCTCCCCTCCCCAACTCCATGATGTCCAGCCCCAGGCCTTTGCTCTCAGCCTGTTTTGCACCACAAGGGTATGGGCCTCGAAAGAAATGCCCTTTGCCCTTCACACTGTACAGGGAATATGCCCCCCTGAGAGACAGGACGGATGTAGCAGCTAGGTTTACCACCTCAGCGCCATTAGTCGCCTTTGTTGTGGGGGTTAAAGGTGAGGTCATTGGCATGGTCAGGGCATTAGCAGATCCACAGGTTACCGCGCCACCCCCAGGGGACAGGGAGCTGTGAGCGCAGCTGCTCCCCTTTCACTGCCCAGCTCCCTCCTCGTCTCCGTCCAAGTATGTGCCATGTTTTGTCATGTGAGGGCACACAGAGAGGGGACTGCTTTGCAACAGGAGGGAGGTGGAGTGTATTTTGGAAATTGTGGTAGCTGCAAAAGCATGCATCACTTCAAGCCAGCACTCTGAGAGGATGAGAAACGCTGCTAATCGGTTTTCTGGGAGCACAATGTGTTTGTGTGTGTGTGTGTGTGTGTGTGTGTGTGTGTGTGTGTGTGTGTGTGTGTGTTCTTAACGGTGGTGTTTGTGCTCCTAAGCAGAAAACAAAAGCTCCCTCAAAACCGATAGCATTCACGTCCCCTTGAAATGGCACAGGGTACAAAGCGCTTGAGCTCTGCTTTAGATTTGGAGCGCAGTCCTTTTTCGAATGCTACAATGCTAAAAGATGTGAGCCTAATTAATGTTTGGGGTTGTTTATCTAGAAAAGCAGAACCAGGCTATCGGCACCATGACATAAAACAAATTGGCAAAGTCGTCCTGAAATGGTTCAGTGGCAAGCTACACATGTGAGGAATTGTCAAAGTGTTTTCAATTACCATACATGTTCAGGGGCTCCAATTACCATACATGTTCAGTGGCTCGAATAAAAAACACATTCCTGCTCAACAGAAATAAAAGAGGGGGGGGGGGGGACATGTTCTCTGTTTTGAGGAAGACAAGTTACCTGATGAATAACATGCAAAGCTGCACTGCACCCACCTCCCATAACTCGAAACAGACCGTTTCCGTGTCTGTTCAGACAGACAAGGTGTCTAAATGGTCAGAGATGCCGACAGAACACAAACTTAAAATGCACGTGTCACACTAAACTAGGTTAGGAAGGCTGTGGCTAGCAACCAGCAGATCAATCAGATGCTTCGGCAAGAAATGTAAAAAAATAAATAAAAACCTTAAAAATTGAATGTCTGTTTGGGTGGTTAGGAAGGACAACACTCTGTTCAATCCCAATCTTCCTTTCATAGTGTGTAGTTTGGGAGGATGCAGAGCATGAGTTTCATTTGCATTTTGCCTCAAAAAAAAAAAGGATGTACAACCTCGTTCCAAATTTGCCAGGGGGACTTGAGAATATTTATAGTTAATCAATGCAGACCTGGTTCAGGCCAAATTCACCACGGTCCATAATGCAAATGTGACTCCAGATGCCAGGAACACCATGGCTCATGAAGCTGTGCATTTAAACAGCTCTTAGCCACAGGCTAAACGCCGTCCACCCAGAGCCTGATGCTGAGGTCCACGCCAGAACTTCAGCTTAGGTAACAGATGGGATGCACAGCCAGGATAATGGCTTGTTTATCCTCAAGGGGGAGGACTACAGTGATTTCCAAGGAACAGAGGGTGTGAAAGTCCCTGCCAGCTCCTTCTAATTATTACCAGCCCCTTATTACCATTGTATGACCATGCTTTCTAAAAATAAATGTTTTGAAGCAATATTCTCAGCCTGCCTTAGATAAAGCAAACAGGCGATTTCACGTGCATTATCATCTTTAGCTTCAGAGCCTGCCCAAAGTAATGGTAAAAAAGTTTCTGTGTGTGATTGCTTGTGTGCATGTGTTAATGGCAATGCTAATTTGTGTGTGTGTGTGTGTGTGTGTGTGTGTGTGTGTGTGTGTGTGTGTATGTATGTGTGTGTGTGTGTGTGTGTGTGTGTGTGTGTGTGTGTGTGTGTGTGTGTGTGTGTGTGAGAGAGAGAGAGAGAGAGAGAGTGTTACATTGAGAATTACATTGGCACCTAAGCAGTCGGGGTAGATGTGGACCACCCTGGTGAGTGTCTGGCAGGAGTCACTATGCCGTAATCAAATGTTACAGTTTATATGAGGGCAGAATTTTCCACAGGAGTGATTGATCGGCTTTAGAACATAAAGCGGTCACACGTCCGCTGCCCTCTCCCCTTTGAACGAAGGAAGGATTATCGGTCACCTCTTATCTATGTTGGGCAATATGAAGAAGGAATTTGAATGTTCATGATCAAATCTCTGTAAAGATTTATAAGGCACTTTACAGAGCCCAGGACCTGAACCAGGGCAAGGACAAAATCCCTGTTAACAGGAAGAAACCATGAGCAGAACCTCAGCACATAAGGGAGGGGCCATCTGCCCGGAGCCTGCCGGGGAGAGAGATAGAGATAGAAAATGAAAGAGGTGGGGGAACAGATCCTTACGATCTCTAAATGATAACAACGCTATTCAAAGATGCTTTCACATTTCTGTTTCATCATTTTTCACATATAGTTGAGAATCTACTATTGACATCCTTTCCAAATCTCATCTGCCAGATTGGTGGATTAAGGCATTGTCACAAAAGTTCAAAATCACAGGTATTCTGAAAGCTGTGTCATTTGTAGTGCCAGGTTAACCAGCTTTAACATATTTAGATTTTATGACGAACTCTGCTGATACTGTGTTTGAGCCTATTTTGTTTAGGACAAGAGGACAAAAAACATTGCCTCTACTGCTAATATAGCAGCAACAGTTTCTATATATAAAAGAATGACATGCAAATAAAAACTCAATATTTAAGTATGTAACAGTGTATGATTGCCAAGTGACCAAGTCTAGGGACTGTGTACATCATGTTGACCCTGTAGTGGCACCAGCTTGACCTTTTGCCTCATTGAGTGTCTCACTGAGCAACAGTCTGATTTCTTTTGGCTCAGGGAACTGTTGAAACCTTTGTCCACACTGGCCAAGTCTCAGTGTGAGTCAATCACATCCAGCCCAATCAAACAACGCTATCACAGTTAATGTGCCCATCAGATGGAGATGGGTCCAGTTTAGAAACTCCATCTGAATATGCAAAGCAGCTGACCTTAGGGGTCTGTAATCCGTGATTCATGCGCTTCCTGGGAACAAAACAAGAGCATCAGAAACCCATTCCAGTGACTCTCTCGCCAGCGGCACCCAGAAACACGAACAAGAGAGGAACGAAGCCAGTGTGAGTGTCGACCAAAGAAAAACACAATTTTACTGTGTTGTTCCGAGTAGGAACACATCTGCTTCGTCTTAAGCGAGGACTGGCTATGCGAGGTCTCACAGAGGTATGATGCCGAGACCCCCCTCACTTCTGTTATTGCAAATCACTACGACAGGAGACAGTTTGGGGTAGGGGCTGGGGGAGTGAATATGATACTGAAATATGAAATACATATCAAACGGGCCCCTCTTCCCCTTTTGCCCTAACCCAGCTCTCTACCCTGAAATGGGGATCAGCGATGAATAAGAGTAATGGTGGTTTGAACCCGAGTCGTTCATCAAGCCCCTGCTCCCACCGGTGCCTACCTCATCCCCCTCATGCATCAGAAAGGTGCACTCTGGGGTCGACGACAGCCCCATAATGACATGGGTGTTAACAAAAGGCTTTCGAATAAACATGCACACGAGTGTAAGTGTTAACCTCTTGGAAAGCTGGGAGTTGACACCAACAAAGTCCCAAAAGTGTTATCCTGTGAGAAAGATCTACACAATTGGTACCCGCCGTAAAGTGACGAGAACAAAACATACAAAACAAGAGAGACAAAGCAAATCAGAAAGGGAAAAAAACAAAAAAAAAGCCCATGGCCAAAACAGGGCATAAACACTTCAACGGTAAATACCATCCTACATCGAGCTGTTCTTTTTTTCCCCCGAAACCAAGATAGTACAGTCAGTCAGATGGTTGTCTCTGCATAGGCTGCCTGATGTCTGCTGTGGATCTCTGAGCGATGCTGTAATTGTCTGGCCCTTGCTCAACAGGCGCATCTGGGATCGATCGCACTGCTAACTGGCCTTGTATCCCTGCACTGTCCTAGCCACTGCTGGGGGCTCTTTTGCGACACAGTCTGTTAGGCATCCAAGTTTCAGTTTTTTTCTTCTTTTTGTTTCTGATGACAACGTTTTGGGGTTTCAAGATGTTTATGAGGTGCGTCGTGTCCAGGCATGCCGGCGCGTGGCATGAACGGACAAAAAAAGCGCTAATCCCTCACGCACTGCAGTAAACATTTACACAACACATGCCACTGCGAAACAAGCTGCAGAGATGCAGAGAAAAGACGGGTGGATGTAAAAGCAGCCTCACTGACTGGAAACAGACTGATATTTCATAATACGGCCAGGCTTCGTCTGACTCAAAAGCACGGCATGCAGCAGATATGTGCTCTGGGCTGTGTTCAACTGGACTGTGCATTGTTTTCACAGGGATATTCTCTCTCTCCATTCAAAACACCTCTCAAGTCCAGTCAATTGGGATTGCACATCGAAGCCAACACCTCTGCACCCCGGGTACCTCTTTCTCTCTCTCTCTCTCTCGCTCTATCTCTCTCTCTCTCTCTGCATGCTTGTGCATAGCTTCTCCATGACCCCATCATCTTTTTCGTAACTGTCTATTGCATGGCACTCCGGAACTCATTTAGCTAAGGTCATGGACTGAGGAGGCTGTGCTGCTGACAGGACGAGTTGCTCAGCTACTTACATCTTTGCTGCAGCTGTTTGGGTAAAATCCTCTGTACTTAGATTCAAGGGGGCCTGCTTGAAGTAATATGTTTGCCACTCTTGTTCTGGTTATGGAAACAGTAAACACCCACACACGCTTCATGAACTACTGTAAGCAGCTTCATAGGCAGGCAACACAAAGCTGGAGCGTGGGCCAAATGTGCAAGTGTGTGTGTGTCTGTGTGTATGTGTGCATGTGTCTGTTGATTTGAAATAGAGGGACAGAGAGCGAATACGAGCGGGCAAGGTTATGGCTTCTAGCGGCACATAAACGGTTACTAAAAGACAAAGCAAAAAGGATTAGACTTCTGGGCTGTTCCTTCCTCCTTTGCAGTGGTGATTGAGTCTATAATTCATGTGAGATGGGAGAGAAAGAGAGAGAGAGAAAGAGACAGGGAGACGGCCCACCATCACTGTGTGACTATAACCATACAAACACAATGAACAATGCCTCCCTGCTCTATCCCTAAACACCTCTAATGACTAAAGCACAGTTCATCAAGCCCTGCCGAACACAGGATGGTAAGTTCATTAACACCCCTGTTGTCCCGCACTGGGAATTCCTGTTGTATAGCATCTCATAACAACACATGGCTGGGAAGCTCTAGTACGGGACAGGAAAAAAAAGGTGTCCGCCTAAACTTGGCCAGTATGAAAGCCCATATCCCTGTGAGCACAGAGCAGCGCTACTGTACGCCATTAGGGTCACCGGCATCCAAGACTCACACACACAGCTCTGGGAATGGGAGAATACTGGGATCCAGAGGTCACTGGAAAACTGAGGGGGTTGGGGGTGGGAGATCTTGGAGAGAAATTGGAGATTTTTTGGTCAAGGGTGTCGAAATGGAGCACAGCTTGTTTGGTTTCTCAATGTGTGAGCTGACCCCTAGTTGATATGTGGGCGGCATGCCTTGGTCAGCATTCTGTGGTATCTGCAATATCTTTGTGCCCTGCCCAGTTCTGACAGTAGGGTACTCTCACTTTTTTTTGAGTTGTTAAAACTCCTTGTAGTGAGGTGATGGCTGTGCAGTCTGGTAAAATGTTTATGGAGTGATTTATGAACTGGAATTAGCTAAAGAGGTAGAGAGTCTTTAAACTCAAAGACAGTAAACAATAAACAATAAAGTCAGAATAAAAAAGTACACTCACTCTGGTAGAGCCCGGCGTATGATGGAATGCACTTGTCTGTAAACATCCAGCTTTGAAAGGCACCGGCACATTGTGTGATTGGCAAAGCTGATGGTCACTGGCTTAGTACCTTGTTTAATCGGCACTGTGATTTCAAACAGCTGGGAAAAAGAGAGAAAAAGAGAGAGAGAGAGAGAGAGAGAGAGAGAGAGAGAGAGAGAAAGTTACAGACAGAAAACAAAAGGGTACATTCTTGAATGATCACATTCACTGCAAATAACTTATCAACCAAACGACACAAAAAGATTTCACATAGACTTCATAGATTTGCTTTTCTTTCTTTGCTACACCACATCAAGCTTATTAGGCTGACTTGTAGGACTCCAGATTACATCCAAAAGCCACGCGATAAGAGGGCCTGAGCTCTTCATGTTGTGAAACTGCAAACACACAATCTCCTCTCTTAAAACCACAGTGTATACAAACACTTAACCACAGCTCCTAACGAGACTGTTTGGAAAACACAACAGCGGCCAGCACGCTCACCCGAGGCATTTCGTTTTTACACGCACACAAGTACAACAGAGAGCGCACTAATCTTGCTTTGATTTGTCAACATTTTTAAACCCTTCAGACTTCAAGCTAGCCTGAGGGGAATGGAATACAGCTCTGTTTCGAGGAGGTGCGGCTATGTCTGCCGCTGGCTAGTCGATATGTTTGCAGGCTGTGCTGATGAAAGGCCTATGTTGCCTGGAGGGAGTGCCTCATCAGCCTTCATTTGCCCCTCACAGACAGGTTATCTTAACCTCTACATGGCTCCACTCTACATGCAGGGATGGAGCTGGCAACTCTCATGCTGTAAGGCGTGGGGGGGGGGGCCTTCATGAAATAGTAAACATCCACGAGAGTGTCAAAATGGAGTGGATTCAAGAGGATATTTCATAGTGATGCATTGCGTTTCCGGCACAGCAGTTCATGAAGACAAGGTTCAGTCATTCATTAGAGGCAGGAGTAGACTCAGGGGTGTATTTGTGGAAAAGAAATATGCTGTCCAAGAATATCCAGTGAGACGCACTTTTTTTTCTCACTGCCACAAAATGTCTGTCATCATTTAAAATGTTATCATGATTGTATAACCTTCAGTGTAATTACCACATGTAAAGCAGATAAATATTGGGCCCCCTAACCACTTAAACATCATGAAATGTAACAGTATGTCCTGTGCATCACTGATATGACAGTAGAAGTAAAGGTTCCTCTGTCCTGTCCTCCCCTTGATGTCCCAGTTACAGGTTGTGATTGTACCCTATGAGCCACCCTGTCCAGGCTGCTCCTGTACCATTGTAGTACGGCCTTAGAACTGGCACAGCTTGGCATGCCCTGGCACAAAAGCATGGTCTTTTTTTTGTTTGGATTTAATATTTGGCCACAAAGACCCTGGCACACGCCAGCTCACTCCAGCTCACTCCAGCTCACTCCAGCTCCCAGATTCAAAACTCTTTCATCTCCCTGGATATTTGTCTGAGTGTGTGTTTGCGTGTGTGTGGTTCGAAGTGTGCCTGCGCACGTGTCCAAGGATAACAGTCTGAGGACTCATGGCATTCTTATTCCGTGTAGGTCAAAATCCGATGTTCCTTCTAGGAGGGGAGGGGAAGGGAAATGGTGGAGTCTTCCTGGCCATCTCTCTCTCTTTCTCTCTGTCGCTCTCTCTCTCTCTCTCTCACTGTCTGCCAACTTCTAACAGGCAACATTTACGCACAAGGTGCGTCACAAGTGGCTTATCACACATCCATCTGAGGGGAACACCCTCTTGTGCACTGCTGTACGCATGAAAAGACTGAGAAATAGATTTCTCAGGATGGTCTAAATCAGACCACCTCACTGGCTACTGTAGATCATCTGACAGCTACTTTACACTTACTGCTAATTAAGAACAATAGAAAAGCAAACAAACTCCAGCCATGGTAGACATGTTTAGGGTCTCTGGGTGTGTTACTGGAAATCTGCAAACAGTAGGCTACATACTGCAAGCTTGCCTGAAAGAGCTTGCTGAGCCACCCGGCGGCGACGGTGGCATTTGTTTGTTTTTGTTTTGCCCTGAGAGGATGAGTTATGTCGTCCTGATGAGCTGTCCTCTCTCAGATTCACCCTGTCGCCGCGGTGAGGTTTCGGTGGGGCGGACAGCCCTGTAAAAGCAGCTTTACGGTGACATTTACAGCTAGCCCACGGGGGGCTGCTCATCCTCCTGCTGAGACTGGGCTCGGGAGGCCTGTAAAAGCGATCTGAGGCTGCTACCCTAGATGAAGAGCATGGTGAAATGGTTGGACAGGTAACTGAATTTATGGGCACATGTGACTTAAGTTACGGAGTAG
>NC_137923.1:23275793-23280793 GCF_963457725.1 Sprattus sprattus
CTGGCCCACTGAACATCCAGTGGGTGCTGGCATCCATTACATGTCAGACAAATCAGACAAATGCGAGCCTCAGGGGAAATAAGGAACAAATAAAATGTTACAAACAACAGCCAATTGCATTTTTGTATCACTATCAGTCATTACCAATCTGCATAGTGAGCTGCAAACGTCACATATTGTACCATAAAAAGACGCTTACTCTGAGTACATATTTCAGGAGTTAGTTGGTGGTAGACAGTGTTCAAACCGCGGTAAAGTAGTATTACAGAAAAGGTCAAACTAACTGCTAAAACCTCAGATTAAAATATAATTATTTTTTATGAAAAATAATAAACATGCCATCACGTCCAGCTATCAACATATAGAGCATTTCATTCACCAACAGGCGACGTCCATCGAAAGGGAAGAACAGTGATCTGGCCCTCTGCTAAACACAATGGCAATCACAGACACAGAGAAGTTCTTGTAACACAAAGACTGGACTTCACCTTTCAGCTGGTGTGTGAAATCAGTTAAAAATAAACATATGTCGCACCAATACATTTTGCATGTCATTGCACGAACCCACATTACCAAAAAGACTGAAGAGGAGGTTATCAAATATAGATATCTTTGTTGTAACCACCACAGTTTTGTTTTAACTGTCAACTGTACAGTCACCATCATGTCATGCTGATGCCCGGAGACATGCCCTTTAATGGCATTGTACAGTAGACACTGCCTTAAACTATTCAACCAATCACTTTTTTGAAACAAAATAAACTGTCCCCAAGCATAGCACAGTATTATTTTGGGGTGTTGTTTGGGGTTGACATGGAAATATCTGGCTTCCAAGAATACTCAAAGGCACACATTAAGGGGAAGAATCCAATCCTTGTAGGATGCAGGCATTTATTCCCACATGCACTCAACTCGATTTTGTGCAGGAAACTCAAACTACACGGACAGGGAGACCTGTATGCGCCTATTGTGTTTGGCCTCTTCCATGACTTTGTTTACAGTGGTTCCTGAGATAACCGCTCAGTTTCCCTCCAGAAACAATGGCTGTGTGTGTGTCTGTGTGTTTGTGTGTGTGTGTGTGTGTGTGTGTGTATGTGTGTGTGTGTGTATGTGTGTGTGTGTGTGTGTGTGTGTGTGTGTGTGTGTGTGTTTGTGTATGTGCCTCTGTTTCTACATTTGTGTATGTGGCTCATGCGTTCAGACATTGCACAGTCCCAGTCCCACGGTATTTTCAGCCCAACTTGCTATTTTTACTGATTTGTCATATCAGCTGGCTTATGGTAATGATGTTACCAAAATGGTACTAGTTTAACCTAGAGCAACCCTGATAGCTCTTATTGTTTTATGTTTACTATCAACTACGGCCACTAAGGCTGACAGGCCTATTCCCAGGGGGACACTGTGCCAAAAAATGACCAGGGATTCTCCAAGAAAATACATAACAAAGGGAGAAACACCACAACCAAATACTTGTTTATTGTCTTCTATATGGTGTATGGCCTCTGGTGTGAGTCATAGCTGACTTTCTATTGAAATACCAGGGCTCTAAGAGACGATTAAAGCTGGACCCTGACCATCAAGCAAAAAGGATGTTTCAGTGACCAAATACAGGCATAATTGACCATTGGGGGAAATACAAAAAAAAAACATTACAAAGGCCGACTCCTTCCCGCTGTCTGGAATACATATCATGACAGGGCAATGATTCACGTGGGAAAACAATGACAGCGGCAGTGTAACACAGGAAATGTTCACCACTAACGACACTAAGGATGAATTAATCAGCCGAAGTCGCAATCACGCCCTTGAGTATTATGGCACGTGTGCCAGACAATAATTACTATTCATCACATCTGGAAATGCATACAAGTTTGACATTAAGATGCCCGGTTAACAGGTCCACAAACATATACATACAGTAAATATGAAGACAGGATTTTAAAAAATTCTGGAACATTCTAGTGGTGATTGGCTGATCTTGCTCAGATGTGGCCCAGTCCTCTGCTATATGTCTAAATGGACGCTAAGCACTGATAGATGAATGATTTTGGCACCACCAAACCAGTCACGTTCACAGGAATGAAATCCATGAGCCACCCACCACCGCACATACGCACACAAAAAGACAACATTTCAGGCATTTCATAAACAGGTCTAGCTGTGCTCCATAACGGTAAGACGTTTTTGAGAAGTTGACAAAACCTCCTTAGCAGCCAAACTCTACTGACTCACTTTGTCTCTTTCTTCCCCTCATAGTCTAGACTATCTCTGTGACAGGTGCTTATTTTACCCCATACTCTGTGCTAGCATTTACCTGCCATGTAAATAACTGTCACTATCGTCATAGAGTAATGCTAAAGAAAACTCCATTCCCTTGTAATAGTAACTTTACGAGCTCACTGTATACCCACTTAGGTGTTCAACAACACTTTAATGCTCTCTCCCCATCCTATGAGTTGTTCAGTGATGAAGGTGCCCACTAAAACATCGTTGACTAAGCAGACATACCGAGCTGCGCAGTCTCTTACTCACACTGTACAGCAGCTATTATATTAGACGTGTAATTATTATTCTATGCTATTGAGCGTCAAAATCTGTGAGATTCAGTGAGATCTGTGAGATTTTGTGTCACATATAGTACATGAAATGAGAAATGTTGAAAGTCTTGTTGCTAAATCGTGAGACTTGACAGGTATGCATCACTGTCCACCTCACAAGTTCCATCTTGTGATGGCAGACTGATCTGGCCGTCCACCTTTCCTCTGACACATGCTGTGTGTGGGAGGCCAGCGCTCATCCTCTGCATCACTGGCATCCCGGATGCTCATGAATGCAGAGGATCGATTCCTTATCCCTCTCCCAAGGGAATTCTAATTTCCTTTTTCCTAGGAATTTGTGTGTGCCAACCTGATGATATTCCAATGTAGAGTTACACATCGCTTTGGATTGTCATGTGGCACAATAAACTGATTACCAATGACAGATCTCACTGAATCTCACAGATTCCGTTCAGCTACAACTTGTGTTTTCCCCACTTTCTGACTGGGCATCAAGTTATGAGTTATAAAACAAGTTGTAACTGTGACATGATGTAAGCTAGCATTCTGGTGATGTCATCACATCTTGGCACCCAGAGACCTGGAGTCCCGGGCTAAAACACAGTCAAGACCAATCAGCTTTGTTTTCTAAAAGCACTTAGACTGAATGAGGACCAGCTGAGAAAGACAAGAGAAGTCAAAACCATCACACACTGAAAATCACTCTGCCTCTGACACTCTGACCGAGGGCCATGCCATATTGCAAACCTCTCAGCTTTAATCCCTCTCTATTCCTCCCTTCCACATCCAGACGTATCGCTCTGTTTACTCCATCCGCTCTTTCCGCCTCGGCTCAGAATCGTTTTTGCAGATACGTGAAATAAAGGGGGATTTTTTTTTTTACGGGAGATGGTAGGAAATACCTTCCTCTGTTCAAAGCACCAGGATGAAGGGCCTGTTTGGCTGCTGTGGTTTTTGCACAGAAGGAAACCTACGGTCTGAAGCCTATAGGTGCCTGCCACGAGAGCGCCATAGTCGCTTAGCGCTCAGATCTGTGTTCTAAAGATAACAAGTCGGGAGAACAAGATGGAAAATGTCTTTCGGCGATGAAGACAGGGAGCCATAGCTCGAGCTGGGAGCACCGCACTCTTTCAGCATAAACACGGGAACCCATCCAGCACATGCTCCAGATGTCCCTTTCATCCTTATAAATCTGTCCCAGCAGACTAGCCCACAGCATATGAATTGACTTATAGTATGATGGCTGAGACAGGAGGTCTCTGGATCAGGAGGCATAGAGCTGCTTGGTGGGGGTCTGTCTGGGGCCTGAAGAAGGGGGGTCTTAGGCACGGGACACAAAGGGGTGGCGAGGTGCCACTACCTCCCATCCATCTGAAATGTGAGAGATCGCAAGGCAGACCCTGTGACCCTGACCTGAAATGAACTGTCATCCACAGCGAGACACACAGAGAGTGTGGTGCTTTCCGGCTCTCGGACTAGTGGGGTCAGTTCTTTTCACTCTCTCTCTCTGTCTCTCTGTCTCTCTCTCTGGTGGTTTTGGAGTCACTGTCATCCATCACGTTGTGACGGTAACTGACCCCCCCTCCCCCCGACCAATGATTATTGAGATGTTTCCCATGGAGGCAGGCTCTGGCGCCCTCCCCGTGGATGTTACATTACAGCTAATCCTGTCATGATCCTCCACCGCCAGTTCCACCTCCTCCCTTCCTCTCCTCTTCTCTCCTCTCCTCTTTTCTCATCTCGTCTCGTCTCCTTTCCTTTCCTCTGCACTCACTGCCTCAGCCCAGCCTCCTGCAGAATAGCTTTTCCATTCATTGTTATGGCTGTTATATCCATTACCAAGTACACAGGAGTATTAAAACAAAGCATCCCCATAATTATGACTGGGGATGTCATTGACAATGTGAGTGAAAAAAAACCCCACATTCAACATAAATTCATTATACTCCTATCCATAGGCAGGAACGCAAAAAAGAACCCTGACAGTTTATGACCTGTGTTACTTAACCACAGCTTCTTTTCTCTTTTTCAAAGACTGCAATCCAATCTGCTCATCAATTTTCCCCCTCTCTAAACCTCTTCACCGGATGGTGTGTTTTGGTATTGGTGGCTTTCTGAGGCACAGAGGACATGTTTTCAGCATGATTAACCGGGCCTGCTGCCGCCTCCGGCTCGGCTTAGGGTTTCTCTGGTGCTGTAAAGCGGGCGGAGTGGTGTGCCTCCATAGGGCCGCGGGGATCTCCGGATCTTAATGTAGCATAGCCCACACACTGCGCTGCTACTTGTGGGGGATTGTGCTGACTGTTGCTACAGTGAAGAGGTAGTGTGGCATAAAATCCTCCTATAGCTAAAACAGCGTGCAATTCTTCTCCTTAAAATACAGACTGCAATGGTAGCAGTAGTGTGATGGATGACGCTCTGGATGAACTGCTTTTCAACACA
>NC_137923.1:23285793-23330793 GCF_963457725.1 Sprattus sprattus
CTAAAAAGACCTAGTAGCCGTGTTAATCCCACCAATTAAGTGTATTGCATGATCAAATAGCCACGTGTTTCAGATTACTCCTTATCTCCCTCCCTCTTTCTCCATTGCCTCCACCAGGGAACACACACATATTCTCTCTCACTCTCCTTCTCTCTCTCTCTCTCTCTCTCTCTCGTTCTCTGTCTGTCTGTTTGTCTTTATCATATACACACGCACACACACAGGGTTGATGACCAAGTGACACCTGTGTCCACGGCACCAGTTTATCTGGTTTACTCTGATGCTACCCTCTAAATATCATCTGCCCCTACAGCCTCAATTGATCCATATCTAAAAAAAAAAAAAAAAAATGTAATTACTACAAATAATCCGTGATATCTCCCCTGTTTTGAATTCGGATATTTCTGGAACCACCCCAATATTCTGAGTATTCAGTTTTCCACAACTTATTAGTGCACATTACAATTTATATTAGGCAATTATTGTAAATTACCCATCTAACTTTAGAAACCCTTTCATATAATTTTCAACTATGAATAACATGTTAACATTGCAAGTCTTATATGCATATAACTTATGCTACAAGAATTGTTCATACATTACGAAGGACAAAAAGAAACGTACCGTAACCTCTTCTTGATCCTGGTCATAATCATAATAATCTTGACTTGTGTCAATCGCAAGGTTTGTGTAAAGGAATGCTGAATACGCGAACAAGACAGATAATCCAAACAAGTGCATTTTAGAAAAATGTAAGAATCCGGGGATACGCCGGGCTGTTTAGTCTCCTCTGTCCTCTACACGATTTGTTGTTCTGTCGCACTTTCTCAAATGCCCGTTCTCCCAAACATAAAAATAGGCATCACTTTATCCAAGACTTCAGGCAGAAGATAACCAGAAGAGGCATTCGGGAAAGTGATGATATTTGTTGATGAAAATCTTCTTCCTTAATAATATCTAAGAACGTTCCCTTTCAGGTACCTGCTTGCTTGCTTGCTTCAAACTTCCAAAACACCAGACATCCAGTGAGCGCAAAGTTTAGACAGCGTGAAAGTGCACAGAGGGAGGAATGGCATGTTTAATACAATTTCACGGTGTCACTGGACTCGTTCTCCTCCCCCTCCACTTCTTTTTTTCTCCAACTCTGTCTGTTCTGAAAGAGTTGCCGCTTCTTACTATTTATACAATGTGGTACGCTTCAAATGACAAGTAGGCTAGGGGTTGGGCGCGCACCTCCACTGGAGATGTGGGATGCACTCTCGCGCAACAGACACTGTGTATTTGATATTTACACTGATATCTGAATATCTATCTATCTTAAAGGAGGTCAAACATGTTTAGACTTACACATAAAGCCTACATGACTGCTATTATTTAGTCTCTTAACGTTGTTTTTTTTTTGGCGATGTATCTGGTGGACTGATATATATCTACCAGATATTTTACGGCAGCAACCCAGCATGATAATCTGGTTTGGTTTATGTCACATCCAGCTTAATTTGGTGTTAATGATTTACTTCAATCAAACGTGTTATGTGCTCGATGATATAACTGTAATGGTTCATCCCGATAACAAAAAGTGTATTGTTCTTGGATGTCAGGTCCTTGAACAGAGATTCAGCGGGTAAATAAGTCATTTGGAGTGCTCCTGTCCACAGGGGGTCTCTCTGCAGCCTCAATCTTCAAGTTCACCAAGGGTTTTTCTAATGCTTAGGAATGCAAGTCACACTAGGGGTTTTCTTGCCATCATTCTGCTGCTGTTTGCGTCTGAGACTGAACTTAATTTGTGTGAAGAAGAGGCATAATAGTAATAGGACTTGCCCTCAAATGCTGTCACTCAGTTGAGTTTCTTTTAAGGATGCGAGGAGCTAATCAGTGTGAAGAAAGCTGCTAAAATTCTTAATTGGTTTTTCATGGCGCTGTTGGTGCCTATTCAGGTGCCGTGCCAGCAGAAATATCACAGTTGAGGGAAGCCTTCTTGTCTGCACTCTTGAACAGATTATCATTTTCAATCTATTCTGTTCCCTGAACTTGGAGACTTCACTTGATGTCTGGCAAGTACTCTGATATAATGCTTTAAGTCGTGAGTCTTCCAATGAGTTTTGACACTGTTAATCTAGATGTGTGACAGCCAGCAATAGAGAAATCTTTTTGAATGTCTTTCAATCAGATATAATTGATAAGCAGACATATGCCTGGCGAACTGAAATATCATGACAAGCGCTGCCTTGATGCTGCGCTATTCTGAGATGAGCATTTAGCATGTGAATAGTTTTCAGCAATTCTATGTGCCACTTTTGACTGCTGGGTCAGAGTTCAGAGTGGTGTTTCTGGCTTTAACGGGGGTCGTCTTTGTTTTGACATTTTCAATCGCATTACTTACACAGGAAGAAAGGTCATAACATTGTTCTACTGGGTCTAGTATTAAAGCAAAACTTTCGACCCATTCGCTGATCATAAACTTGATAGGCCTACTCTCTTTATTTACTTTTACTCTTTGTCATGAAATGGGAAACATAAACCACAAGCCATCAATTCGACGTTATGCTTTGCATTTTGATTTTCCCTTTGGGAAGTAATGTGATTTCTGAGGCTTTTTTCAGACGGGGGGTAAATTGGTTGACTAGCTCATTGCTTTCGGATGTCAAACAATGTTTGGTCAGCTGAATAAATGATGAATTTCCTCTTCACAAATGTGAAGGAATGTGTAGGACTTTAGCCAGATAGTTAAAATCGCGAATGCTCCGCCTCGTATGTTCAACTGACTTCATATTCAAGCACTCATTCATGCACATATTAACAAGAGAGAAGATTCCAGCATGGCATATGCAGTGCACTGCGTGTCCTTCTGTAACCTCTGCATGTCGCCTGCTGTTGATACTACACAACTGTTTTGCTGTTGCTGTTTCTGTTTATAGCAGTCACTCCCTCATATTTTCTCTGACTTCCTTATTCTTTAACATGCCCTTTTATAGATGCCGACAGTTTTATAACATTTGTGACTTTGATGAACAGGGCCTTTTGCATTTCCTCCAGATATGCCTGGACTGTCAAAAAGGGCTCATTTTGTTTTTGTTCAGGAGGGACACCATGTTGGCTTTGATCTCAGAATGGCTGTTGAAGTCCACCTGGCATCCACAAGCAGACTTCAGACAGCCCCTGTTTTTCTGAAGAGGACAACTATGGTAGGGAGCAGAGCTTCAAAACATCCAAGACCTGTTGCTCTCTGATCACAGCAAAGGGATCTTAATGCCATTTTCACGATTACTGGAATAGATTATTAGTTATCATTCATCAAAGGCAAAGGGTTTTGAACTATTTGACCCTTTCTGAAATCTCTGGCCCTTGTCTCAAGTAGCCTATATGTCACCTTAGTATACTGTATGCATGCTGAGTCTTGGCATCTGTTCTCTGTCTTGATGATACAAATGCAATCCTCTTTTCATATGTGTCACAATGTGTACCATTTTTTACTTAACTGAACCACGTTTCTGTATAGTTTCTGTAGAGATTATTTTAAGTATATTCATGAACTGCAACATACATGTCCTGTGTATCGTTGCTAATTGGACAATACCTTTGGCAGATTTTACCATCATCATCCTGCCGCCCAAGCAGTCTTAACTCAGGTGTAGTTGCTGTATTCTGAAGCATCAGGTCACAGCTCTTGAGGCCTCTTCTACATGTGCCATTTACTCGAATCACCCATTCAATCACTGCAAAAAAGGATGAGGCCTTTGAGGAATTTATATGAGGGCGCTTACCGAGTTCCCTGGGCCCAGGTCAAGGCTTGCTTGTCTGCCCATGTGTGCGCAGCCTGGTTCCCACACAGCCAGTGTCTCCTGGTGGAGTCGGGGGGAACAATGCCCGAGGGGGGCCCCGGTGACTGCTTCATGGGCTTTAGGAAGCACTGGCCCCTGTTAAAGCTGGAATTTGTGACTGGGGTCTCTCCTCCAGGGTTCAGAAAGTGTCCGCGTTCAGAGTATGGAGATCGATTAGGGATGGGAGGGGAGAGAGGTGATGGAGGGGAGGGGTGAGGGGTTTGTTGGGGGAATTAGGTTGAAGGGGGTCAGCCTAATCCTGTTCGTTCCCAGCATTCTTTGGCACATCCTCTCTTGATCTGTCCCAGAAACCTGACAGATGGCCTTGTGTTCATATTTTTAGTAAAAGCCTCTCTCGTTCACAGTCCACTCAACTCAAGTAGTCCTGCGTTCTGTAAATATTGGCCTGGCGGGGGCCTTCTTTTAGACGGTTTCTATTAAAGTTCAGGATGGATGTGTGTGAGTCTCTGTCTGTGCTTCACTGTGTTTTTTCAACTGTGCTGTGGTCACTAGAAAAATCCCACAGCGTCTGCCTGCCTGAGTGTAGGACTTGGTTTACAAATTGTTGTGTCTTAAAGACAAAGTGCGGCCTTATCTGACCAGAGTAACCAGAGCAGATGTGTAAAGGGGTAGTCTGTGAAGGGAAAGCCTGTGGAGGGAAAGATAAGATTGTCACAGAACTTTTTTGACACAATGTTGACACCTAAAACAATTAATTGCCTGGAAACAGTGCAGGCTCTCTGTGGTCCATTTCAGTAAGTGTGTGTGCGTGTGCGTGCGTATGTGTGACTGTTAAATGAGGAATGCACTCTGTATTGATTGTCCCATAGGATTGCCATCACATGCTTACTTTGGACAGTTTTAGTTTTCTTTAAGCATACTAAGATGTGATAAAATGAACTCTGTCTCTTATTCACTTTTCTAAAAGTGACTTTTCTAAAAAGAAAGAAAACACCACTATTTATATTCATTCCTTGCTAAGGCGATAGTGGAGTAACATCAAAGTAAGAAATCAAAATACACTTCTTCCTTTGTGTGTGTGTGTGTGTGTGAAGGCACACGCACGCATAGAGATGATTTTATGGCATGTTTTCAGTAACACACTGCCAAGACACCTGTTGATCCACTTAAACCTCTCCAGATACTCTTGTCTAATTCCAGGACCACATTTTTGTGTCTCCACGGAGGATATATATTTTTTAATTCCTACACAAACTTTGCCTAAAACCCTCGCTGAACAGCATTCTGTCATGCATTTTTGGATTCTGCACGAATTTCGGTATTGTCAAAATGTTTTGAGGAAGACTGTGAACAACACACACAAGCAGCTTGTTAGCGCTATAGTGTCCAATTTACTGGGGGTCCACCCCCCTCCTCTATTCAAGGGCAGGAGACCCTGTGTGAATGGCTGGGGTGGGGGTCGGGCGTGAAGGCAGTGTTTGATGTGCACTATGCCACTTCATCAAAGGCGTCACAACAGTCAGTTAGTGGGTCACAGCCTTTAGGGGTGTTTGACCCAAGCAGCTTTGACGTATTTGCCCAGCAAATTACTCTCAGCAAGGGGCTTTTAAGATGCCTGCCACAGCTGACGTGACCCGCACCCTAGACCTTGACGCATACCCACTCAGTCACACATGCAAACACATACTTTCACATAGTCACATAGACACTCATGTGCAAATATTCATATTCACATGCAAGCATGGATGTAAACAAATGTTTAGTCTCTTGCACATGCTCTCTCTCTCTCTCTATCTCTGTCTGCCCCTCTCTTTCCCCCTCCCTGCCCCTCACATAAGCATTTCCTGGCCCGCTCACATTCATATGGAAATAAGTGCCCCTGAGAAGTTTATGTTTCAGCCACTGAATGAGGATTAGCCTGGCTCCTAGTTCACTAAACACTGCAATTACTGAGCATATATCTGCCTTGCTCTGACAGCCAGGCTAAATATATACTGCTTCTGTGATAACCATCACATGCTCTACACGCGTACGAGTGGACCTACAGGATTAATAACTTGTTATTTCCCATGTAGTTATTGTTATACCACTGTAGTCTTAGCGTTAATAACACTTTATGTGTGTATTGGCCTTCTGACGGGCCTAAGTATCTCCTGACGCAAGACTGCAAGTTTTTCTTACACTTCGAGTGAAGTTGATCATTTAAAGTGGGCAAGGTTTTACGTGATAGCCATGGAGATGGAGGACGTTCCTGTCGGTGGTGGTACACCATAAGCTTTTGAAAGGTTATCTGAAAACATGTGGGCTAAACACCTACTCAGGGATATCATCTCAACTAACAGCCCTGGGGCTGCAGACAATTAAAAGCCCTAACAAGGCCACTGCCCAGTGGAGGTCTGAGGGAGGTTTTTCTCACTGGTGTTTATATAACATGCTCCTGATGGCGACCAGGTCAGGGCAGAGGAGTGTGCAGACCCGTGTTTGACAGTGGGTGATCTATGCTCAGGCCGGCTCCGTGTATAAATACAGAGCAATGTGTATGGGTGGAATTCTGACAGAGAAAACACCCACAGACTGATTTCAAACAACTTCGCCCAGAATGAAAATGTTTTGTCTGAGTATATGTTGTTGTGTATCATTATTACAGGGTGTATTCCCCAGTACTCATTTCTAGATATTGTAGAGGCACCATATTATTTTTACCCCCTCATCAAATTCACTATGATGAACCTGACTGGTGGTAGTTAGTCATTGTGTAGGTATATGGAGCTACTTTGTACAGCTATAAAATATCCTACAGCTTATCTCCATCCCCCAGAGAGCAGTGTACTTTTTACTTTTGAATGTGCACAAGCTTTCTGCATGTAAGCGAACACACCTGACATGCAATTTGTGCATCCCATTCTTTCCATTCAGTATGAGTAATTGTTCAAGTCATCAGCCTCTCTCTCAGTTCCATCTCACACTTAACCGAGCTATAGTGTCTGTTGTGAGAATGACTCAACACTTGTGGGGAGGGCACACAAGGTTTGAGGAGCCATATTTCAGATGAATGCCTCTGTGAGGTCAGGATGTGATGAAAGCGCTGTATCCTGTCAGAATCACCAGCAAGGACACATGATGAAGGCCAGCACTCGGAGGGTCAGAGGCTTATTATGAGAGTGGTGGTGTCAGTGACTTATCTGATGATGTCCTCGGACAAGAGTGTGTCTCTTTCTCTCGTGCACTTTATTCCTGCATAACCACGTCTGCAAAAAAAAGAAAAAATAGATAAATAAATGATACAGCTTTGTTTAAAATGTACATGAAGTCACAGGTAATCCACTTACCTGGCCAAAGTCTTGGAGAGAGGGAGTTGTTTCTCAGCGACTTTGGATATGTTTTTTGAATGACTTTTAGTTGGATAGGAACATCAACAAAAAGAGAAAGGGTGAGAGAACGAGAGAGAGAGAGAGAGAGAGAGAGAGAGAGAGAGAGAGAGAGAGAGAGAGAGAGAGAGATCATCACCCAACAGTTGAGCAACAAGAATGAAGAAACCTTAAATGTGACAGAACAATTTGAGTATAACGTAAAATCCCAAACAGCCCTGCCAAAGGAAACAATCAAATGGATGGTTAAAAAGTAGAACGCCACGAGACAGTAAATGGCAATGGACCCCGATAACATCTCTTTAATATGCTTTTTATTGTTTTTCTCTTGTGGGGAATTCAGATCGGGAATTTGAATGGCAGTTCCCTATATCAGCCTGGTGGACACCTTTATGAAACATGGTAATAAAACGATCATGGGGCAACATCAACAGCTAAAGAAGGAAATTAAAAAAACTTTCATAACTTTCATTGTAGTTCATATGTTAACGCAGCAGATAATAAAGTCAAAAGTTTACATTTAACAAGATTCATAACCTCTGCTACGTGGGCAGTTGTTTTAAGAAGTGCTTAAAGAACAGCACACTGTGATGGGAAAGGAGACATTGTTCTTGGATGAGGTTCAGAATGCATAGAGCGGTCTTGCACTTGCCCACTCTCCTCCCGTCATAGGAACAAACACATGCACACAGGCGTTTACGAACGTGTGTGCATTTCTTTTTTTCGTTTTTTACGCACCCCCCTGGATCATGTAAAGATTATACTGAAAGTGAGGCAATGGCTCATTAGTGTGGATGGCATGTTAATGGGGCGCCCAGTATCACAGGCGAGGCGAGGCCCCGAGAGATGGTCGCCAACAGCCCGTCTGCCAGCAGCTCAGCAGAACAAATGGGGCTGCTCTGTTCAAAGGAGCCTGCGGCACCTCTCTGAATGGAGCAAAATGACCCCTTCAGATTGGCTGGGCCACAAGAGCAAGAATGAGAGCGAAAGAGAGAGAGAGAGAAAGAGAGAGGGCAGACAGTGAGAGAGAGAGAGAGAGAAAGAGAGAGGGCAGACACAGTGAGAGAAAGAGGGAAAGAGTAAGAGAGTGAGGTATGTAGGCCATTTCCCAGGACCGTTTGCCAGCTTCTGTGGCTCTATCAGGCTAATCCCCTGGGGGAAACAAACCTCTGTGTTTTCAAGGCTCTGAGTTAAGTAACGAGAAAATTCCTCCACCAATCTGTACTGGGCGAGCTGAGGGGGAGACTCATTCTTGTCCCATATACTTAAAGCATCAACAGCTGTAAACTTAAACAACGTTGCCATCATCACACATTCATCATCACACATGGTGGTGTAACTAGTCTGTCCACTCAGGTGAATGAACCACAGTGATCCTGCTGGGGGTGGGGGTTTCCCAGCACCTTCCAAGTTCCGACACCAAAACTTCAGGGACAGATGCATGCCACTTCTTGACTTTATTTCTGCCCAACTCTTACTTTGTGTCTCTGTTTTTGTTTTTCAGTCAGGATGAGTTACTGGCTAGTCGTTGAGGAAGACGCGCAAGACAATGTTGGGAAACGAGAGACTGTGTGTCACAGACTGAGCAATAAACACCTTATCTCTCTCACATGGTGTTTGTTGATGCTTTTGTCAGTTCAGGATTTACAGGGAATTGTTTTGGCAGCCCTAGTCAGTCTCTGTTTTGCGTCATTAAAACTGCACAATGTCCAAATACCTTTTGTTGAATATATAGTTTCCAGAGAAATGAGTTTTGCTTAATTTTCATCAAGTGCTTGGTCAGATTTTGGTTAATGCTTATCATTTCTTTGTAAATTCAAGAGGGTCAAGTATGTAAGCAGACGGTTCAAAGCCACTTATTTTCTCTTCTCTATGACCCTGTCAGAAAAGCAAAGGTGACAGAAGGATGAAATGCCCCTGTGCAGTCAGGTATCAGTGGACAAGGTCCCCAGTAAGACTGGAGTGCCTCAGAGACCTGCTCACCTAGTTCTATAGCTGCAGTGTAATCTAGCACTTGAACCTCTTTTGACCTCTCTGATGAGGCTAATGAAATGTCAAGAATTCTAATCTCTGGGCAATGCACACTCCGAAGGGATGAAAGTCAAACAAGATTAGCTGTTGTGTCAAAACATAAGTGACACTTTCCATGGCTGTGATAGTTGTCTCTGATAACATTTGCCTTCAGTGGATTCCTTCACTCAGCTTTGGGAGTAACAGATCTATCTTTGTTTCTTCTTTAAAGGTTACGGTTGTGATTTTGTCAAGCAGTGGATTATATATCAGGGCAATCATAATATAAAAACATGTCAAGATCCTGTGCATAACAAATTGCAATACCTCAGGACAGTCAAAGTTTATCACATATTTTCAGCCAAACAGCTCTCTAATTTCAAGAACTGGGAATACAAGCCTGGCATATCTCCATTTGGACTTAATGAAGGCTGTTTCAGTACACTGAACAGTCCCTCAGGTGCATGTCCTGCTATTTATATAATCATTTATTCATGTATATCCCCTCTCAGTAAACAGAAAATATACGAGTTTTGCTCCGGGCCTGTTTATTTCTTAGGCCTGAGTGATTTATCGGAAGGCAGGTGACGTCGCATGCAACAGGCGGTAGGTGTACGCTCACCCTCTGCACTGCGTAAAACGATGCCGGATCTGAGTCTCCATAAATCACTCATCCGGCGTGATGCCTTCGAGGCTGTCACTGCCACGCTTTACTGAGAGAGAGTTGTGGAGTGAGAGTGTTAGCCCACCAGCTGAACACAGAGGCCGGCTCAGTCCAGGGGCAGACCACGGGCCAAGGCTCTGCTCTGGGACACGCTGCCTTCGTCTGTCAGCGTGGACTTCTCTCAACTCTCATGCCATAAAAAAAAACCTTATGAAATCACGGGTGGCCGCAGGCTCCGGACACAACCAGTGAAAAAGGAGAAATGTAAAGAATATTGGCCTAGTACAATTACAGTTTGTGATTGGCTGATATTCCATAGTCTACGGCTTCAAATATCTGGGTCGTAAGTCAATACATAAGTCTTCTAGAAAACTGGAAGCTGGAAACTGGAGTTCCCTCTACAGCTGCAGTGTTGAGACAAAATAGTGTTGTCATGAGCTATTAGGATGATGATCGGTTCTCATAAAGGAGAACACTGCTTTGTGGTGTAATGGATGGACTTTTCAGCAATTGTTTTAAAAGATAGATTGTAGAGTCTCAATACTATGAAATAGATTCCTAGTCTCACTACATGTTTTGTTGCAAAACAGCAGACAGTTTGTTACAACTTTTGGCAAAGTTTATTACACCTTAATGACTCAGGCATCATTTACACTGCATTGATCACAATGCTTCAGCTGAATTTAATTAGTTTTTTACATAATGCCATGCACATTGTCTCTGAGTGCTTTAAGGAATCCAAAGGCTTTAGCACAGGCAAATAGACCCCTTTAAAAGGAAGATAAGAATGCATACAGGCAAATACTCCCCTTTAAAAGGAAGAAACCTTTAACAGAACTAACCAACTAAGCAAGGAGAAGATGGTCCTATATGTCAAATGACTGGACTGGAAAAAGTGTAAATGTACATTAAAGATGTAAATTAATTGTAATGTATTGTTGATGACTTGAAGGCAATGTTCCCAAGCAATAGTACAGTATCTACATTAACAACGTAATTAGGCAAAAGTGAATTATTACAAGCCTGGCTTTAATAGTATAGCTCGTTGGAGTATATATGGGAATTACTCTCTTGTACTTGCCTGCTTTTTAATGAAACATTGAAACAAGGGAGAAAAACACAAATGAGGTGTGTGCAGTGAAATGCACACATATTTAAACAATGCATTGCCTAATATGGAGGCTCACCTCTGTCCTAAAAAAGCTGCAGTCTTTCCTCTTTGTTTTTCCTCTTCTATTTGACAGTCTGTTCGTCAAGCACCATTTGTTCTTCAAGGAGAAACATTTATATAGCGATCCTATTGAAGCTCACATTTACTGACTCTATTACCAGTGTCTGGGGAGCATTGTGAGGGGTTTTGTTAGAGTTCTCCATCAGTCACTGACTCAAAGGTATACCGTGCCATGTGCAAGGCGTGTTGGTGTGGTTGTCCATGCATAGGGTGTGCCTGTTTATAGCTTTGACTGTGGGCTTTGGAGACCATGCTCATGAATTTAATAGCTTAAACATACCACAGACATGGCACAGATTAACTTAATGGGGATTGCATACTGCTGAGGTGATCAATTACGTTCCAGTAAAACGTGATTTAATGGGGTATCGTTAACACCCCTCATAGATATCGTTCATTCTCCTGCAGACCTTCATTAATGATGATGAATTTGAGGTTGGGTTAGTTTTGTCATTATCCAAATAGTCTTAATGTTGGACAGACAACTGGGAGACTCTGGGTCAAAAATAGCCCAACTAGAAAGAGGCTAGAGCATGCTGTCCATAAAGCACTCCAGTTCCAATTCCAGTTTCAATTCAAATCATCTTCCAGAAACACGTAAGTTAAAATGAACCAAAATATCAGGGTCATAAAACATATGGAGATGAGTAACATAACATAACATCTTGAGTTGATTCGCAACACTGCTAATGATCATGCTTGTTAACTACGAATCCTCATTTATTACTACGTATTTTTCATAGGTAGAATGTATTTTGTCCAATGAAATGCATAAGTTTATGTTGAAATCAAATAACACTGTAAGTCATTTAATTCACAAAGAAATACAAAAAGTATAATCCTTTGTGGAGTAGGGGCGAAATTTTACGTTAAAATACATTCATAAATAGAATACGTTCATAAATAGTATAAATATAATTAAAAGGTTAAAAACATTTAGTGTTGTGATCTTACAGTTGGTTCATATTTTGCGGTGGATGTAATTTCATGGTTAAGTTTATGGGCTGTATTATTTACAAGGTGTGAAATATATTTTGGGGATCAAATACTTAATGTATTATGATGGCAATGTTCTGATGGCAATACTCTGATTTGTCTAAAGAAAAAAATATGTCTCAAATTTTTAAATGTGTTTTACATTATTTGTATGTAACTGACCAATCAGAGGTGAGGTGAAGGTTATATGGGATTAGCCGTAAATGAAGATTACAGGAGGAAGGAGGGAAGAGCTACGAGAACGAGGGAAGAGGCTGCTGTGTATTTAGTAATGCATGAACATTTAGTAAGGTGGAGGTACGTTACCCATGTATTTCTATTGAGTTTTGAGAGATATCATAATGTAAGTGCACAACCCTAAGTGCACAAGAATCTGCATCACAATCCACTTGTTTTCAACAAGCTCATAATGTTATTATATGTGTCTGAGAACATTTTGAGGTTCCCTACAGAGATACACCATTGTCGGTTTACTTCAATAACTGTAAAGAAACAGTAGAACTAGTTTCTGTAGATTAAGTTTTGGTTTATGTAGAAAATTACTGTAGAAACACTTTTACTGTGACGCGGAGGCTTGCCCCATGGCATATCATTGTATAGCTGTTTCGCAGCTGCCTGTTAGAGTGTTCTAACTCAATACACGACCGATTTCAATCATTAATTGTCCTTAGTAAAAGTTGTGACCTGAAACCATCTAAAATAGGGCCCATGTTGAAAAACCAAGAAGTGTCCCTTTAAACTACATCAGAAAATTGCATACACTTCTCTCTTCATGGACAAAACAAACTGTCCCTCATGGTTAACACTGCATTGCACAGCCTTGTGTGAACGGGAAAGCATTTGTAGATCATTGAGGTCTCCTTGTTCCATGGAGAAGATTCCAGAAATGTTTGGTATAAACCTAGTGCTCATCTTCTCCCCCACCCCACCTCCTCCACCCAGGCGAGTGTCCCTGTCTGTTTGATGAGCTAGTGGGGGTCTCATGCGCTCGGGTTTCTGCATATTTGTGTTTCTAAGGCTGGGGCCTTAAATAGCCTGCTCTGTGTTTGTTGGTACTCCTGGACGTACACACCGAGTTCAATCCTCTCTCACAGCCGACGCGTCGCAGACTCCTGAAACCTGAGCCAATGCTGTCAGACCACCTCGGGTTGGGCCGGGCCTAACTCCACGCACAGCCCCCCCTGCTCTACCTCCTCCTCCATGTGGGGGGTAGGGGTGTTATCTCTCTCTCCTTTTGTGGTCTTTTCTTTTGTGCTGCGAGAAAATGATTGTTTGTTTTAACTCTGTTGCCTCACTAATAATCACACCGCAATTTCAGTCCTCCTAACTCCCTGCCTCATTCGTCCTCCTCTCCTGCCTTCACTTCTCCATTCTACTACTCCTCCTTTCTTCTCCTCACTTCTTTTCTACTTCCCCCTCCCTTCACTTGTCCTCCACCCCCATAAACTCACATCTGGTAGGTTGAACCTTAGAGCATTGCCGCTGTACCGCTATATCTATCACAGCTTATTCTTGGCAACCTATGCCGGCTTAAAAAAAATCATGCAGTTTCGTGCCTTTGCATAGTTGATAAATACATGATTTCAGGCTCCCCCGCTGCCTGCCAAGAAGCTGGGGGCACCATGGTTCACAGTCCCTGTGAGGAGGTGGGGGGGGGGGATTGGGGGGGATGTTGCAATGTGCACCATCTATGCTTCCAGCCCCCCAGCCTTACTATGATGAACGTCAAAGAGTCAGGTGTTATTCATAATGTCTCTGCTGTCATCACATACTATTTGATCCCGTCCATGACGACAGCACTAGTGGACAGTAGCAGCAGATGTTTTTGTCTCTGAGATGTGACAGTGCAGCTTGCACTGTGGAGATTTCTAGTCGTAGTCAGCTCTTTTATATAAAGGACATTCAGCCTGCAGCTAAATAAAGCACGGTAGAGTATTCAGAGCTCCAGCATACAGAGATGCTGGCTCTGCTCTGCTTCCTCGTGGCCACCATTCAAAAGGAACAGCTGTTTGTAAACAACTAACAATCAGTGTTAACGTCCAGTGAATTTTATTTGCCTGCGGAGGCAAACAGCAGATGGACAGCTGCTGTGGAATCGCCTCGAACGCAGCATGCTGCCAGCCTGCTGCCAGCCTGCTGCCAGCCTGCTTAATGGTTGATGATATCATCACTTTCGCTTTTTTCGGGAACGGGGCGCACACATTTACGGGGCTTTGAAGAAAACAGGCCGTTATTTCCCATACGTTAACATTCCATGAGGTACTCCTCCTTCCATGTAAGCACCTCTGTGTGTCGGCACCCCTCCACTCCCCTCCCCTCCCCTCCCCAGCGCTTAGCGCTGGTCTACAGCTGGTTAGTGTCCAGTGTGTTGTGCGTAGATTGATGCGTGCTCTGCTCTTCAGCCCATAACTTCACGTTCCTCTCGGTATAATATATCCAGCCTTCATCTTTCTGCCGTGCTCCAAGACCTGCAGGGAAACATCAGTAGAAGGCTGAGGCTGTGCAGAGGCTTTTGAAAGCCTGGTAATGATTTTAAATGGTGTTGAACGTGGGCATTGGGTCACCAATCATGATCCATCATGAAGTGTGTGTGTGTCTGTGTGTGTGTATGTGTGTGTTCGTGTGTGTGTGTGTGTGTGTGTGTGTGTGTGTGTGTGTGTGTGTTTGTGTGTGTGTCTGTGTGTGTGTGTGTGTGTGTGCCTTAAGTGGTGGTGGGGGTAGTATATTAACTTTACTTGCATCAGTTTTGACTGGCAGTTCATGCTGTCTGCTTTTGGAGGAGATAAGGGAGAAATATGTGCAAGATGTGTGTCAGCAGTGCCATACATTAGGGCTTACTCTACACTGTATCCTTTCTATTTTCACCAATTAATCAAATACTGTTTTGATTGCTTGTCTACCGCCTGATGTTTCTGATGTTGTTCTGAGAACATGAGAGTGTTTCAATTA
Organism: Sprattus sprattus; assembly: GCF_963457725.1. Lineage (NCBI taxonomy): Eukaryota > Metazoa > Chordata > Actinopteri > Clupeiformes > Clupeidae > Sprattus > Sprattus sprattus. The sequence continues at coordinate 23,300,794 of NC_137923.1, forward strand.
ACCACAACCACCGATGATTCATTATGTTAAGTAGTTTTTCTGAATTTCTGAAGTGAATTGCAGAAGCTATTAGTTAAAAATCAAAATATTCTGCATTAGGTCCCCTATTATTCCAATACTTACTAGTTTAGCCATTTAAAAAAACTGAAAAAAAAACAGGAAACTTCCCCCTGTAAGTTGGATGCAAATCGTTCCAACATTTTTTGTGTGATGAATGGATGAGGATATTGAGCCATACGAAGCAGACAGGCTTCATCCAGAGTGCTGGAGGTATGTTTCCTAGTGAGTTCCACGGCCACAACCATTATCTCTGCAGCCCAGTTAGCCCCAAATGTTTCTTCGACACCACAATATCTCATTTTCTCATATCCTGTTAGTCCCTAATGCCACAAACTTGAATGATTCATTCATATAGGCCGGGGGAAAAACTCTACGGTTCAGAGGAATGAAATGAAATGGCAGCTTTAACTGTCATTCCTTATTCTTAAACTAGAGGGATCCTGCCTTTCCCGTTTTTGTGTTCCAACACACCTTTAGCCAGTCCTACCTGAGAAATGGGGGCCCATCACTTTATGAAAAAAGACCTCTGTCATATTATCTGCTATTACAATAGAAAATAATTTGATAATTTTCTGGACTCTGATAGATGGTCCTGGCACCGTGGTTTGACACTTGTTGAAGCAGGTCCATAGAACCCCATTTTTTATTACAACTCTAAATTCACCTCCAGTGTGCTGTGCTTGGGTCCCCTAGCTAAAGTTGTTTTCTCCTGGGCTTTTCTGTTTGTTTGGCTCAGATTAGGAAACCTCTTGAAGGCAAATCTGAATGGACAATGAACTAAGAGAAAAAAGGCTAAGAAAGTTTAGACTTGCCATCAAGCACCTATACATCAGCATCTGGGATGTGGCAAACGCTGGTTTACAGGTGCAGCCCCAGGCTTAAGGCTTATGTTTCCCTCTGAAGCGGGAAACACTTGTGCAAATGTCAAATGCAAATTCCCATCTACGCAAGTGTTTTCAATTTGCACAGCTCTCATTCAGTCATATATTTGGAATTTTCCACTTCAATGAACGCCAAATCACATTGGTATTTGCTGCTACTACACTATGTAATAGGTCAGGCACATACTTTTCAGGAATTTCTCTCTCCCCCTGTTAATCAGATCTCTAAGCTCTAGTCTGATCTGGGGGTGTTTTGGTCAGGGAGATGACCCTCTGGAAATAATAGCTGTGAGTGAGGTGTTTGGGAATGACATACTGCACGGAATTCTAGTCCCTGGATGTACATGACGTCTGTTTTGGATGACATAATGTGATGTGATCAAATGTTCAACTCCTTTAGCCAGCAAGTCAGTCATAGTGGTCTATTTGAATTTCTGCTAGCTCTGTTGTGAATTGGACACTCGTAGTCTGCAGCCTCTTTCAGCTAAGACTGTAGCTTCAAATCTCGGGCGCGTTAAGGTGCCAGAGCTCCAAACCAAACAAGACCTTAAACAGACACCAGCCATGAAAGGCCTGACTTTGTGCCAAGGCTATTTGATTCTCATCAGTGCCACATTAGCTTTTGTGGATATTAAACTTTTAATGTTTTTTTTTCCCTTCGCATTATTCCTGTGAAATAAGCCAGAACAGCTTTTAATTTGATTTTCCAAACGGGAATAATGTCATTAATTAAATTGAGTGGTTAAGTGTTTTTCCGACAGCACAATAATAGCCTCTCTCTTCCTTTCTCTCTCTCCCTCTCTCTCTCTCTGTCTCTCATGTCACCATTAAAAAGCTCTCCAGTCACTTGGTTGAAGCCTCTTAATTGTATCAAGTCAGTCAACCCCCAGCAAAGCAATTTCATTTCCTTATCGTTACATTTTTACATGAAGCTTCAATCAATCATTCTGCGTTCAAGGGAGACGAAGGGGAGTGCTGTTTCACATTACCCCCCCCCCCCCCCCCATCTACCCCTCCTCCAATTTCCCAGTCTTCACAGGCACCCAGCAGGAAGTGCTTTATAATTGGTCACTCCATTTTCATGCACTGGAAGTCTAGCAGTAAAACACCTTCAAAAATAGAACCTTGGATGAATATGAAATCATCATCTTGTGGGTAACTATGGAGCTTTCCACAGAGCCCAGCCGCAGAGAGGTGTCCATCATAACTCTACTGTGAGTTCCTCTAGAGATGTGAGTTCCTCTAGAGGTGTGAGTTCCTCTGAAAAGAAACACATGCAAATTGGCACTTCTGCTTTCTGTGGAGATTGTTGCCGTTCTATCAATCACACTGTCAAGATCGGTGGGCCTATACAAATAAACAGAGCGTGGGATTAAACGAAAATACACAACCTCATACACATCCAGGCTTCCTGGCTTCAAAATAGTTTGTGACTTGTCTGCATGTGTAGAAGACACTAAGCTAAGCGATGTTGATTACTCCTGTGTGTGTTCGGAGCAGGCCTGTGTCCACAGGTGGGTGTGCCCCTTGCTGACGACGGCTGGAATCTGCCTGGTATTGTTGTGAGGTGAATTCCACTGATGGCAGTGCCTCTGAGGCGGGAATGCCATTCTGCTCCAGTCACTCTGAGAAGTTTCCTCAGAAGTCCTCTGGGAAATGCAGTCCAAGCTCGAGACTAGCCCTGGGCTGTTTGTCCCACCGCCACAGTCACTACATATTTTTTTTTTATTTTGTGTTCATTCCTGTTTTTCAGAGAATGTTCAGTGTGACTCATGCATTCTTCTCCCCATGAAGCTGTTTGTGAGGGATTTGTTTGATCACTGTGGACTCCCTTGTGAGTGATAAAGATGCTCTTGCTGCTCTCAGTTTTTGTGTTTTTCAGTTGACAGCCTTATAGTGTTTCAATTTGGAAAGTGGTTGTCACACCAGCACGCTCTCCTCTCTTGGGTCACCCATGGACACAAAACATTAAGTGTATGTGTCATTTGGCCTCTAAGACCTTCTATTTCCAATTTGACAGTCCAAAGGGAACTCTGAACTCTTTGGGACACCAGCCTTCATGCTAGTACAAGATGTAACCAGAGACACCAAAATCTGAATTAAACCGTGAAAGCCTATTTGCGCAAACAAAGCTTACATAGCTTTCAGACCGTTGTTTCTCATGTCTAGACAAAAATCAATTTGATGTGCTATATGGAAATTAAAATTGTGATGGGTGGAAAATACTCAACTTCACACCATGCTTTTTTCTGAATTCACCATGGCAGGAGTAGTGTGAATAGTCTTATATTTCAGGGACGCTTTATCGCGCATGCGCAACGTACAGAGGACCGATAGCAGAACCGTTAAAGAATTTGGCTGACGGTTCACTGGGAACCGGTTCTAAAAAAGAAACGATTCTCTATTTCCATCCCTACTGAAAAGAACTGCATTTTTAATTTCATTGCATTTTTAAGTACAACAAAGTTTGGATTGTTGGATTGTCGTTTTCGAAAAAGAACTGCTGGTCAGACATATTTAGATTTTGATCAGTACTCTTAAGTACAGAGGCAGAAGGACAGAGACCATTTGTTACCCTTCAAAAAAGTTAAGTACTCATATTGTATTGTGTATAATGTATTGCATTTTCCCATCCAATGAACAGCATTCAGTAAAAAAAAACAGCCTTGATTGTCCTTTGTGGTTTGTGAAACCACACTTGGCTGTTTAATGAACCCTTGGCTTCTAAGAAGGTATAGAATGCCTGAAAGTGTGTGTTTATGCTTCTGTATGACTTCAGCTTCAACAAGCTTCTGACAGGAAAGAAAAATGGGCTGATGTGGTGGCCGAGGTAGGGCCAGTACACGTGTCGCCTCCGCCTGAGTGTTCTACACACCGGCAGGTCAAAGGTCAGACTGGGGAGGCATGCCTGACAGTGTTGAGTCTGACGGATGATAACTCTCACTTTCCATTTAAGGAGCAATTAACCGTGAAAAGTGACGCTTTAAATATGGCCTTTAACAAACCATTTGTCTGGAAGAACAAGACACACCGCGTTCAATTTATCACCCACACTTACTCCATCCAATGCTCAGGTGCCCTTTGCTAATGACCTTGCCTCCTCTCCCTCTTTCTCTCCCTCTTTCTCTCCCTCTCTCTCCTTCTCTTTTTCTCCCTCTCTCTGTGTGCCCCCTCCCTCTCCTTCATCCTTCACTTGCTGTCTCTCAGACCCCTCATTGTTTGAGATTTTAAAAAAACTGGCGTGTGCTTAATGATCTCTGAAAAGACATCCTGTGCTCTTCCCACTGCAGCTAATTTAAGAGGCTGCAGTCTCTGTGACTGTGTCTCCAGACCAGCGCCCACTCCTATGGTAAAGCAGGGCCCTTGGCCGGGTCGACTCCCAGGGCCACCACTCATCTCTGGGGATGCCTCACTGACCCACTGGCAGAGAAGGGATGTCGGATGTCAGGGTTTTGTTTCATATTATTCTGTCTTGGAAGAGGAAAAAATAGTTGCGTCTGTCTGCTGTTTGTTGCTTGTTTGTTTTTGTTTAGACGTGGAATGCCTGTAATGAGTTTTGGTTGCTCAAGTTGGTGTTGGCAGCCCTGGACTTTCACTGAATGCAACTCAAGTGTCCACAGTACCCAAATGAGTAAGCCACCCGCACAAACCAAATGGTGATGAAGGGGAAACGTTTACTCAGTTACACACTCTGACACTGGCAGCTCTGAGCCACAGCCAATGTTCTCACTGCAAGATCCACAAAACAGTAAAGCAAACCAAGAAGCCTCTAGAGCACTCTATATCTGTTTGACCACCAAACATTAGTTGATTTAACTAGCAGATCTTGCAGATTGTCCTCAGCTGGCCATCTCTTTCCACTCTCCCTCTCATGCAGACAGTCGCTATCAAGGTCACACAGACCTTGCTTATCCTCCATCACCATGGCAACTCAGAGATTTCAGTTACCATGACGCTGCAGGCCTCGTCTCCAGATGGCGGCTGTTGTGGGAGCTTTGAGGGCTTGTTTTGGATGGTACCCACGGGGTCACACTGAGACGTTGAGCAGTGGCAGTGACGGGACTGGAGCCATCAGTCACTCCGACACGAGGCCGGACAGAGAGTGAATGCCGTTCTCTGGGAAACCTCCTCTAAGAATTTCTCAAGTAACCAGAAGCATTTCCTGGACAGTGTCAAGAGAGACGGACTTGCTCGTTATACTCTCTCTCTCTCTCTCTTTGTGTGTGTGTGTTTGTGTGTGTGTGTGCCTGTCTGACCGTGAGTGTGTTATTTGGTTTGTGTGTGTATATATATGTGTGTGTGTGTGTGTGTGTGTGTGTGTGTGTGTGTGTGTGTGTGTGTGTGTGTGTGTGTGTGTGTGTGTGTGTGTGTGTTTGTGTGTGTGTGTGTGTGTGTGTGTGTGTGTGTGTGCATATATGTGTATGTGTGTGAGTGTGTGCCTGACGAAGACCAGCATTGACTCTAACCTCAACTGACTAATATGTTGAGCGTGGGCTGAATTAATCAGTCAAAGCAGAAATGCTGTTTCTTCCACCAACACCTTTACTTATAGAAGCAGACTTACAGATGGTACAGGGGTTTATCACAAATAAAACAACTGGTACAGAAATGATAATCACTAAGAGAACCAATCTGCTCTGCGTCCTGCTGATGAGTCAGAAGTGACGCATTCAGCGTCTGCAAACACCTACGAAAAGCAAACCTGGAGGAGTTGACCTCACAGATTCCGCACTCTGTCGTCATACCAATGGGCCGAGTGGGTCGGGGGTGGGTGTGAGTCAGCCAGGACTCTTGGGTCAGAGTTTATATCGGTCTTTGGGAATAGATGCGATCTCGCGGAGGGCCCTCAGTCGATGCAGTGGTGATGTGAAGCAGGAGAGGGAAGCTCTCCCCCTTCAAGATAAGAGTTTTTTGGTGATGGATGGGCCAACCGTAAATCCTGCTCACAGACGCCGGGGTTAACAAGGCTCCATTGGACGACATCAATCACACAAGGATCTCACTCTCACTCTCTCTCTCTCTCTCTCTTTCCTTTCCTCTTTCTCTCAAAGAATGGTGTGGGTGCCCAATTAAGAGCCTGGCCTTTCCTCATAGAACCTTCCGCAGTCAAAGCAACTTTGTTTTCTCTCAAAAGACAGAGCTTTGGTTCAGTCAGTACAAATCACCGCACTACATCTCATATCACTCACAGCACAGCACATGCTCCCATGTCTCAGTCCAATCATAGACAAATTCCCAAGAAGCACTGGGGCTGAGTATTTGTTGCGATTGGCTTTTGTAATTTTCCTGTTGCCTCTTTAAGATTGTTTCTCTTAGATTGAATGATTATGTGCTTGAAGCCCTCAAAAGAATAGTCTGCTTTCATAAAGACCACAGTGGGATGTAAGTTTCTTTCTCTAGCAATGTTCAAGTGTTGCCCCATCAGCCTGTAAGACTGAGGACAAAAGTGCATGATCCCTCTCAAGAAGTGGAAAAACAAGGCTGCACTTATCACATGCAGCCTGGTAATTTACACACTCTCTCTCACACACAGACATGTAAGTTTTAGCTCTGTTTGTAAATCCCAAAATGTTTAACCTTGAAATATTTATTGTTTTCATCAGTCATGCTGAACCATCAACAAATAACATCTTATAAAAAGGTCTGGGATACCATGACATGGAAATAGTTCCATCGTATCAGATCATTATTTTCAAACGGATGCATTTTTCCTTTTATCTCTCTGCGAGAACAGCCAATTACTTCCTCTTCACTTGCCAGTGTTTTATTTTAGCCCCAACAAAAAGGTGACCTTTTGCTGCCATCTTCTGGTCATTGTGTAGAGAATTTCTCAATGGTTAATCTTTGACTGAAAATGCCATGCAGTCCCCTATTAGAAAGCACCTAAGAGATTCAGCAGTGTGTTCTGTAGATTGCTAGGGTTGACAGTAATTCAAGAGGCAATGCCATCACAATAAGCGCAGTCTAGTCTACAGATATACATTTTGGGACTTATAGTCCACAGACAGACAGAGTCTGCACTTCAGTAGTAGCTTAATAATATCTATCAATTAACATTCATCAATATCGCAGCAAGTGCAATATCCATGCATTTCTGTAACATCATGTGGCATGTTGTTAATTTTTCATGACTTTTTAAACTTTCATCATATCCATTCTTCTTAATTTTTTGTTTATCTGTAACCTGTTGCAATATAACATGCATTTCATATAACAGGTGTCTAATGACTCAGTGTGCCATTGTGTTCCGACACAAGTCAGTGTACATGTTGTTTGGCGAAATCTTGCTTGTTATTTCTTCTTTTGCTTGTTCTTGTTCTTCCTCTTGTTTCTTTGCACTATTTCTGTCACTAGTTTATCGCATTTCTTTTTTCATTCTAGTGCCCCCTCTCATTCAAGGGCTCCGTTCTCCTCATCCCCGTCCTTGGAGTGATATGAAAGGGGTCTGCAAATGGTCTATGAGAGCCTGAAAATAAAAATACACATTTGCTCACAAACATGACGAAGAGGAGGAGGACACCTCTCCTCTGGGCCATCCTGTCCATGATAAATGCAGAGAGGGAAGAGTAGCTATTAGGCCATATGTGTTTGGGTAGTAATGGCCTTCAGAAGTGCTCTTGTTGCCATCTCAACATAAGGGGACAAGGGTTTATGGTTATTCAATTAAGAGCCCATTGGTTCATTTTTCTTCTTTGGTCATTTGGGGTAAGTGCGTCATGGAGACTATATTTGCATCCACTGATGACTGTGTTTTGCTCCGCAGGAAGTGCTTCCTGTATTAGGAAGAGAATGTCCTATTTTCTGTGCCCAAATTTGTGATCAAAATGTTTGTGACAGCAGAAAGTCCACCTGGTGTCTTTTTTTTTTTTTTTTTTAAAAAAGGAAAAAACTCTCTTTCTCAGTTTAAAAAAAGTTGTTTTATTAGTGTGACTGTTTGGATATGGTTTTGCCGAAGCTAGTGTGAAGAACAACATACTGAGAGCATCAAAAGAACAGCAATGTGAACATAAAATGAATGTAAATGGCTAATAATAGGAAAAAGAAAGTGTGTGTGTGTGTGCATATAAGTTTACTTAGTGTTTACTTAGTTCAATGAGACTAGAGTCCCCCAGATTCCTCTCACATTTTAAAACATTTTCCAGAACATTCCAGAAGAGCTGAAGGTCCTTTGCCGAGGAGTATGGACATTTTTTTTCAATGTGACCACATATTCTTTGTTCTCTTGGTAGCCAGATGTTTTCTGTGTCTGCCTGTTTCCACTGCAAGGCTGTGATCTCTGAGCCTGTTCTTAAACATCATATTCCTATTTCACTATATGTGCTCCAGACTGAGAGGAGATACTCTCATTCTACTTTGGTTAGTTTCTTTGGTTTGTCTAAATAGTCTTCTTTTGCTTGATTCGTGATGTTGATGACTCTAGTTGGTGTTTGGGAAGCAGAACTGAGCGGAGCTTGGTGTGTATGCCGTCAGCCAGGGCACTTTTCAGGCCCTTCTGTGTGGGAGAGCCTTTCTTGATTGGCCTCGTTGCATTGTAACGAGAGAGGCTAGTCTATACAGAGACCAAAATATCTATAGCCCCTTATACATGTGTCAATGTAAAGCGTTTACATCGCGTCTGCACCGTTAGAAACTTGCAAACGTGTTACAATTGCCTCATGTATAAGGGGTCTAGATGTGAACTGTTCGTTTTTCCGCCGATCGTCTGAGCCTTTCGAGAGAGGTGGTTTACCACGATCGTTCGGCTCAGAAAAGGGTGTGTCAAATCAGGCCAATGTGTCATGGGGGAGGCGGTGCGTGACTGGGGGGAGACGGTGACAGGAGGCTAGAAAGTTAGAGGCTAGAAAGTTCTTGCCTGTTCTTGAAAGGAGACTGATCCAGTAGGCTAGTAGGCCTACAATTTTTTATCAGTAATAAAACACAATTTGGTACACCATTTTAATATGGTAATATAGCCTACTGTTTTTTGCAAAATGAAAGAAAGCATATTAAGGAAACACCGACTGGAGCCTATTAATTCCGAAATTTCACCACATTGTAGGCTATATACTGTAACAACCCCAACACTTGCCTGCTTCCCTTGCAAATCAAAGTTTTCCGACTATTTTTCTTACCTTCTTTCTTAGCTGTTGATGTTACTGAGCTAGAAGTTTAACTTGTTCTGAACATCTCGCGCTGCCAATGCCCAATGTCACTTCTGAGTCAAATCACTCCATCATCTCTTTGAAATTCCTTATTCCACGAGTGGTAGGCTACAATGACTGGCTGTTTTAAAATATAACTAAGAGCCTAACGAAACAAAATAACCCAGGCAGTTTCATCTTCGAGACGTTAAGGCTTCTTCCAATACTGACAGCTGACTCATAGCTTGCAGGTTTGTGGCGCTTTAAGGTGACGCGACATTTGAGGGATCGTCACTTAATTGAAACCTTTTTTGCTTCCGTTAGTGTGTGTGTGTGTGTGTGTGTGTGTGTGTGTGATAGAGACAGAGAGGACTCAGTAAAACATCGGAAAACACTGTGTCTCGTAAGCCTTAAGCTATCGATCACCCCCACAATGAAATATGCCATTACAGTCGCGACAAACTTCTTGGCATTGTGGTGCGCCCAAAACGCAAGCTATAAACGTAGCCATCCTAATGTAACTAAAATATACCTCTGCTGATATGCCTAACCTTCGTTCTATTTAGAATTTGTCTTATGCACTATGCAGGAATAAAATAGCATCTACAGTGTCAGGATTCAGGCGAGAGCGCCTGGCTTCTATAACGCGCCCTGACGCACTGAAGGAGCGCTCACTGCAGCACTTATTGCTGGAACGCATATAATTCGTTTTGCAAGGTGCTGTAGTCGTGGGAACGACTGGCCTGGTTTCTCCCAAAAGGAAAGTAGATTTTCCTCTGCTGATCCCGCGTCTATATGGAAGTTTGTAGAGAGATTGCGGGGGAGTAAAATGCTCCCCTGCCGAAGTAGATTACATGTTTTTAACTTCAGGGTTAATTCACTTTCCTTTACGTCTGCTGCTGGCTAGTAATACAGACAGCCGGAAATGTTAATAAACGGAATGAAATAGCTACACATTACACATGCTATGTTTTAATAAAACCCACGTTACTCACATGCTGGTTAACACTGTTTGTTACAGCACATATATGTTTGTCACTACATCCAAACTGCGTCACCGTTGTCCCTCCCTGTATCTGCTCCAGCCGCACCATTTTACTTGCAATGTGAATCATTTAATTTAAATATGCTTATTGGCATTTGTTGCACCTTAATCATTTTCTACAAACATGATATGCTATGTATGGTGTAGTAGACTGAGACTCTATTCACTACTGCACAAAAACTAGATACGTTTGCAAAACTAGACGTTTGCAATGAAGTAGGTTAAACAACTTTCGCCAATATCTCCGTAAGGGAGATGGGTTATGTGCTCAAATTTCCTGGGATCAAAGAAGACGTTAGTATTCATATGCAAACTAAAAATCACGTCTCAGGATTGCTGCGCATGCAAGTTATTTCGGGTGTCTCAACTGTAACTAATACCACTGTCATATAATTATGAGTCCAGTAAAAGACGGAGCAAACACAGTTTTCTACCGTTGTTGAAACACATCCACGCGTAGACTCGTTTTCTTTCCATCTGAGAGTGGTTATTCAAAGAAAATATTAAGAACTATATGCTGATAGAAAGAAGGGAACTTTAAGCCACTACACTGCCTGTGCACGATGCGGATCCACGTTGATGTTGTTAGTAAACAAACCAGGTGGGAGCACATCTCCGTGGTCTTTGCGCATGCCCGAGGCAATGTAAACGGTTCACATTTTGCACATGTAAACACGTAACGACAAGAGCCGTTTCCCTTGAAAATGTTCACACCTACACGCGAATACGATACGACAGTGGTGGTCCGTCAGGGCCTTCAAGGCCTTCTCTGATGGCCTAAACATCATCAGAAAATAAATGTAATAAATACATTTCATTTTAATATTTTCTTTTCATAAATATGTATTCAATTATTCCCCATAGTCCATTATCTTCATTTCATAGCTTCCAGCGTTGTTAATTTATGTTAGAGCTTTCATCCAATCATATTTCAGCTATCATGTGTTGCCACGCTCAGAGAAACCTTCCCCGAGAACAGAATTCTTCCCTGAGGCCTTCAGAATTCACATTGAAGGCCCGTGTACATCTGATTGGTTTTCACAACTGGCTGTTTCAGTTCATTTAAGTTGAATGAACTGAAACAGACAGTTGTGACAACCAATCAGATTTCGAGTTGGCGACACTGGGCCTTCTAGAAGGCCCGGAAGATTTCTTTCCTCGCGTTGAACATGACACGTAAACGTCCTTTGATTGGATACTGAGGCAGACCGGTGCAGTGCTTCAGTGCTCAGTTTAGCTGGCTAATGCGAAAACGACGTACATCGGTTTCAATGCTTATTATGCTAGTTGTTTCAATTGGTAAGACTAAATATAATTACATTAACCAACTCAAATAAACTAGTTTACACCAACTTGATAATTCCAGTTGTTGATACAATTACAACGCCATTTTCAAGACGGAACTTTCAAGAAAAACTGGATATCGTGAGGATGGGAAGTTTAATGAAACTGCTTTGCAGGTGGGACAATGCGATGTTTAGTGGACAAACTTGTTTAAGCTCTCATAGGCTACTTTCGGTGGACTTAATAAAACTTTGTAGACTAATCCCTGAAAATCGCCTTTTATTTTTAAGTTGTGACAGTAATATCCAAGCGATCATATAACTGAGAGTTTACTACTCTGTTGTACTCGACTATGTTAAGGTGATGCAATGCTCACTTATACTGCCTTTCTGTATAAATATAATGGTTCGAGAGCCATGGCGTCATAATGATAGTATTAGGAGGTGGATTCACTCAGTTTAACATCGTGTAGGACATCGCTGAAGGCCCAGTCGTGAAATGCACGGACCGCCACTGCGATACGATAAACTGATCTGATCACAGTGGCACATGTATAAGGGCCTTATGTAAAATTGAAACAACGGTTTCTGCCATAGTAAAGCTTTTGATTACTAAACAACAGCTGTGTCATGGATTGCTACACAGACAACTACTTCACACATTTCTCAGCTAGGTTTGTTTTAAACCTAGTGACTAGCCCGGTGTTTATTAAATTACTTTTCTTTTTAACGCTACTTTTCTTTTTGCGGATCTGAAGCTTTTAGTACATTTAAATGGACTTTTAGTCCTCTCCTTCTCTCGACTCGTAGCTCTTTGCTTTTGAGTTTCCTGGAAAAACTAAGGACATACATGGAGTCCTTCAGGAGTCAATTCTTGTCCCACTGTTGTGTAATTTGTATATGCTCACACTTGGTTCCATCATTCAGCAATACATTTCATAGCATTCATATGCTGATTATGTAACGGGGGCCTTTATTGTATTGTTTGAAGTGATCATGTGTGACAGATACACAAGACTGCAGTGGCATTGTAACCTAAATGTAAACACGGGATTGAAGTGGTTTTTAATTGCTAACACATGAGTGGTGTGACGTACATATAGATTAGCCCCAATTACCTTGTTCTCGTCTGTCTTTGTGGTTCGTTGTCCACTCATTACGGTTCTCTCCTAGTCTGGGAAGTCCCGCCCCACTTCTTCCGGCCAAATTGATTTTACCTCTGCAGTGGGTCTGGTCAACTTCGGATAGCCGTTCATTTCAAGATTTCCAGAATCCTTGGAGCCAATCACAAACTGGCTTTTGGCTACCTGGCGCGCCATTGGCGGATTTAAACTTACCACGGCTACGTTACAAAATCTACTGCACGGAGAGTTTTTAAACATTGGACATGGTGGCCGCCGAAGCACCGCAAAACTTCTATAAGGCAAGTTTTCTTTGGAAACAGAACAGAAACTTGCCCTGGAACAATTCATACAGAAAAAATATGTGTTTGCTTTATTACCGATCGTTGTATCGTTGTATAGTATCGTTGGTCTGATTGGTTAAAGGCGTGTCCAATTACGTGAGTGAAGTGGATCGCTAATGAGTAGTTGGCCAGACTAACTGAGCAAATGGAATGCAGTGAAGGGGCAGGGAATTCCCAGACAAGTTCTCTCCCTCACTTTAGCCCAACCAATCCGTGAGCCTAGGACACGATTGAACGCGGTATAAATCCAGAACGAGTACAATCTGACGAGGTACAGGGAGCACCGGAATCAACCAGCGGCCTGGTAGCATACAAGCGGTTGGGTATCTTGCGCCTCCGTGTCTGCTGTTCTCCTCAAGCCGACTTCGCTACAGGTTGCTACTTTCACCTGGGGAGTCTTTCCATCAGGCACGCAAAGATTCCTGTGCTTCCTTGCCGGTTAATGAACCTGTGACCTCCGGAGGTTTTGCACTTTGTTGTTTATGTGTTGGACTAGCGAACTCCTTCAGTAGCCTGAGACTGCTGGAGCCATCATTGTTACGTGAGTTGGTGTGGTTGCCAGAAAGGCTATAGTATTCCCCAACTGTGAGTAATTGTGCATGTTGTTGCCAGATTTTAGGATTGATGCTCTATTTTTAATACTATATGCCTATTTATTGACTATTTATTGCTGGCTGTTATTACATCCTGTATTGTGCATATGTATTGGAGGTATGTGGGACTGCCCACTGCTTCTTTCTGTGTTCTATTTATATTGTCATATTAAACTTCAATATTGGATAAGCTGTCTATGGTGTGTGTGTTGCCCAGCCACAAGCTCAAACGAACCTAGTGTGCCTGCATTAAAGTAACTTGTAAACACTGCCCTTCTGGGCTGGCGTAGTCGGCTACATTGTGGACCTATACAAGGAGGTCTTACAATTATACACAGTTGTACATATCTTTTTTCGAATGACAACCTTTTCCCAATGAATTACCTCATCCAATGCATTGCTGATATTGAAATTTGCATGGCCCATTTTTCTTTAAAACAGCTAAATGAGGATAAAACAAAGCTTGTTCTAGTGGGCCCTGAGGCTTTGAGGCACCAGATTCACTCGTTTTTACCTCCCCTGTGAGTAAAACCTTGTGAGCATGCCAACAGTTGGGTGTGATTTTAGATCTTGATCTTAATTTCCAAAAGCATATACCTAATATCTACAAAACTGCCTTTTATCATCTCAGAAATACATTTTATGTAAGATGTTCTTGTCTCAGTAACACTCTGAAAGCTTGTTCATGCTTTTATTTCCAGTAGACTAGATTATTGTAATGCACTTTTTTTTGCTGGACTGACTCCTGAAAGCTGAATGCTGCAGTACTAACGAAAACCAAACGATTTGAAGACATCACTCCTATCTTAACTTCTCCTCACTGGCTTCCAGTAAAACAAATAATAATAATAATAAAAACCTTATTGTTTTTAAATAATAAATTCCTACATTGCTGACATGCCGAATACAGACCAGATCCATTTGATCATCAGGTAAAGGCCTCCTCATCGTACATAGAATAAACTCTAAATCAGTCTACCATATGAACTAAGGTCCGCCACAACTGTATATTCTTTAAAAGCAGACAAATATCACATCTTTTCTTGCAAGCTTTTGATTAGGTACCCCTTTTCTTTATTTTAGAATCAGTTTTGTCATTTTTTTACCTTCATATAACGCCATATCTTATATGTTGTAACTTATCTTGTTTGTTATTTATTTATACTTTTTTATAAATATAATACTTTCTTATCTTTTCTGCATTTTATTTTATATATTTTGTCATGTCATATGTTAGATGTGTATCTTTGCTTTTTGATTTTTAAAGCATATTGTGTCTATAAAATATAAACAAACCTGATTTTACTTGACTATGAGTGTTTTCTGGGTTCAGTTCCTGAGTTTTCAATTCAAACTGAAAAAAGTTTGTCTATGGGACTGGAATTGAGATGCATCCAGAATTTTAAGTTTAGTTTTTGAGTAGATAAAGTCAGTGGATAACGGCCTTATTCTGCCACACATACCGCATTGGCAAAATTCTGCTTTGTGTACTCATGCATACTGAGAGTACCCCAGACCCCACTTCTGTACAGCGCAATAGACTGGATGATGCGATCAGATATTTTGCACCAGTTTGTTATTGGGATGTTTATGTTGTGAAAATTATTTTTATAACGTTTAATACCCTGCATGCTTTTTCTCATCAGTACATTCACTGCCAAGCTGAAATTTCCTGATGCAGTAATGACTAGACCAAGGTAATGTAGACATTCAACAATGTTGGTCTCAGACTGCTTCACTCTTCTGCAGTAAGGACTCTGTTTTTCTCCAATTTTATACTGCATTTACTTTACGCTTTGCAAAGGTTTGTAATATAAGTCATCATGACCAAATACAGTAAAACGTTTTTTTAAGAATCTACAATACATGAAATACTTTTTCCATTTTTACTGATTAGGGTGTCTAGGGTATAAATGTGATCCGTTGTGCTGTGGTCTACAAATTAATATTAGATTTTTCCTCAGGGCGTTGCATTCCTTAAGGAAAGTTGTTATATAATTTAAATGCTGCTAAACACCTTCCCCAGATTACTGCTCACACATATTCCTCTGTAATTCTCTCTCGCTCTCTATTACACACACACACACACGCACATACACAGACACACACTGCCAGGTGGTCTATCTCTCTTTCTGTCGCTAATATTCTCTCCCCTGTTTCATCATCTGGCTCATCATAAGAACACCATATGTTTGAGATGGGCTCACATTCTATCCATCCCCGCCAGGTCTTGAGAGTTGCTAGGGGTGATTTTGTCCAGAGATTAATGCTCCTTCTGGTGGGTTGGCAAGGTGGACACTGGCATAGGTCACTGGTGTTTGGGACAACGTGATCTCCTCCTGCTCTTTGTTAGAGCAAGGCTTTGCTTTGTGGATGATTGCAAAGCTTTTGCCTGCTGCCTACCTTTTGCTGCCCGGGAAATGTGCCTGATAACACATGTTGGAGAGTGGCGTGCTCAGCCAGCAGTCTGTCTCTCCCTTCAGACCAAACTCCTGCGTGGTTGTTGACTTCTCTAAAGGCTTATAGTCTTTTGTGAACTTGTGTGTTGTCTTTTGATCACTGGCACTCTGGTTGATCTGCACTATTTATCATTTTGCTTAGATGTATGGGTGTTCTTTTTCACATGTCACTAGTGTACAATTAACTCTCATAGAGTTGGATTTTAGATCCTTCAAGCTGGTCTCCTTCTGAAGAGTGTTAAATAAACATAAAATAGTATGAATTAAAAATGTCAGAATTTAATTTACACTGACGATATATCATTTACACTCAAATTTAGTTCTGACACTGGAGATCTTTGATTTGTCATTAAAGTTAGTCATTATGGATGTAAAAGACCAAGAGCATTTGGATACTCACTCTATGTCAATGGATGTCTGTGTTTTTGTATGTATTCATTTTTTTAAATTGCATTTTGTATTGTGTAAAGTTGTCTTATAATTACCTATATATCAATAGATTTTTTTTGTTCTCAGATTTCCCAGTAACCACCTGACAAGGCTCAAAAACCAGCTGTCTCTGTTCTTTCAGTGTCTGCAGCATCATAGTGAGAGATGTTGGATAGTGAGATGTGGATGTTTGTCAATTTTTTTTTGTTTATCAAATCATTTTTTTTTTTTTTTAATTTATGATACTTCTTTGTTATGTCTAAAATTATGTGTGAAGTTTTACAACAACTATTCTGGTATGTAGGCTGTGCTTTCATAGACAATGCTAGATCATGATGTTGAGATAGGTAGCCGGCGAGCACTACAACTGTGGTCGGTCTCTAGGGTAAAAAAATGAAAAAGTATGAATGTGGTTTCTCTTTACTTTCTTAATTTGGTGTCATGCCGTGATTGATCCCGCCGGCTGAGTGTGTCTCGTTCGGGCTTTACATGTGCGGCGGACCGCACTGGTCATGCTTGTCAGCTCACGGCTTAGAGAAATCATGGAACTTTTCACTCCAGATGAAGGGGGGGATTGAATATTCAGCAGACCCACGCAGGTCTCTCCTCCTCTGGCCTTTCATTGGCAGGGACTCCCCCAGTAAAGAGTGGAACGAGCACTTCTGACATGAGCACACGTTCTACTGTTTGAGCAGCCTCCTCCGTGTTTTGCCAGTCAAGCCGAAAGAATTGTGCTCTTCTTTTTTTTTTTTTTACTCCTTCTTCCCCCGGTTTCTAAACGGACTTATCAGACCTACTTTACAAGTCTTATGGATCCAGGGGAGGATTCGCACCACAGCACCTCTCTCCCCTCGCCCCCCCTGGGCCCCTCCATCTCTCTCTTCCCTGCTTGGGCTGTCAGAGCCAGACTCAGGCTGCAGAGGAAGTCCCCATGCACGGCCACCTGCCAGACACACACATGCATGCACAATGCTACTGGGAATGCACATAGATATAAGCATATCAACACACACAAATAAAAAAATAAGGAAACAAGAAAGTTTTCTAAAAAAAGCTGTTGAAATAAAACTAAAAAGGAAAACTAACATGTCCAGCAGCATATCAACACACACACATAAATAAACAAGTAAACAGGAAAGTTGTGTAACCTTTCTAAGCTGTTAAAATGAAATACAAAAGTAAAGCTTATGTAAAACTAATATGTCCATCAGCAAGAAGGAGGATGTTTAAAATCACTTTCAACTAAAGGCACATTTTTTCAGTTTGACAGTTTTTATTTGATAATTAACTGTTTTTGGTTACTCTATATGCTTTATACAAGCACTATTATTATTATTATTTTTATTATTATTAGTAGTAGTAGTAGTATATAAGCTAAAGAAAAATAATACTAATTGAAACAGACAAATCCTGTGTTTCCATGACTGTGTTCCACAGTAGTTTCTAAAAGACAGCTTGTTTACTCACTGCTCTCTACCATGACAATGGCCTTGCCCAACTAATCAAACTAAATGAAAAGCCTGGCTGCACCTACTGCTAAAGAGAATGGCCACACAGTCTTTCGCACAGATGTTCCTTGTGGCCAGCGGACTGTGCTTCCAGAGCCTGCAAACACACTCTGCTTCCAGAGCCCCAGCTCTACATTCATCGGCAGCATAGCATATTCACAGCAGGTGGCAAGTATGTGTGTGAGTGTGTTTCTGTTTTAGGTGCAGTGTTTACATTTGTAATATTCTGTAATTTCACTTACAGTGATGCCTAGGTGACATTACAGTACAGTACAATATAATAGCTAACATATGTTTTTTAATATCAATATATTTGATATGCTGAAGTGATTTCTGGATTTTTACTTTCATTACTTCTAGCGAACAGCCTATACCTGCATCAAACCTAATATCACCACATTATGTAAACCACATTCTGGCACTGACATGTATTCCCTGTACATGCGGTCACCTTTAAAAATTCTTCTGTAATAAAGGCATGAAGAGAAAGTGTGAGACACAGAGAGGCAGAAAGATGGGGACAGCAATTTCTCAGTCCATTCTCCCCCTTGATGCCCATAGAAGTCTGTAATCACCGCCTGAGCCCACAGCTCCTGGACCATGTCCTCCATCTTGTTATCCTGGCTGTAAAGCTGGTGGATGTTGGCAGGCCAGGAGATGTGTGTTCCCAAACACGCCGCCTAACTATCTCCCCTACTGCTAACCATCATCGCTGCTCCCCCTCACTCACAATCCCTCTGCTTCATTCCGGCTATTTTTAGAAGGACTAATTGGGTGAGCTGGAATCACCACTGGAAGCAGAGTGACACCTCTGAAGTTAATAGAAATCTCTGATGCATTCTTTTATTCCTGTTTATTTATTTATTTGGTTTCTTTACCTCAGACACACATGATGCTGGTGGTGTGCTCGTATGTGTGTGTCTTTGTGTTTGCGTGTGTGTCTGTGTGTTTGCGTTTGTGTGTGTATGTATGTATGTGTGTGTGTGTGTGTATGTATGTGTGTGTGTGTGTGTGTGTGTGGGGGGGGGGGGGGGGGGGTGTATCTGGGCTCATGCACCATGACAGCTCATTTAAAACAACAGAGAAGAGGACCTGGGGTGCACGCGTGGGCTGGAACAAATCACCTGCTCGTGCTGCAGTAGCTGAGGCCCCTTGCATGCTGCCTCCTCAGCCTCTCAGGAGGTCAGGACCAGGCCCCTGACTCCATGCTGTAAAACAGCTAGAATGTTTCTGTAGACAGAAAACACCAGGCTGGAAGGATTATACATGTCGGAATGGGACAGTACATAGAATGCTTCAGTGTGGCAATTATTGCGGAAAAGTATAATAAATCTGACTCCATGAAATTATTCAGTGACATCTAATCTTACTAAGTTGTGTGTAGGCTAGTGGCACAATGTAATGGCATGGCACAGGAAAAAAATATAAATGGTTAATGAATGAACAGTTTATTTATACAATAAATGGTAAGCTTAAAAGTATCAGTCTGTATCTGACTGTGAGGTAAAACCCAAATGGAGAGGTACAAAAGTACACCTTTAAATAATAACAATTAAATAAACAGGTTGGAAGTCAGTTAGAACAAATTAATTTGATTGATCAAATAAACATGATAAACCTGAATATATTGTTTGTAAAGAAAAGAAACCCAAACCTGAATGAGTAAGTGAATGAGATAAAGAGATAAGAAGGGGGAGATAGATGAGAGAGAGAGAGAGAGAGATTGAGAGCCAAAGAGAAGAGCCAGAGTAGAGAAAAAGCAAGAGGCCAAATGCCTTAAAATTGCTGATTAAAAACCATAATCTCCATATCCACAAAACAATGTAATGGCATTGCCCAGTGTCCTAAGACTATGCCTTTCTGCCCAACCAACTCTTTGGTTGACTGTCTGGAGTTTAATGGGGCAGTTGTGTTAGGGAGAATGATTAGTATGCAGAAATTAAAGTAGTGAAATTCTAGTCAAAAACACAATCATGTTCAATTATATTGAAAATTGGGTTGAGTGAGTGAGACTGTATATGAGAAGAAATGAAAGAATGTAATCAATAATGAGACTTTAAAAATGAGTCAAAGCAAACACATCATCATTACCGTGGACATGTAAACAAGCAAACACATGACACCATAAAAAGTCATCACATCAAGTGTAATGTAAAGAATAATACCTGAATGTCAATTGCATGAGTTCCCAAAACCATAATGTATTGTCTGTACAGTAAGGCAAGTAAGTCTCACAGTTAGTGAAGTAATTAAAGTAGCAAATAAACAAAGTGATCAAGGTGCCTTAGCCTTAATACTATACTCAATGTTTGACTGTTTCATCTGTCTTTCATATGTCTTCTTTTAGGTATTTGTAACCTGAACTAGACTATTCAATTTATATTAGTTTAAATGTGTAACTGAATTAGTAACTTGCATCTGACACATAAACTGTTATGATCTCATCCACTGTTACTTGGTAACGGTGTTTCCGCAACACATGACTAGGTCTAGTTTCAAACCAAAAAGCAGTGATGCAAGTGTTGAGGTGCCTGGGTAATCACCTGGGTTGGACACCCTGCAGCGGATCTGTTACATTGTATTCTACAGCAGTGGGTTGCCTTCCAGCCTCTGCAATGAACATAATGGTTATACTGAGCTCGCGCATCTGCCTGGCACTCAGTCCCTGAACCTGTTAGGTCTAACATGCAGCACTGCAGCCTCTGGGCTATTCTCCAGAATAAGTAACAGGTTGTGTCTGTCGAATACGCGACAGAAAAAAAACGTGGCAATATACTGAAAAACGCAATTCCTAGAAGAAACCAGATACAGTAATACAAATGAAATTATTCAACAGACTGTTGGCATCCAGAAGAAATTACCTAGCAGGTAAATAGCATTCAAATAAATCTGAGTTCTTAAATTGAGTGGGGTCAGATTAATTAGGTTTACCAAAATAGAGACCTGTTTTTCAGCAAACGGAGAAAGGTGAACACACAAAAAACCTTCACCCACTCTCAGTTCTGTCATTGGTCTGGAAAGTGGAATTATTTCCCATAGTATTTTTTTGCAGTAATATGAAGTATCATCATTATAAGGCAATATTGTTTTTATGCAGCTCAATTTCTTTAATTTTGCTGCACATAGCAGTTTAGATATAACATTAAAAAGTTATGATCAAACAAGGAATCATATCAAAACAAGGAGAGATCAAAACTGACATTTTGTAAAAATACATGAAATTGGCGTCAGTATATAGCCGAATGACAGGTCAGCCTGAGTCGGGTCTACTCAGATTGTAGCAAGTAATTGTGTGTGTGAAGTATTAGTGTGTGTGTGTGTGTGTGTGTGTGTGTGTGTGTGTGTGTTTGTGTGTGTGTGTGTGTGTATGTGTGTGTTTGTGTGTGTATGTGTGTGTGTGTGTGTGTGTATGTGTATCTGTGTGTGTGTGAGTATGTGTGTGTGTGTGTGTGTGTGTGTGTGTGTGTGTATAGGTGTGTATGTGTGTGTGTGTGTGTGTGTGTGTGTGTGTGTGTGTGTGTGTGTGTGTGTGTGTGTGTGTGTGTGTATGTGTATGTGTGTGTTTGTGTGTGAGTATGTGTGTGTGTGTGTGTGTGTGTGTGTGTGTGTGTGTGTGTGTGTGTTTGTGTGTGGGTGTGTGTTTGCCCTTACCTGCTGCAGTTGTCTACTCATGGTCCTCTGTATGGTAATTCCCTGTCCCCGTGGGGCATACGCGTCTCTTTAAAGCCGAGGTATGTGGGGGTCCATGTGGGTCAGGTGTTGTATCTCTTTAATAAGTGATGAGTTTGCTGAGCTCCCACTTTGCTGATAAGTGACACCAGCAGACCTCAGTGTGCCCACAGGGATCTATTCAACCACGCTTATTTATCATCATCCTTTTCCTCACAGAGTGACCTTTTCTCACTGAAAAACATGCCAGCCCGACTTAGAGATGACTATTCACACACACAAATAAACACACACACAGACACACTCCCACAAGCAGACAGAGAGAGAGAGAAAGAGAGACAGACACACAAACACATAGAGAGAGAGAGAGAGAGAGAGAGAGAGAGAGAGAGAGAGAGAGAGAGAGAGAGAGAGAGAGAAAGGGATGCATACAGGCACAAACACACACACACATAGAGAGAGAGAGAGAGAGACACACACAAACACACACACATAGAGAGAGAGATAGAGAGAGGGACACATACAGTCACAAACACTCACACACACACATAGGGAGAGAGAGAGAGAGAGAGAGAGAGAGGGACATATAGACACAAACACATACACACACACACACACACACACACACACGCACTGCAGGCTGGGGTATGTTCTGTTTATCTCCAGCAGAGGGTGTTCCTGTGATGAAGTGCGATGGGTGGCAGGCTAAATGAGTGGGGAGCTGCTGGTTAACCCAGGCAGCAGGCTCTGTGTGGAAGTGGATGTTATTTTACACCGCTCACATCAGTGTGGCATTCAGCAACCATGTCAACATGCTTTCTTTAGACCCCTGTGTGGAAAAGAAAATGTTCGGTGGACTGTAGTTTGACCCAATTGAATTTCTTCCATATTGTATTCATTTTATTTATTTGATTTCAGTTTTTTTGCCCAGAAAATAAAATAGATCTAGGTATTTTGCTATAATAAATATGAAGACAAATATAAATGAATGTATGAATATAAAAATATATGAATAAAGCAAATAAACAAATGAAATGAAAATGAAAACTGAGCTCCTGGAGAATAACAGCAAGGCATTACTCTATCTTCTCTGCCCAGACCTATCTCAGCCCCCCACAACGCTGCTGGTAATGCAGTGGGTTTCTCTGCACTCAGGCAGATCCAGAAGAATGCAGGAGGCTGATGTGGAGTTGTTAGCGGAGCTGAAACTGGTGAAGCGCTGGACACGAGTCCCAGGTGGGAGCGGCAGTTTGTAATCTGGTGGGTCTCATCATGTTCCTGGTCAGAAGGAGCCCTTACAGATTGTGTCAGATGCCAGCGTGGGGTGAGTGCATCTGTCCGAGACTGGACGAGGACAAATGGCCGGCCGCTGTCCTATTCGGCACGCGAATCGAATGTCAGCCGAGACGAAAGAGCTCATCTGTCAGGAGCTGAGTCATAACAAGAGGAGCGAGGAGTTGTTTAAGGCTCCCCTGCACCCCAGTGTTTTGACCGGGACAAAGCCAGAGGGAGAGAGGAGGGGGGGAGGAGAAAGAGAGAATATAGAGAGAAGAGAAGGACCCTAGGAGTCATTAGAAAAAAAACATGTGAGTAGGATGAAACTGTGCCGTGTGACTGACTTACTGGCTTGTCGCTCAAATGTGATAGTCTCAGGGAAGCATAACTGCCCATTTCAGAGCTATGATGGTCCAATCAGAAGAGAAAATGGAATTTGTCTTGTTTATAACAGAACGTGTTAGACTACAACAACCACATCGTTTCATTTATAATGATGAGATTCATGCCCAAGTTTACTCAGAGACAAGTGAGCTGCAAGATATGGACCTGAAAGCCATCATAAAAAACAATGTAGGATATTATTTTTCACTCTCTTCATTATTCAGATTGCAAATATAATTTAACATTATATATTATTCATGGGTTGACTTTGCCCTTTTGCAGGATGACATGAAAAGTCACTGTAAAGTGACAAAGAAATGAAACGTATTATAACCAAGGGCATGGACAGCAGGTACACTTTCCTCCTTGATTCTATTGATTGAAGTTTGAGATAATCAATCTAAAGGGATCAGCCTTTTAAAATATAGCTTCATTCATCATGTATGCTAGTTCGATAAAGTTTTTTTGGGGGGGCTTTTGCGTTTATTAAGATAGGACAGTCCAGATTGCCAGGAAATTCAATTCAATTTAGCACCAAAACAATACAATTGTCTCAAGGCGCTTTACAGAGCCCAGTGCCTGAATGTGTGGGAGAGAGACATGGGAGTAGGATTGAGAAATGTCCGCGGGTCAGAATCGAACCCAGGTCCCTGTGGGCACCCGGGCCCACACATGGCTGGGATGCCACTGCATCTCTGACTGATTTTTGTCCTGTCTCTGTCTTTTTCTTATCCCCCCCTTACACATACATATATTCACTCATATTAAATGTTCAACCTCCATCCTCCATTAACAGCCAGTACCCGAAATCCAACTGGCATACTTACAAAGTGTTTGTGTCTGTGATTACGGTTTGTGTGTATGTGTACACTACAGTTGTGTGTGTGTGTGTGTGTGTGTGTGCTTGCACATGTGTGTGTGTGTGTGTGTGTGTGCTTGCACGTGCTTGTGTGTCTGGGCTTGCACGTGTGTGTGTGTGTGTGTGTGTGTGTGTTTGTGTGTGTGTGTGTGTGTGTGTGTGTGTGTGTGTGTGTGTGTGTGTGTGTGTGTGTGTGTGTGTGTGTGTGTGTGTGTGTGTCTGTGCGTGTGTGTGCTTACTTGATGTGTGATCCACCGAAGGTCCAGAAGTTGGGAGCAGAGAGGCCCTGTCAGACTCTGCCGTCATAATTACATCCATCAAAGCCATCCTCTCTCAACATCTTTTCTGCTCTAACAAGTGCAAGGGGAGCCGGTGTGTGTGTGTGTGTGTGTGTGTGTCAGTGGTGGGTAGGTGGGTGTACACTCTGCCTCCTCGCACATGGTAGAGGGGGCTCTTGTCTGAAACAAAGCCCTTGAAATTATCACGTCAGCCTTATCAGAAGAGCTTTTTATCGTGGTCGTGAGTGCCTCGGCTGTCCGGCGCGCTCCTTATATGAGGCACAAGTCATCGGTTTCACACAGCTTTGTCTTACTCCCCCTTCTCCTCTACCTCCTCCTCCTCCTCCCCCTTTCCTCCTCGTTGTCACCTGAATAGTCCTTTATTTGGAAGGAAGGACATTTTAGAGATGGGGTTTAAAGGGCGACTGCCTGCAATTCAGCAGCATTACACTGATTGGCATGATTATCGGGGCCCTTTCTGAATTCTCTCTATGGCCAATCATTTTGCCTTTCCATAATTTCAAATGGCCATGTAATTGGGGAAGTGTGCTTTTTCATCCCATTAATCTGAGCTGTAATGTGCAAATAAAATCACTGATATAATGTAATGGCTCTGAACACTTGAAAGAACCACACCATTATCTGTCCATCACCGTATATTCCCATTTTTATTTATTTATTTGACACCCAATTCGGCAAAAGTTAACTTCATGGAAATGAGCCGTCACCCTCTCCCCACATAAGGAACAGCTCAACACATACAAAAAGTGTCACGAGCGGAAGGTCTCACGGCTGAAGGGAGTGCGGCCTGTCCTACACTCCTCTGTGCCCCCCGAGGCCTTCTCTGTCTTTTTCTTCTTCTTCTTCTTCTTCTTCTTTTTCTTCTTCTTCTACTTCTTCTTCTCCTCTCTGTGGAGGGCATGCTCATGGACAATTATGGGTCAGGGCTCAAAGCTCTGGGCATCCATCAGTTTGATGGGCAGCACCAGCACAGTGCTGGCACAGCAGAAGAGCGCAGAAATAACTGTCGCACATTAGAGAGCCGATCTGACAAATGCTGCACGCCCACTGCCTTTTCCGTGGAGTGACTCTTGGGCCGGGCTGTGTGGAATGCTAGGGGAATGTTCCATGGGTTCACACAGTGTCTGAATTATCTTTCTGCCGTCATGCTCTTGGTCTCATAGGCTGCTGTAACCTGAGTGTTTCATGGTATGCACACTTTTGCACACAGCTAGCCTTGTTTTTATTTTGTTCACCATGCAAGTTTTTAATAAAGGCAATATTTTTACATTTACAAGAGATTTACGTATTCAAAAATGAAATATGGATAGTTCATTTTGTCATTCCCATCTTTTTTCGTTTTGATCTTAATCATGAATCATGTCTTTTTTGTCGAATGCCCCAAAGGGTTAGAACCAAACCATCAATTCTTTAAAAATCTCGGCTGTTGTGTGTGCAAGATTGTGAGTCCCAACATGTATTTCCTATCTTTCTTTTACTACATATTTATTTTGTTTATTTCAGGTCTTTTTATTTTAGCACAATTCTGTTCATTCTTATCTTGGTTTTCTTTTTCTTTTATAAAAATGCACATGATTGACATTATGATCTAAAGATATAGGTTCTAAACAAAGTTAACCTGATTTAAATAACACATACCTGATACATATTTTCCACTTATTTTTTTCCAATGACTGCTCACTGTGTGTGTGTGTGTGTGTGTGTGTGTGTGTGTGTGTGTGTGTGTGTGTGTGTTTGTGTGTACAGGTAAGTGTTTGTATATGCCATATTCAAAGTGGTACAATTAACTTTAATTTTATTTCATCGTCCTCTTATCGATTTACCTGGTATTCAAAGTGGAAAGCGGTGTGAAAGTGTGTTTTCCATATTGCTAGTAATTAGTGACTGAGGAGAGAGGACTGTTGTTCCATGGATTTAATTAATGAGCTTTTGGCCTGCCTCCTCACAGATTGTGGTGTGTTTTGTTTTATTTATTTTGCCTGGTCCTTCTTTAATTATGGGAATAGCTGAGGCTGAGGCTGAACTGCGGATAATGAGAGCCAAGGTTGCTAGTTTTTTTTGGCATCTCTTTGCCCTTCTCAGACTGTTCTTTATTTTCCTGTCAACTGCCTGTACTCCAGCAGGACGGATATGAAACTAATGAGCTATAGGTAGACTTAAAGGTAGACTCTCTCTCTTTTTCTCTTTCACTCCCTCTCTCTTTTTTTTCTCTGTCCCCCAGTGACAAAGAGTGTTAGTCATTCCCCGGCAGCTTAAGCAGAAACATTCCTCCAAGGGGACTTGGAAGGAGAAGCTTCGCCGTTGAGGTGCTGATTTGGAGTTAAATGGCTAAATGGCCTCTGCCTACTCCTTCAGGAAAGCTCTCTCGCAAGGAGACACGAGAAGTGCTTTGTGCCGCTAAGCTGTCCTTTGCTCTTTTCTCCGGCTGAAAAGAAAAGAGGAGCTTTGCACCAACGGAATACCATCCTGCATTTTAAATTGAACCACCGCGGCTCCTTGAATTTTAAGTCAGTCGAATGAAAGCGTAAAAGCCTTTCCAGGGATATTAATTGCTGTGCTGTAACAGGTAGACTGCTCACGTGACACAGTTGGCTGGCAGTATATTAGCCATACCTGGCTGACAGACAGATTACAGCTAGTGAACTTGGAAAGAAAAACTAACTCAATGACTTTCATTGCCCCAGAACAGATTGGGAAAATCTCATTAAATGTCTCAAAAAAAGACACTCGCCATCATCGCCAGTCCTCCTACTCACACCGTGAGTCTACGCTGCTCTGGCTGTAGGTCTTCCTCCAGCAGAGGGTAAAATCGTTTGGGCAACTCTGCTCTCTCTCCCCACCTTAATAGAGGGGGTGAGCTGTGCAATGTCCGTTCTTCTGTGGCATGTGTTTGCATACAGATTGTCCATGTTAAGCACCTCAGAGCATGCCCGGGGCAAGGTGAGCTTCTCATAAGGCTCGACAAAATGGCTTTAACCTTCCTCGCAGACACAAGGCTGCGTTTAAGAAAAGGCCAACGGCTTTCAAATATCACTTTGTTATTATGTGATGCATATGACATTTTGCCACAGGCACAGAAGACTCATTTCTAAAGGCTGAGGAATTGCGCAAGATATTTATGCGGTTATTTATTTGAGCTGCTTTCATTTTGATTCTTATTTGACATTTTTTTGTCTTTGAGCTAAATGTATTTTATATTCACAGCTGGGTGCATGGAGAAGTCAAAGATGAAAGAACTGGCCCTGATTACACTGGAACTGGTTATACCACTCATACATCAAGTAAATGTAAAACCACTGAAGTGAAAATGTATGGGAAAACAGTAATGTCTAATGCTATTGTGCTATACATTACAGCATGTCTGTGCATTTATTTACCTGTGCCTCTCAGGTCATCACCCTGTCAAAACCACTGTATCAAGAACTCATTCCTTGAAACATTCATCATTCATTCATTTCACAATTGCCTTGCCTTACCATCAATAGGCATTTCCCTGCATAACTCTGCACCCGTGAGTCATATTCAGACATATGTCATTGGGCTGGGGGGGTGCGGGGGGGGGGGGGGGGGGGGGGGTGTTAGGCTGGACGAGCCTCTGTGACCTTTTTTGTCAATTCACATGTCAGTCACACCGTGCTCTGTGGTGCGCCCATGCCTGTCCTGTGACCTGTAAGGCAACGGAGCTGTCGGGGCTAATGGCTGTCCATACGCAGAGATGACAAGGGGAGGAATAAACATGAGTGGAGGACAAGTGTGTGTGTCTGAGGGAATCCGGTCGTGTGGCCATGAGACCAGCTAGGGACCCGAATTTCCGGCTTCCAATAGACTGGGCGCTCTTATCTGCCCTGCATAAAGCACTGTAATGGAGGTACTTATTAAGGCTGGAAAAAAGGCAAATGACAAAACACAGACTCACAGCATAGCACACTCACCCACGCCGCACACACACACTCACACCACATGCACAGACCATAACCACACTTCATGCTCTGTCTCCTGCGACAAGGTGAGGACAATCCTAATCCTATTATCCATACCAAGAAGTAGAAAAGAGGAGAGGTAGAGAACGGGAGAGTGGCTTAACCGACACACATGCTAGGTAACATGGACAGCAGCAGTCACGGCAGCAGCTCCCTGCAAAGGGCCGGAAATTAAGATGGAGACACTCTCTTTGTGTGCGCTCCCAGACCTCCCTCCGCCTTCACCCGGCATTGCCGAGCTTTTCCGTCAAGCGTTCAAATTCATTTATGCCGTCACTGGATAGCCTGGCCCGCATTCAGATGTAGAAGGTGATGGGGCGCAATAACATCTCAGCCAGCCATCTAATAAATACTAATAAAGGCCCCGACATGACGGGCACACAGAAGTACATTAGAGGCGTGACACCCGATAATCACCGTGTCCGCAGATACTATGTGGCTGGGCAGGCGAAGGTGGAGAGACCTTTGAGTGGCCCACAGAAAGCTCTGTGGTCCATTAGCATTTGTTACCTGATAACTTTGTGGGGCTGCTTTCTTTTCTTCACTCTCTCCTTGCCTGCCTTTCTTTTTCTATTTCTCTCTCACACTTAGACTCACACAAACACTCTCTCTCTCTCTCTGTCTCTCTCTCTCTCCCTCTCTCTTTCTCTCCCTCTCTCTTTCTCTCCCTCTGCTCTCCCCTTGTCCATCGGCTACCCTATCTGCCTCATCCTGTGGGGCTTGCATGCCTTACAGACATCCTTCACATGTACATATTCATGGGCCCTATACTCATTTTGTGCCCTGACAGCAGAATCTTCTCTCTTTTCAGCCAGTTGAATTTAATCATGCCTGTCAGTTCCTACCTGAGCGCAAGCAGAGGCTTTCAGGGAAGAGCCCTCATTGGCTGATTTGATTTATTTATTCACTCTGTCAAGAGCTAGCGCTAATGTTTACCCTGGGCTTAGCACTGCATTTTCGCCATGCTGTCAGAGGAGCAAGTCGTGAGGGCTTTGTCTCCCTTCCACTTCGGCAAAGGAGAAACACAATTAGCCTCTGAATCCAAACGCCACCCGGCAAACTTGAGCACCCCCCCCCCCCCTCCACACACACACAAACACACACACACAAACATACACACATAACACTACCTCACACCCCTAGCTCCCGCTCCCTCCCTACCAAAAACAGCAACAGAGAACAGCTGTGACAACAGCATTATTTGCAGAGGCTACAAATATGTCCCATTCTCCTCTCTCTCCATTTCCATTTGTGTTTCTAATGAATGTAATGTATCAGAAATAAGTGCCGGAGGTTAAGACATAAATCCAACAGCATGGAAACAGTAAACATCCCTCTGCCGAGCCGCTGTCGTATGAATAATGTAATGCTGCACCGAAAAAATCAAAGCAGCACCCAGTTTCTGAATTAACATCAGCGCCAGCCTTCCCGCTCAACTCTACTCCCCCCTCCTGCTTGGGCCCCTCATCCTCGTCCTTTTCTCCACCTCCTCCTCCACCTCCTCCTCAGACACCTCCTCATCCACATCCGCAGACACCGACGGTATTGTCAGATGAAGGCAATGGGGGAGGGGATGGGAGGCAAAAAAGTTTGTGTGGAGAAAGTTAGGTGGTGGTGTTGTTGTGTCAGGCAGACAGGCAGGCAGGCAGGCAGGCAGGCAGGCCCTGGGGCGAGACTCTTATTAAAATGAC
>NC_137923.1:23335793-23393293 GCF_963457725.1 Sprattus sprattus
AGTTGTTAGATGTTGGAGTTGTTCGGTAGTATCACATTTAATGCAGTCAGTTGATCGTTGGTATAAAAATGTGCTCTTTTTTTGTCATAAATCACAATGGCCATTTTTGATTGAAGAGACAACAAGTGTTATTATGTTGTATATTAGAGATTTTGTTATATATATTTTCTATTATTATGTCTGTTTATGTTGAATAAAACTAAGTGTTGCATCATCTAAAGGCAGACTTAAAAACTAGATATTACATATAATTGTTAAAAAAACTATCATAAAGACATTTACTTCATCTTTAGGTTTAAATCCAAATAGATACAAATCCAATGTTAACAAAAAAGGATTATTAACATTTATGTCAGGCTGGTCAATTCTGACCGGAACCACAACAAGTGTAATTATGTTGCGAGCACAACGTGAGGGTTAAGGTGTCGGGGAGTGAGGTTCTCACTACACAGCACTGTACCCGCTCACCTGCCTCGTTTCCTGGTTGGCAGTGTCCCAGGAAGCAGTCTGACTTCCTGGCGCTCATGTCAAGGATGCAGCCTTATCTCTCCCCACACACTCTCCGCCTTCAGGGGTTTTCAGTGCCAGCTGACAATCACGGCAGCCACGGCTACTGCTGTTTCTTTCGGGGCAGGTAAACACCGTTCCCTAAGCCTGAGAAATGGCCACCTCAAAAACACTCCTCAGGTGTCGGCGCTGCTGCAGTGCAGCACACAGAAGATGCGATGCTCATTACATTCCACAAACGTTATTATGTGTCCTGCATGGATCACTTATTACTGTATGTTAGCTGCTAAAGGACCAATTCTGGTAACCAGCTTTACCTAAAATAACTCTTTAGAAAATAAGTTAAAATAAGTCTCTACAAGCAAGTAAGGAAAGTAAAATAATACTCCAGCACAGATATCTAACTTGCTGTAATTCATCCATTCTAGCAAAAAAGGTATTTTTCAATGTAATCCATATTGTCTGAGGGTTGTAGACATTCTATAGATGTACAGACAAATTGATCATAGGTACAAGTTATTTCATAATCGCACATACAGAAAGACAGAGAGAGAGAGAGAGAGAGTGAGGGAGAGAACATAAATGAGACAGATGTGGTCTAGCAGCAGTGAGAAACAAGAGTTGGTGAAAGGGAGATGCAGGCAACACTACTTTTAATTTTAAGATACATAACTGCGTGTATAGATCTGGTCCAGTGGTTTTTCCCTCATATTGTATGTGAAACTATGTTTGCTTGTGAGTGTGTGTGTGTGTGTGTGTGTGTGTGTGTGTGTGTGAGAGTGTGTGTGTGTGTGTGTGTGTGTGTGTGTTGAAGTGTATGCACTCTGTGTAGACATGAATAAATTGGCATATAATAAATCAAGGATGTAGTCTATCGGTAAGAGTTCTTTGAGATGGCACTGATATGACAACTTATTAAAACTGTATTACCGTAGAGCTGTGAAAGCTGTAGAGCCTGATCTGTCAAATTTGGTGCCAGTGCGCTGTCTTCTAGAATACAGTCCTCTGTTGTTGAAAGAGACACTGGGATAAAAAGTAATAGACAAGAAAAGAAGTTGTTCAGTTACAATTTTTGCACTCAATTGACTACATGAACCCGTCTTCAAACACACACACACACACACACAAACATACAATTAATATCCATGACCATGATAATGTGAAATTGAATCACATCATATACTAATCACCAAAAGTGAGACAGCACTGTTTCTGGAAGGCAGTACTTGTGTCTCCCTTCACAAGTCTTGACAGGTGTGCCACCCACACAAAGCCTGCACGACTCCACCAAAAGCGTCTCGTTAACTTGAATATGGCCTTTCTTCTGTGGAGAAATGAACAGCGCACAGTTCCAGATAAGTTGCCCTCTCCCCTTTGTCATAAAAAAGGGCAACAATTCAATTTGCGAGGGGGAATGAGCTCGGATTCCAGACGCACGGCATTATCTGTCTCCGCGCACGGCACAGCACAGCACAGTGCTTTGATTGAACAGGATGCCGGTTGAGGAACAATTAGCGGCATGATGGAGGATGAATCTGGGTTTAATTATTTCTCCCGCTGCATAAAGAGACAATGGGGCTGCCAGAGGCAGCTGCGACGGCAGCCCTCTCCGCGGGGCATGCGCAAGCCAACGCAGCGTTGAGCCATCCGTGCCAGAAAAATGAGACAGAGAGGAAAGGAGAAAAAAGAGAGGGAAAGTGTGTGTGTGAGAGAGAGAGATAGACAGAGAGAGAGAGAGGGAGGGTGAGAGGAAAAAAAGAGTGAAAATGTTGAAGTGAGCAGAGAGAAGAGCTTAAGCAGAATGATTAAGGTTTAGATTCACCAGTGTCTGACACAGAGATTTTATTTGCACCAATTAACATTATTTCCTCTGTTTTACAATGCCCCATTGAAGATGAAGACTGGATGCCATCTGGGTGCTTGCTGTGCATGCATGTGTGTGTGTGTGTGTGTGTATGTGTGTACACGTGTGTGTGTGTGTGTGTGTGTGTGTGTGTGTGTGTGTGTATGTATGTGTGTGCGTGTGTGTGTGTATGTGTGTATGTTTGTGTGTACGTGTGTGTGCGTGTGTGTGCGTGTGTGTGTGTGTGTGCATGAACACTATGGGGGCTGATTTATTGCAGCACAAAAAGCCTTGATTGAAGGAAGGTAGGTGGTTGAATGGGTATGATCTTAAATTACATGGCGTCACACCTGCCAGTTTGTTGGTTGATTTGCGGTGCTGGAAGGCCACATTAGGAGCACTGAGTGAGTGTAGCTGTTCCAGCGGCAGTAAATGCAACTATCTCTCCCCAATCCCCCAAACCTGTCATTGCGTCTAATCTCTTACATTACTGCTGTCATTGGGCTTTTTTGGTTAGAGTTGTTGCAGTGCTGTAATAAAAATTTCAACACAACTCTATTTTAATCCGTCAGGGTTAAGACATACAGATATACAGTTTCTTGTCAGAATACAAAAAAAATTAGAATCTAGCTCTCTGAAATTATACCAAGTTTTTATTTGGATATTTGACCATCATTTTTTTGTAATGTTGTAAAATATCTCTTAAAGCATGGGTGGAATATGCAACCCAGATATATTTCACAGGCAGGTTTGCTTATCAGTTGAACATTTTGTTTTCAAGGTCATACTAAGCTCAAGTCACAGCTGTGCATATTTTTTTCCCTTCTTGCTGCACTCTCTCAAAGAAAGTTTCAAAGACATCGTTCACAGGAAAAGACACTTACAAATTCAGTGAGTTAGAAAAAAAACCCTGTCCCCACACCTGCCTCAAAAACATCCTAAACCTCTTGGGGGTTCCTCTCTGGCAGCTGCTGGTTACTTAAAGCCGGAGAGATATGGGTCCAACCTGAATCCCGGCCAAAAGAATCTAAAGCAGAGTGTGATGCTGTGGATGAGGTGAAAGTGGAGTTTATTTTTGGCATCTCTTGTGGTTAAGGCTGAGAGAGACGTTGTAAAGGAAGGTTTCAGTCAGGCCTCTTTGCTTTGTCTGGGATGTGCAGTGGCCTTTGTAAAGTTTTTTTTATTGTTTTTCCTTTTGATATAAGAACTACTTCATTCATGCCATGAGATGTTCATGGATCACCACCAAGAATGATTAAACTGGTCTTCAAATACACTTCATTCTAAGAGAGTCATGGAAAAAGGTCACCCTCTCTTTTGATTCAGGTCCAGCAAGCAGTCCATTCAAGACTATTTACCTGTTAGGCTCTTTGTTTTTTTTGCCATTTTCACCTTCTTCATTTTCTTCTCTCTAACACTCACTCTTGTCATTATGATCACTTTTACTTTTTATTGTGAGAGTAGTATTTACCAAGAGTGGCCATTTAAATGTTTTGCCATACATGTGTGTATCTTTTCACTTTTGTTTATTTATTGTATTTAATGTAGTTACCTACAAACCTTAAATAACAATAGGTCCTCTTAGTTTGCATGAAACCTTTAAAGTTGTAAATGATGTCACCACCTTCTTCCAATTCTGTCCCCCAACCCCCCCCCCCCCCCCCCCCCCCCCCCCCTGATGTCAGGCATGTGACATTTTAAGACATTTGAATCTGGCATATTTCACTGATATTTTTTTTCTCTTGTATTTGAGAATGCTGAATGGCAAGGTAAAAAGGCCATTGTGTGGAAGAGGTCTCTCATCAGAGACTGATTTACTTGGCTTCCTGCAGCATTCACTGAGAAGCCAAACTCTTTTAGAGCCTTTTGTTACCTGAAAGAGTTTTTTTTTTTTTTAAATCATTCTTTTAAAAGTTACAAATATACTTCAATCAATGTGATACATCTTTTGAATCTATTGAGTCTAAAGTTACTTTGTTTCTATAAATTACCCTGTAATAAAAATATCTTAGTGCTAGAGCAGTCATGGTATTTAGGAATACCTTCGACAGGATGTGATACTTTAAATATGCTAAGTAAGGGATAATGTTTAGTCTGCCGGTCATTATCGAAAAATAAATCCCGACGGGATAAACAGTACCACGGCACGCAACGGAAGGGATTTATTTTACGATAATGACCGCCGGACTTTACATTATTATACGTTTCTTGCTGTATAAAAATAGTTATCCATGCAAATAGAACTTTTAAGTTTCAGGTGTTGCATAGCAACCCATCAATCATAGAACTTTTTGCAACATTCTGAATAACTGTAAAATACTAACTACTTGCTAACCGAGAGTGAGGTCATGCTGGGAAATATCAGACTGAGGCTGTAACGTATCGATCTAGCGATAGCGAGGTTGATACGGCAAAGCCAAAATCTGATATTTCCCTGTTGTTAGCCATTTTAGCTGAGCCGTGTTGTCTACTTCTATTTATCATGGTAACTTGAAGTTGTCAAGTAATTGGTTTCTAGGCAACGCCTAAAATAAACTGTGCCGTGGGAAGACTTGAGAGCTGAATGATGTTTTCTATTTACAATTACCATTTCTTTTCATTTACAAAATGAAAGAAGCTCGGTCGATACGTTACAGCCTCAGTCTGATATTTCCCGGCATGACCTCACTCTCGGTTAGTAAGTAGTTAATAATGAATGGAATGTTTTAGTTTATGTAGTGTATACCAGCTAAGCAACCAGGACCAACTGTATTGGCACAATTGATTTTTAGGTCCTTTCAGAGCTTAAATAATTACACCCGTCAATGAAAATGTATGATCCACATCATCACATCTTCTCCTGTAGGACTGTGTGTTTGTAATTCAGTGGAGAACAACGGATAGTTTGCTTCATCCTCCTTCCTGCAGGCTCATGAAAGAGATGTCTGCCTACAGTCCTGTATGTCTATCTATGTTTGGAAGAGAGTCTTAGCATGTTGGACATTGGCGGCGAAATGTCACAAATTTGAACCCAACTACCTGTTCATCTGCTGGGTGCCTTCTCACACCTGTGTTGTAAAATGCATAAGACAGGGTGACAGTGTAAGTCAGGCTGTGAGTGACATGCACAGGGATGCGCTCAGCAGGTCCAGAGCCTCTGGCACTGGCTGATATTTCAGGTGTACAGGCAAGGATTGCAAATGCTCAATGCCTCTCCATCTTTCTCTCTCTCTCTCTCTCTCGCTCTCGCTCTCTCTCTCTCTCTCTCTCTCTCTCTCTCGCTGTCATGGACTGTCGGTTTTGTACGTGGGCACAGGTGGACAAGTGGGCACTATGCCACTATGCAAATAAATGGTGAATGTATGAGGATGTGTATTGTATCTATGTGTGGGATTGATGTTGGGGCATTTGGTTTCAGGCTTGTGTGGTGTGTGTATTTGCCTGTGTGTGTGTGTGTGTGTGTGTGTGTGTGTGTGTGTGTGTGTGTGTGTGTGTGTGTGTGTGTGTGTGTGTGTGTGTGTGTGTGTGTGTGTGTGTGTGGTGTGTGTGTGTGTGTGTAGGTGGCCAGGGGAACATTCCCTGTGGGGTATACGTCTACTTAAAGGGTCGCCCATCTGCAAAGCCCAAATTGGATTGCATGTGACAGGCACTGGGTAGCCCAGGACCAGCCTTGGCATGGATGGCCGATAGAGAGGGGGGGGGGGCAGAGCGAAAGAGAGAGAGAGATAGAGGGTGAGATAAAGAGAGAAAGTGGGGGTGAGAGAGAAAGAGAGAAGGTGAGATAGAAAGAGAGGAAGTGTGAGATAGAGAGAGAGAAAAGAGGGGTGAGAGAGAGAGGGTAAGATAGAAAGACAAAGAACAACTGAGAGATGTAGTAGAGTAGTGGCGAAAAAGATGGCTAAAATATTAATGATCAATGACTTCACAGGGTCATCCTCATCATCAGCACTGTCCCCCTGGGTGGAGAGAACAAGAGAGAGAGAGAGAAAGAAGAGAGCAAGATGGATAGATGGAGAGACACCAGCAGCTAGGAAGGAGGAGAGCACGGGAGAGGTCCCACTCTGTGACAGTGTCCGCCCCTGCCTGCCGGGCCCGGCTGACAGCTCCCCAGTGGGTCATTAGGGAGCATTACCTGAACACACACACACACACACACACACACACACACACACACACACACACACACACACACACACACACACACACACACACACACACACACGCACACTCACAAACACACACTGCTTGGCTTGCCAACCCAGCACACCGGCTGTATGTGACATGATGTGCATTTCTGTGTGTGGGCGTGGGGGTGTGGAGGGGTGAGGTGGGGGGGGGGGGGGGTGGGGGGGGTAGCAGCTCTTTGGGTGGGTGTGAGCTGTTATGCCTGGGACTACATAGTGGGAGTGATATTGGATTTCTATGGCCTTGATCTTGTATTCATAAGGTGTTGAAGCGTTCAAATTGGTAGAAAATTTAACACCATCCCCTGCCCCTACCACCATCTCCTCCAAACACACACACACACAAACACACACATACACAGACAGACACACACACACACACACACACACACACACACACACACACACACACACACACACACACACAAACACAAACAAAAAGGTCAGTCAGTTGAACTTCTGTAACGCAGCACAGGTTCAGTTCATAATTATTCCATTTACATTTGGACCGTACGTGTGTGAAGAAGAGCCTGATCCAGCACATAATGATGAGATGTCCTCGAAGGCAACCCCTGCACAATTAACATTCACTTTTCCACTCTTTGCTTTGAGCCGAGTGTCTCCAAATTACAACTGAGCTACCTCAAAGGCAAGGCAGGAAATCAGGCTGGCTTGTCGGAGAGACAAGGTACGGTTCTGTATCCCTGCCACATATCCTTCACATGCGGCCAGATCACGGAACCGGAGACAGACAGACAAACCCAACACTAGACAGCTGCCAGAACTAGATGATGTGTCACTGGCATCTCTCTCTCTCTCTCGCTCTCTCTCTCTCTCTCTTTTGCTGGCTGTCCCTCTCCTTGCACCTGTGTCTCGTCCCCTTCGTTTCCTCAGTATTTCTTTGTTCTTGTTCTTCGTTTGTCAGTTTTCTGTTGTGCTCGTCTGTCTTCAGAGCTTTCTGTTTTTTTAAATGTTTTGACTATTACAAATAAAATAAATGAGTTGTCATCTACGTGGCAGGACGTAGAGGAGGTAAAAAAAAAGGATATAAAGGATGACCGGCT
Source organism: Sprattus sprattus (assembly GCF_963457725.1). Lineage (NCBI taxonomy): Eukaryota > Metazoa > Chordata > Actinopteri > Clupeiformes > Clupeidae > Sprattus > Sprattus sprattus. The sequence goes on from NC_137923.1 coordinate 23,343,371, forward strand.
CAGGTCACCAATAATCCAAACCATTGACCATCTTAGAAGAGGTCGTCCAACAAACACTGGTTTCTAAACCGGTAGAGGGTGCGGAGGGGGTATCGATACTGTGAAGCCCTCTTTTCAAGGGATGTATGGTCTGGTACCCCGTTGTAAACTTATATGGACAAATTACAGCATTATTAAAAACGACTTACTAACCGAGAGTAAAGTCATGATGGGAAATATCAGACAGAGGCTTTAACGTATCGGCCGAGCGAAAGCGAGGTTGATACGCCAAAGCCGAACGGTCGAGATTAGTAAGTTGTTTATTTTATGGCATTTTTCGCTCCTTTCATTTTGTAAATAAAAATAAATGGTAATTGTAACAGAACTTGTTGTTTTGTTCAGCTCTCAAGTCTTCTCACGACACAATGTGTTTCAGGCGTTAAGTAGGAACCAATTACTTGCTAACTTCAAGTTGCAATGATCTATAGAAAACGGACAACACGGCTCAACTAAAATGGCTTTAATTTACAAAAATGTAACAACACAAGTGATTCAAATTATAGTTTCTAGTCTTCATCATCACTTTCAATAACACATTTTCGCTGCTTCTGAATTCCCTCATGGCTCTGGATGTCTATCAATATCGCTCATTTTGAAGATGACGTCAGAGGGCAATACGGATCCGTATCAGACTGGCGAGGAGGGCAATACGCGGCTGGCATGACTACCCATCAGCTAATCAGAACGCTCGTACTGTCATTGCCATATAATAAATGCCTATATTTAATTATATAACAAATATAAACATTTAAACAAATAACATTTCTGTTATATTTTCACCTGTATCCCCACCCAAAATCCTGATTAATTACTCGCACGCATATAGTTTTCATTTAGCAGCTGATGTCATGCTAAAACACCTCTTGTTTCGTTACAAATGGAACAGACCTGCTTTTATGAGGCGTAGAAATTCTCACGCAAATTACAGACGCGCTCTCATCAAGCGTTTTTTGTAAATACCACGGAATACATAAAAAGGCGCACTTTGGCCATCTCCTCCCATATTTTTGCGGTGAATACCCAGTTTTCCTTATACCCTGCACTTTATGCATATGTATTTGTGTCTGAGCATGCGCGACTAGGATCGGGTAGCGATTTCGATTCAGAGCTAGCCATCTTTCTGCTGGATTAGTAAGTAGTTTATTTGCTGTCCTGCTTTGTCTTGTCTTGCACTTGCTTGATGTTTGACTGAAAGCAAATTTGAACAGGTGTTGCCATTAGGGGGAGCTCCAAGCCAAAAACTCCTTAGTGCTGTTGTAATATAGGCACCCCATATAGCAACTGCAGCAGTCAATAACATCTCTGTTACGTATGTAACCTCGGTTCCCTGGGCAGGGACCAGATGTAACATATGGGACATGACTCTGTCAGGGACCAATCAAAGCACTATATATTCACGCCGGAAGGCCGAAATGCGACGCATCACAGTCCTGAGCCTGCCCCCTCATGCACCCTTAAGTAGACAGTGATGATGTCGCTCAATCTTGGAAGACTCCGAGATTGGAACACAACCAAGAACAAGACACTGTACACGCAACGCTTGTTACATCTGGTCCCTGTTCAGGGAACCGAGGTTACATACGTAACCGAGATGTTCCCTAATCACAGTTGAACAGCGATGTAACAGATGGGGCCGTGCCCATTCACGCATGTAACCGTGTTGGCCAACAAACACACACACCAACTTTATTCACTTTTGCCCTCAGAGAGGTGCATACAGCAGTTGGTGTTGCACATAACAGGTTATTTTTCAGCTGTGGTTAAGGGAATCACCGATCCCCTGCCTATGGAATAACCAATCAATTTGGTTCATTCGCATCTTAATACATAGAGGGTGATGAACATATAATCAACACACAGTCACGGGCTCAGAGGAATCAGATATCGCCTGACTGCAGCGGGATCTAAGGAGAAACTAGTATATGACAAAGCAATAGCCTCCACTAACCAACGGGAGAGGCTCGACTTTGCTAGAGGTTTGCCCTTTGCACATGCACCAAAGCACACAAACAGCTGATCAGATAGCCTGAATGGACCGGTTCGCTCTACGTAGCAACGGAGAGCGCGCAACGGGCACAGTTTATGTTAACGCTCCTCCTCCGCTGATGTGAATGGAGGGGGCGAGAATACTGCCAACTCAATTACCTGATTACCTACGGAATGGAGTTGCCACCACTTTAGGTGTGTATGCAGCGTTTGGTTGTAACACCACCCTGTCACGTCATCTTCGCGATCTTTAAAGATAAAAACTTTATGTCAACTGTCTCCAGGGGCTCGAATGGAGGCCCAGTGAGAGCACGTAACACAATAAGCAGATCCCGAGAGGGTAAAAGGTGCCTGTCAGGCACCCTAAGACGCCTCACTCCAGCCACAAAGCGTGACGCTAGTGGGTGGCTGGCCGTTGCCATTGATGCCTGCATGGCAGGCGGAGATGGCCGCTAGGTATACTTCGATAGTAGAAACCGCCTTCCCCTCATCAAACAGCTGCTGCAAGAATTCTAGAATGACGCCAAGTGCGCAGTCGATGGGGTCGCGCTGATGCGTGAATGAATAGTGTTTCGAACATGGATGCGTGACTACGTCACGTCCCCCATCTGGTAATGTCTGCGGTCCCACGTAAGTAACCGAGACGTTACACACATATACCACAGATTAGTAGAGAAATATGAATGTTTATTATATATATATATTTTACTTTTCAAAATGACAGCTCTGCCTCCCCTGCATCCTCTGACAGCACGTCCCTGGTTTAATACAAATGAACGTTTACACTTTCCATCATATCTTTTGGAAAGAGGTGATTAGCATAGGTGAAATGATACAGGTTTAGACGCATCAAGGGGTTTGTTGCAATTTTATCACATATTTCCATTAAAGTTGCCCTAGATCAATTTTAAACTCACAGCTGTTCTCACTTCTCCCACAATGAGAAAAGAGTACATGTTTTAATCTGCATTAGAGGTAGCTGGGGGATAGCGAATGACGCACAGACATTTCTTAGCCGAACTTTCATGAATGCACTTAAAATATACAGATGTATAGTCTTGGATGGTAACCAGCTGCTATCTGTTGTTAACCCTTTAAGCGCCACGGTCGAGTTTTCTCGACAAGTCAAATAGGGTGTCAAATTTCGTTCAAACTCCCCTCCACTAGTTGGCAGACATGTCATACTTCATCCCCAACTCAGAATGACATCAGCTTTCTATACAAAATATTCGAGCAAGACCGCATGGAATCAGTGCGAGCAATAGCGGAGCTACAGAGCGTTTGATCAATTCTGTCAGTGCAGTTTTTTTTTCATGTGCTAGGCAGATCTGGACGTGCTACTCGCAGCAGAGGCGGTGTGACACGTGGTAGAGGAGGCAATGCCATGCATAGGCAAGATGATGGAATTGGGAATGCTGGCTTTATGTACTTGGCTAATGAGGAGGAGTATCAAAGTTGGATAATGCCCTTTGATCAGCCTATTGGATATTTGGGGGAAAGACAAATCAATGCTAATTCTTCGCCCTTAGATTTTCTATCTCTCTTTCTCACTGATGAATTCTGGAAATTACTAGTGATAGAGACAAATAGGTACGCCCATCAATTTCTTGCCTCCCACCAACTCAAGCCACACTCCAGATTCCTTCAATGGTGTGACATAAATGTCAGCGAAATGACATAAATGTCAGCGAAATGAAATTAATTATTTTCGCTGCATTTGAGCATGGGTCTGGTAGAGAAGGCAGAGTTGGAGGACTACTGGGCAGAATATTGGCCAACAGCAACGCCTGGGTTTGGCAAGGTCATGTCCAGGAATAAATTTGAGCTGATTCTGTCTTTCAAAATCCACCCCATCATTAATTTGGTCATCCTCCGGTTTTCAGCAGTGTACGGTCCATCAAAGCAGCTGTCACTGGATGAAATGACCTTTGCATTCAAAGGGAAATCAACCCTAAAAATGTACAACCCCAACAAGCCAGACAAATATGGCTACAAAGTCTTTGCCCTGAGTGAAGCCAAGTCAGGCTATGTACTGCAGTGGTCCATGTACACTGGACAAAGTAGGCCTGAAACCAATGAATTCGGTGCCACACACCTTATTGTCCGTGAGCTAATGACACCGTACACAGGCAAAGGGCATGAGGTGTACATGGACAGCTATTACACCTCACCAGCAATAGCAGATGAGCTGGCAAGCAGTGACACTGGTTTGTGTGGGACTGTCAGCAGTAAGAGGAGGGGGATGCCAAAGGGCCTAACCCGTGAACAGCTACCACTGAGCAAGGGAGACAATCCAGTGTTTATGGGGGAAAATGCTAGCTTGTGCGTGGCATGATACCAAGCGCCTCACAATGCTGTCTACACTCCATGGCAACACATGTGTCAGAAAGCGCATCAGGACCAAACACACTGATACTGGTTATAGGGAAATAAATAGGCCTGTGTGTGTTGACGACTACAATTCGTTCATGGGGGGTGTCGACACAGCAGACCAGAGGATGAAGACCTACCTCTTTCCCCATAGGTCCAGGAAATGGTACACCAGAATTTTTAATAACATTCTGAGTGTAAGCATGGTGAACGCACACATAATTTACTGCCGCTGCACTGCTGCTCCTCACAAGCCCCTGAAAGTCTTTGTGCAGGATGTCATCTCTGCTTTACTGGAAGGCTACCCCAGGAAAGAGAGCAACAAAGGCCGAAAGTCGGCCTCATTGGGAGACCTACCACAGAGACTCACTGAGCGCCACTTTATCTGCCAGGCTGGTGGTTACCCAGATTGTGTTGTTTGCTCTGATCGGAGCCGCCCTAAAGGCCGCCGTCAGACAAAATACATGTGTAGGCAGTGTGGAGTGGGTCTTTGTGTTGTGCCTTGCAATGAGAGGTACCACACCATGAAACACTACAGGAAATGTCACCTGGATGGATAGGAATTCATTATCTCTACAGCAAAAGGCCTGTAACATAAATTCGTCCCCCTGTCCCCCCGCCATTTATTAGTGTGCTTGCCCGAAGGGAAGCACAGTATTGTTGTTGTCAAGTTTTCTTTCTTTATTTATTCTCCCCGTTTTTCTTGCAGCTAACTACGCCTCGCCCGTTCGAGGTACAGACACTGTTCCAACACCGAAACGTCCGTCCCGGTCCGGTGCAACCTGCTATATCTTTTTGTGGCGGTACTCCTTGCCACTCCTTTTTTATTCCTCTTTTTCCATCACCTTTTTTCTCCATAGACTTGCATGGCAGAACTCTGTGCCATTATGACATCATAATAGGGTCATTAAACTGTGCTTCACTGACAACTCTCACTGACACCTGCGCACGGCTCCTCTTCTCTCTCTGTCCCACTCCATTCAACTGTATAACTAGGAATATTAAGAGACACCTTCCATACCAGGGGTCTACTCACTCATGCATACTCACTCATGTTTACTCACTCGTGCATACTCACTCATGCATACTCACTCGTGCATACTCACTCATGCATACTTACTCATGCATACTCACTCAAGTTTACTCACTCATGTTTACTCACTCATGCGTACTCACTCATGTTTACTCACTCATGCATACTCACTCATGCATACTTACTCATGCATACTCATTTGTGCATGCTCATCCAGCAGGTTGAGCTGGAGAGCTGACACCTGCCCCAATTCCAAGGCACTTCTTCTCTCGGTCATGGCCGCAACAGAGCAAGCACACTCTCGCAGTTCGTTCCCGAAACGCATTCTAGTTAGTAATGATTTACTGTTTATTCCCCTAACCATTTAGTAGTGTACAATATCTGTTCTTTTTTGTGCACATATCCGTGTGATGTGTGTGTCTTTGTCAACTCTAAAAAAAAAAAAAAAAAAAAAAAACAACAAAAAGATAAAAAAAATACTATTGTCTGTTGTCGTTGTCTTGTCTTGTCATCTCAATCATGATCTGTGCCTTGCTGTGGCGAGTGAGCTTTAAACCAAACAGATCTTGTCTACATGTGTTTGTGTATCATATGAATACTATATATGTGCCCCATGCATGGAATCAGAGTGCCTACTGTATGTAGTAAATAGAAAATATGTACAGCAAAAGGCCAGCCTACCGCTACATGCATTCGGTTTGTTTCTGCCATTTATTAGTAATGATTTACACAGTTTGTTTACTACTTACTATTTATCTGGGCATTCCCTATTGTCTAATATAGTATACAGAAGGTGAGGGAATTTTTTTTGGGAAAGAAGTTCTGCATTTTGTCATTCAAACATGGGACTTTTCATGAAAATGCTAAAATCCAAGATGGCCGCCGCCATATGACGTCATAATATGGTAATTAGATGGGAATATTTAATCCCCACATATACTTTGGGTCATCTTTAACATTTCTCTAATTTACAGAAAGTCTCTATCTCTTATACATTTTAAGATACAGTCTTTTGAAAATAAAATGTTAAAATCGACCGTTTTAGGAAAAAACCTCTGGCGCCTAAAGGGTTAAAGGTTTACATCGCTGGAACTATAAAGTCAAAAACAAACTTGAGAGAATCTCCCATGGCAACTACATCCGGTGTAAATAGAGCAGACCAAGAATACAGCCACACGACTTTCCTAGTAGCCTCGTAAATAGAGGCCTGCAAAAATCAAGCACAGACGTGATTCTTCTACCCATTGGCATTTCGTCAATTGAAGCATCCAACACACACCCAACACACTCCAGGAGAGTCCCCACACTGTTCAGCCTCACCATACTTCATAAACACATAATATCATATTTGCCGTCTCAGGACACTGGGCGATACCATCCGATTGGTGAGTGGAAATGTATTGAAAGCGAGATAAGGGTATTTGACCAGCCATTTTCAGACATTAAGGGCGTCTTCTTCTCTTCTCTGCTGCCCTGCTCTTACCTTCTCCCCACCACCCTCATGAGGGGTTGGACCCTTCTTCTCTGTCTGTCCTCTCTTCGCGTCTGTCTCGCCCCCGCTCATCCTGTTTTTAGGTTCTTTGCATTCGATGCATTTAGGCTTATTTGGTTCAACCGGCAGTTTTTTTATTGACAACCATTTTATTTAATTTATTACATTTACATCTGTGCCATGCCTTTACTCATTTAATATCCAACCAAATGCTTCATAGTGCACGGTAAATTTACAAATAACGGCAGAATGTAATGGAGTGAGATTAATTGGTTTTAGTGATCTTACAAAGGTGGTGATTGAACCACCGTACAAAGGTGATGCTGTTATATTTATCGCTCCAATGCATCTTTCTGTTCCATACACAAAATAACCCATCTAGTCTAATCATTTCCGCTGTTGGTAATCATGACTCACTTTTACAGTTGTTACAATGAACGTGATCAAACTACCATTTAGACAACCTCAGCAAAAAGGCAATTGATGAGGTTTATACAAGGTAGGCACACAAAGACGTGCATGCACATAAACACAAAATCACACACACATACACACACACACACACACACACACACACACACACACACACACACACACACACACACACACACACACACATAAGCTCACAGCATGCTGAAAATGAATCCAAGTTCCTTTATCTCCGCCTCAGTCCGCTATTGTTTGCTTACTTTGATGTTTGCTGTTAGGAGGTAATGGAGGAGGCTCACTCGTGTTGAACGACTCTCCATCTCTCTCTCTCTCTCTCTCTCTCTCTTTCTCTCTCTCTCTCTCTCTCTCTCCGACCCTGTGTTTGTGTGCCTGCGTCCATGTGCCAGTCAGAGCTCAGTGCACTCATATCACTCTCTCATCCTCTGCCCCGCAAGGTGCTCACCCGCCAGTTGGCATATCCAGCCTGGAGGCACACTGCACCCGTAAATGCCTGGCGGTGTACACGGCACATGGCACATCAATCCGACGCCTGTTGCCTGCTCATTAATGCTTGGACATTCCAGAAACAACTGCCAGTCGTTTAAGAATGGGGCAGTTAGTGGGGAAAAAAAAGCCTCACGGGGCAGTGAGGGCCATTCTCCACTTTATTAAACTTTAAAAAGTGAAGACATGAGTTTGTAATCAAGTTTTTTGGTTGTTGTTTTGATAACTCACTCGAGATGAGTCATATCAGTCAATTTAATTGCGTGCGGTGTGGAGTAAATCTTGATTGATTCTTGTGATTGATATCAACCTCAAATTAGATTCCTCTTTTTTCCCCTCTTCTTATTCTGCTGTCAGCACTTCACTTTTGACGGCAGATCCTGCCAAGTCATCAGTGTGTGAGTAGGCATCTATAAAAATATTTTCATTTAAACACCAGTTTAATACTCTGGCACAACACATGCCATTTTGTACCATCGAGTTGGAGGCGATCAGAGAATGATGCCTGCGTTCCTCCGGGGAGCAGCGGCAGGCTTCCGTGCACATGCGGAAAACATGATAGATCTTCCGCCTCCCATACCCACCCCTCCCCTACAGACTTTAGCCGGATTCTTTCGCTGCGAGGCCCTCCGGATGATAAGTGAAGCCATTAGGGCCAAAAAGGCAATCAGAGGGGGATGCAGGGCGGGGAGGGCGGGGGTCGCAGCGGGAGCATTAACGTGTCATCCCTGCGCTCATTCATCAGCTTTATTACCCACATTAGTTAGTTACAGCGAGCTTGGGGGGGAGGAAATGAGGGGAAAGCCTTAAAAAGCGCTCATCTCTCACTCTCCTCATCCTCCACATCCTCACAGTCACTCCTGCATGATGCACTCTGTTATCTTTAAACAAATCAAAAGGGCTTTTTTCTTGCTCTCTTTTATGGCTGTTCCTCTCATTTATGGAACATGGAGATAAACATCAGTCATTATATGACCCGCTTAGACTGCGTGTGTGGAGAAAGCATCGAGGCAGAGTGGACAGTGACCGCTTGGGTTTATCATTTTTTGGGAGAGTCACTTCTCTCTGTTATGATTTGTTTGTTGTGGGTGGGGTTTTTCACCTGGTCCAATGATGAATGAGAATGAATAAGGAGTCACACACTTGGATTAGCGAGGCAGAAAATCACTCATCTAAAGGATGCTAATGGAGGACCATTGCTGAAGTTTCAAAAGTTTCATGCATGGCTTCCTGCACAGAGCACGAAAGGCTTTCAGAAAGAGTCTCAAGATACAAAAAAGTGTCTCATGCCAAGTTGAACAAAATGTCAGGTCTTATAGCAAGCAACCTACAGCCAGCTGGCTAGCTACTGTTGCGTTGAAATGAAATAATTATTTCACTCCAAGAAATCTTTGACAGCAGGCCACACTGATGTAACAAAGTCATGAAAGGGAAAATGTTTCCAGGTACTGAGCTTCTCCACCTACATCTGGCTTCCAGAATATTGTAGCATGGGATTGAGTGCTGTCATGCTTCATATTAGTATGTCCATCTTGGTGTTTTGGAATAACTATTATACTGATCACATTTATTACGTATCTTTCTGGTGAGGCTACATTCATTAGCATTTAGTCGACAGGAAACATAATTTTCCATGACTGGATTGAGTGAGTGCATTCTGCCCCAACAGAACTTATTCAAAACCAATTATTGTTATGTCTATTGAAATGATGATGATTATTTGTATGTCTATTGAGATGATGATGAGATTATTGAAATGAGAAGGTTAGGTGGCCTATTGAGAGCAGGATAAAGATCCCTTGCCTCGAGATGCAGATCCGGCTACAGAACTACAGCAACCACCTCTCCTACTGTATTACTACCACTACTTTTAGCAGTGTTAATAATAATAATAATAATAATAATAATAATAATAACAATACACTTTTTTGCACTGCCCACATTATTCAAACAGTGAGTGCTCTACCAGTAATAAACAGGGGGAAAAGCTGAAATGGCGCAAACATCATTGTGATGCTCCCATCAAAGCCATCCAATGAAACATGACAGTGTGCCGGCGTGGGCTCATGGCTTATCTGAGCGCGTTTGTGCAGGACCCCCTAATCTAAGATTTATTGTCCATTAGTGAACTCAGAAAGTCATTACAGTTCATCCTGCTCCGGGCCTGACGTTTTATTAGGACAAATCTCTCCACTGAGGACGGCTCTGCGCTGAACTGCACGCACCCTGAGAATCACATGGTGCTCAGCTCCGCTCCGTTCACCCCACAGCCACCTCCGCACCGTGCACGCCCCCCCACACCGCCTTTAAAAGCCTGCCGTAGTCGGAGCAGTGATACTGAACACCAGTCCATTACCACACACACACACACACACACACACACACACACACACACACACACACACACACACACACACCATACACACAAACATCAAAATTGTACTCATTCACATAATCATAAAACAAGTTATACATGCATGCACTTTACTAAACAGTTTGAATATTCACACACACGTCTTAAGAATCCCTTATGCAGGCTTGCACAAGCACACAGCCAGACATATACACTCACACACACACACACACACACACACACACACACACACACACACACACACACACACACACACACACACACACACACACACACACACACACACACACACACACACACCTTGAAAACTAATTTTGTTAAGATACAAATGACTCAGCCTGTTGATGGTATCACCTCATAATGGTTACTCTCCAAACTTCTACCTTTCAGAGGGTCAGGGAGTAAGAATGTGAAAGCTCAGAGGTTAACTACTGTCTGGATACGAGATCACCTCCCAATATCTCCAGTATCACACATACTGTCCAGGCACTACATCTGTCCCTAAGCATTACAAACCACTGTTGGGATCTTTGAATACTTCCTCCTCTATTTAGTATAAAGGAGATCTTGAGGCATTTTGTTGTGAGATGTTCGATAGCTAGCCTTTTGCGTGTGTGTGTGTGTGTGTGTGTGTGTGTGTGTGTGTGTGTGTGTGTGTGTGTGACTTATCGAACATGGCAACTGTGAGTTCCCCTGTCATACCAGATTACTGCCTGGCCACCGTACATCTCCGTGCTTTGTCCCGTTAAGGACACAGGCACACTGGTGCTGTCCAGTCGTTACAATACCAACAGCCTCTTACTGCTGGCTGAATGAGCCGTGGTTTGGAGAGAAGAATGCATGTTATTCCCCTGCTTGTTCAGTGTGGAAATACTATTCACAATAGCTTCTCTGTACAGCTGAATTGAAGAGAATACATGCGCATGTGATGTGCTACATGGTGCGGGAAATGAGGATATATTTGTTAGCTAATACCAAGTAACAAGGAAACCGTTTGGGAACTCGAATGTCAATCCAAACTCAGATATATGCAAGTTCTGTAATCTGTTATTGATCCTTCAGGTCATTCCAGTAATTGCCCTTAAACTGAAAGACTGATCATTGCTGAGGTGATGAGAATATCTCTCTTCTTCCAGGTCTGCCGTTGAATTCAGGTTGATTGTGGGTTAGACCCAGTGGAGCTGTTCTCAGTCAAAGAAAAGGAGAGGAAATGAGAACAGAGGGGAGGAGAACAGAGGAAAGCAGAGGAGAGGGGATGAGAGGGTTGGACAGGAAGAGGGCAGGAGAGGAGAAGAGGGGGCGGAGAAGGAGGCTCTCAATCGACCTCAGGGAGCAGCGCAGCAGTAACAGAGCGACTGCTACGGTCAGTCTTGCTCCCCACAATCCTCCCTCTTCATCTGGGTGGACACTTCACTTTATGAAACCATCACTTCAGTCTAACCCTCTCCCTTTCCATCTCTATCTCACTCTCTTCCTTACTTCTTCCATCCACTTCTCATTTTTTTCCATTCCTTCAAAAATCCTATTGATCTCTTCCTCTCAACTAGCCGTAGATGTATGGAGTTTATTTTGTGCCAATAAGTTTAAAGAAGACCTTTATAAGAGCGAGCAAAATACATCAATTCAAAATACCAAATTAAAAAAGTCAAACAAAAAAATATAAATAATAATAAAAAAACAGATTGCAATGGAAAAGAAAGTGAAATGGTGTGAAACATCTGCCTTTGCCTCTCTCCTTTTGCCTTTGCCTGCCTCTCAATTTTGGTTGTTGTTGTCGTTTCATTTGATTACCTCTCCAGCTTTCGTTTGCGCTCCCTGATTCTTTGTTTACGGTTTTGACACAAACGTGCCTTGTGGGTGGGCTTTCGATGGGGGCATTCATATTGGCTTATTTGTGTTTGACGGACAGCTAAACGAGCGTACCAAGTGGCTCTGGCCACACCAGCTAATCGGCTTCTGATTGGTTCTGAAAACGTCAACCCCCCCCCCCACTGACCAAATAGCCGCCAAACCCAGAAGATTTTTCATTTCTAGTCACATTTCGACGATGTCACGCTAGTTACATAACACGCATATGGTAAATACCTGTGTCTTAATATTATGTTGCTAAATATAATATTGGGAATATATTAATAATGTTATTGAAATTTTATTGAAACCCAGGTGAATAGGTTGAATGATTACGTGATACATCCCTTCTTTCCTCAGGGAAGCCAGGTAGCACTAGACTAGCTAGTCTGAGGAAGCTGGTGTGGCCAGAGCCGCTTGGTACGCTCGTGTCAACTGAGAACACTGTATGCAGTTCATGATTCAAGGATGGTTTAAACATGACAAGCAAAATATCTGTTAGGGTTATAGCCCTTGACAATCTCATAGTGCTCAGACGAGTTCTTCATTTGTAGTTTGTAAGTATGCTTTCCTCCTTGCATGGAGAGCATGTGTAGTTTCAGTGGCCCTCTTGGTCTTTGTGTCCTCTGTTAACAGGGCCACATGTTGCTGGTGGGCTGGGACTTTTCCCGCAATCAGAGGCCATCTGCCTGAGCTACTCTGGGTTTAATCCGGGTGGCATACCTCACCACCCCGGGGCAAGCCAGTCTCTTCACACACACACAAACACACACACACTTCCCTGTCATCTCTGTGCCAGGAATTAAAGCCTTGCAATTTCGACAAACACACACACACACACACACACACACACACACACACACACACACACACACACACTCTCCGTTTCTCCTTTATGTACAAAGTAAAAGGAGCACACACTGACGCACATCAGCACACCCACAGACATAAACACCTTAACGCATACTGTGTAACTCCCAACACCCACAGCAACACATACACACAGAAATATAAATGGGACTGGACTTAGCTTTTATTGAATGGATGCTTAACTATTCTGAAAATGTCAGTTATAAAAAAATCTAATTATATCTACAATTACCTACCTGATTTTAACTGAATTCTAATATAATTACATCAACACATATTGAATAGCATATAACCTCATCAGTTTTCATTCTAATCATTTCTATTTAACCATTTCGGAGTGATATGAAACTGCTTATCCTCTGAGAGGTGTTGGAGCTGTCTGACTGGAGTGATTTGCTGGACTGAGCATGTATCTGCTGGTGTATGTTGGCCTCACATGGCTGAGATGCAGGCTCCGTAATCACCCATAAATCACAGGCCCCAGAGCCAGACTGGCAAGCAGCCCGGCATAAATTGCCCTCAGCTCCTTAACAACGAGGAAACTCTGCCTTCTGCAGGATTTGCACAAGCTGGCGGAACACCGCAAGGTTCACATCGCCCTGGCTCTGGGTGACTTTAATCGGCCTTTCATTAACACTGATAGACAGAGCAGGGCAGAGATGGAACAAGCAATTACCATTATGCCGGAAATGTATTTCCACTTGCAATACAAAATAAGAAATGAATAAGAGCGTGAATGAATCAGTCCTTATGGTTGGTTATAGGCAAACCAGGTTTTTTGTAGATTTAAGCTTACCAATAACTCCAACAGACTTTTACAGTATCATTCTAACTGGTCAATCTGACATGTATCCGCTAATGTGCGATATATGGCCTACTGTCTCGGCTCCCACTCACATTTAAATCTTTGGTTCCTTATAGCCCCCCACCTCCAGCATTCAGGTGGTGAGGCCATCACCTCACATTTTCCCCCCAATTATGGAGCCCCTCCAGCATGCATAGATTCACAAGAGTCACAAAGGCCGATTTTGGGATGAGGTGTCAATTATAATGGCTTCCTGGGAGATGCCGTCACTCTGCAGCTCCTGACGGGGCGTACAGTGGCTCCTTAAATGATCCCATCACATTACATGAACCCTAATGACTATATGCAACACAGTGGGCAGCTGCCATGTCTGCCGCTCCGGTGCCCATTGCAAGGGAGTCACTGGTTGACTGGGGCGGGAAGGAGAGTGGCAGGTAGGCGGGGATGGCAATGGTTGTAATTGGATGAAGTTGCGCTCTTGTTGAACTCCCAGAGCTGCCATCTGTTGTGCTGTCGATGCTGATTGATTGAAACTGTGTTTCATTTGATGTGATGCTGGTGGTTCTTTTCATTCTGGGCAGTCTTTGATCTTGAGTATAAATCTGAAGCTTACACACCCCAGTGTGCCCTTGTGTTCGGGTGAGCATTTGTGTTTATCACGCTCTATGTACATGTGTGTGTTTTGCATGTGTGTGTGTGTGTGTGTGTGTGTGTGTGTGTGTGTGTGTGTGTGTGTGTGTGTGTGTTTCTGAAGTGTCGTCTGTCAAAGATTAGCCTTGGCATAGAATATGGAGGAGCCTGTTAAGCTGATGGCAGGACAGAGAGCGCACGCTGTCATCTTGTGCACTGTCTGTCTCCAGAAGCCACGGCTATTATGTGTAATCCGCTGCGCTGTCATTGATTCCCCTACTGTGTTTGTAAGCGTGACGACGTAACAGGGACTGCCTCCAGAGTACACACACACACACACACACACACACACACACACATACATGCATGTTTGCATGTGTGCACACATAAACACACACACACACTCTCTAGTGCCTCTCATCCACGAGAGGCCTTTGTCATCCATCTGCAACAGAAGCAGAAATCCTCCCTTTCACACACAAGTCTAATCATCAGCCATATCACGGAGCTTTCTGTCAGATAATGTTGAGGTGCAGAGACAGCCTGATGCAGCCACATGAAGGCTTCCAGAGGCTGTGACCCACTGGATAAGGACAGGGATGAGTTCCTCCAAAATCTCCCTTCTCCAAAATCTCCCTGCCTTTGTCTCCTCTCCTCTATTCTCCTCTCTCCTCTCGACTTCTCATTTTGTTTAGATCCTTTTCAAGCACTACAGTAAGAGGATGTAGACTACCAGCTTGTCGTCTGCCTGAAATGAACAAAGGCCTGCTGGATTGTCGCATTCTGCCAAGGTGACTCAGGATGAACACAAGGGCACAAATATGTATACATGAATGAGGATATGACATCTCAGAAGTAGCACTTTTTTCTCCTGTACAATATGCCAGGGAGGGACATAGGCTGAATGCGGTATCTTTTCACAGACATGAAGGCTTTCCATAACAAGGCCAGAGTTCATCGCCACATGTCTGAAAGCCTCACACAAAGCCGATATCAAGCAGTGTCAGAAGTCATTTAAAACTACTCAAAGTTTCTGTTCTGTTGGCAAGTCTCAGTGGGTTTATGCCCTGACAAACAGAACCATTTAAATAGTATCCCACAGTATCTAAAGTTATCCAAGTCAATGGGCATAGTTATGTAGTACCACACTTGGAGACCCACACACTGTGATCAATTTCCCTGTACTTGGTGTCAAAACCTGTGAATAAACAATGCACAGAATGCCCCCCTTCCCCTTCTATCTCTCTCTCTCTCTCTCTCTCTCTCTCTCTCTCTCTCTCTCTCTCTCTGGCTATCTCTTTCATGCTATCATGCATTCATGTTGACAGGCATATATTATCAAGCACACACTTCAACATGAGGGACTGGTGAGAAGCATGGCCTCATATTGTTATTTAACTTTGTTACCAGTCCTCAGTCAGACATGCAGCAGAGTTCTTCTGCTGTAAATTGTTGGCTTGTTACCCATGAGCCATTGGGTCATTTGAGATAAACTGACCATCTGAATTCATGGCCTCCCCAGGACTCCCCAGGACCAGACGTAAAAACACAACACCCTTGCCATGTAACTCTCTCAACACAATAATGTATTATTATTAATACTATTATTATTATCATCACCATTAATATTATTATTGTTGTTATTTTTATTGTAAATCATTTTTATATACTCCTCAATTTATAAATGAAGTTATGGCATTCAAAAACAGCAGATAGGACATCTGCCCCTCATCTCAGCTCATTAGTCAGAAGCAGCTGCAGGTTGCTGTGTGCTTGACCGTTACCAAATGCTCCTGCCTGATTTAATCAGGCCAGAGCACCAGTTCATTTCATCAATCTCTCTTTTTTCTTCTCTCAGGACGGAAGCACCATGACAACCTTACTGCTCTGCCACCATGCCTCCCCACAGCGTCAGGCTCCCATTGAGGACTGATGCTATTCTACCATGGTTCCCATATTCCCACCCCAGCTTTAACCCATTTAGAGTGTCAGGATCTG
This sequence comes from Sprattus sprattus, assembly GCF_963457725.1. Taxonomy (NCBI): domain Eukaryota; kingdom Metazoa; phylum Chordata; class Actinopteri; order Clupeiformes; family Clupeidae; genus Sprattus; species Sprattus sprattus. The sequence goes on from NC_137923.1 coordinate 23,359,749, forward strand.
GATGTCAAGATTCCACACGCCTTTTCCGGGGCTTTCTCAGAGGGAGTCCCACTGCAGACAGTGAGAGGCTGGGATGAAAGGCCCTTGGGCTCTCCCTCATGCATTATTGGGAACATGGTCCTGAGCAGCCGTGATGTTTAAACCATTTAGTGGCCTCACGCTGGATATGCATCAGTGAGTGGATTTCATTTCAGATCTGAGAGTGAGAGGAGGAGAGAAGGAACATCAACTCAGTACCAGCCAGCACACTCTCTCTCACACAGTCTTTCTCCTGTGTTCCACTCACCTGTGTGTGTGTGTGTGTGTGTGTGTGTGTGTGTGTGTGTGTGTGTGTGTGTGTGTGTGTGTGCATTAATGCCCAAACCACTCAGGCTTGCCTGACATGCTCACGTTCAAAGACTTGTTGTCTCAAAGGCTCTCCGATCTAATTGTGTAAGGCTTTATGCATAGGGTACAGCCTTCAAAGCTGGAAGTTTGTGTGAGTTTGTGTATCTCAGTGTTCATTTTTAATGGAATCTGCTTATACTTCAATTTTCACACTTGACTACTCCATCCATATTGGTGGTGATATTCTGCCCTGACACAGACAGAACATACAACATCGACCTCTGGCTGCTGGAGCTCCATTTCAACACTGTAGCAGCAGGACACATCTGCTTTATATGATAGACAAGGCCATTCAATTTTTCATAAGGCTCTGTAAATTCTCTCTTTTGAATGCGTTATCTTTTTTGTAGGCATTCGTAGAGTATATTGCAATGTTTTTAAAAGTAATTGCGAACATTTATTTGATTCTCTCCTATTTGCATGCCTTGCTCTCTCACTTTCTCTATCTCTTACTCTACCTGTTTTTCTCTCTTTCTCTCCTTCCCCCATGTGTTTCCCCATGTGTTTGCAGCCCTGTTTCAGGATGCAGCAGTTTTATTTGTCCATAATGATTCCCGCTGCCACTTTACGAGGGCCAGTCTCATATGAGCGCATCAGTGAGCTGGCACCCGCCTTGCCACTCCGTGTCAGAATCTCAGCCCGTCGGCTCTCAGTGGGACAAATTTGTCATTGGGACTCATTGAGGAAGAGGCAAGAACACCAACCCCTCCCTCTCAAAAATAAATAAATACACAAAGCAGAAATTGCACCCTTGTTCTTAACGGCTGGTGTCTTTTCATTGTTTACCCAGGGTCTGGTTTTTTTTGCTGGTGCTGTCAAGGGAAAAAGAGTTACGGGGGTGGGGGGGTGGTGGGGGCAGATGGCTATCATCCAAAGCCTGGGATTTGCAGGGCCCTAGCTGGGCAGGAAAGGTCATTGGTGGTGAGGGGAGTGAGGCCTGGCTCTGAGTAATTGGTGTTGCACTGTGTGCTTGGCAGCCGCCCATGTAGCCCCCTGTCAGCCGTCTCCCAGGGCTGGGGGGGGGGGGTGGGGGGGGGGGGGGGGAGGGGGTGAGGAGGAGGCGGACCGTATGCACCAGAGAGAAAGACCAGTGACCGTGACCACTCTGTTACCCCGGGTAGGATGCAGCTCCATCACAGCACCCTGCCTGCCTGCCTGCGCTTCAGTCTGTCTCGCATAACCAGCGCTGCACAGATAATCCGTCCACAATCAAAAGCTTGGTTTGTTTTTCCATGAGGGCATCCTAACTGAAGCAAGTCAAGGCAGGATTGTGGAGCTGTTAGGAATAAATTAATTTAGCTATTTATAAATTTAATGTTTAGGGTACAAATGGCTGTGACTGCACTATAAGCGACATGTTACCAAAGTACTGGCACTGAAGTGATAGTATTCAACAGTGGGCTTGGTATAATATAATGTCAAGCTGGAACGCAGATATAATAATTAAACTAACGGGGGAACTTACACACAGCCACAGACTAAAATGATAATAGTAATGCATGCTGACATTAACACAAATGGTAGTCACAGCAATGTGCTAAAACCAGACACTTATACACAGAACTAGACATTAACATGGAACACTTGGAATTAAACTAGATCGCATACACACGGAAGCTGCGCTACCCCCTGCATGCTTCAAAGCCCCCACCCGATTAGTCAGTTGGTCCTAACCACCAGAGTATTCAAAACAAAGTCCTGTAAGTGCTAGGGAAGCTGACACTGACATTGAAAGTTCCCTGTTGGCTCGTCAGGAGAGACCCTCTTCTTATGCTCAGGTCAGAAAACCCTAGTCCTCTCCCTGGGAGGGGCTGTCATATGCCAGCATTGGCAAGAGCATGCCTGGCCAGTTACCCATAACAGGCGCAACCCTCACCTCCAGCTCTGGAGGAGGACAAAACACTTAATCCATACACCATCCAAATCCTTACTAAATCCCAAAGGGTCTCATGTCCGAACATGAGAGCTGCGGGGGGTGCAGTTTGTAGAACTGCCGTCCTGTACTCCCAGAGAACCAGGGACGGATACGGGTCTCAGTCCTACTGCCAATGGTCAAGATGGCGAGCTGGGTGCGGTTACAACTTTCAACTGATCCATCACACTGGGGACGCAACAGAGTAGTAGATTCTTTTTCATGCCCACCTGCTGGCGGACCTCGCTGAACACGCCAGCCTCAAAGTGGCACCCCTGGTCACCGTGCAGCTCCTCAGGCACTCGAAGGTGGCTTATCCTTCGCAGAGCCCAAACAGAAGCACATTGAAATGACTGAGACCCTGGCCGACGAAGAAGACGGTCTTTGAGTTTACCTGCCCGTCACCGCTGCTTAGATTGAGGAAGCTGAATCAGTGGGACCCAGCAATGTGGTCAGGGCGTCTTCGATTCATGGCAGTGGGTAAAAGTTTTTTCGAGTGACTGTGTTGTCGACATAGAAACACCAGGTGCTATGGACTTTCTTGACTACCAAGCAGGCCTGGCCCAAGGGCTACTGCAGGGTGTGATGACACCTCGGCCATTTCTTGAATGTTCTGCTCAGCCACTGCACACCTAGCTAGGGGCAGACAACATGGGTGAAGGCCGTTGGGCCGCACATCTCCAGTGACGCTGTCATGCCGGATAAGGCTGGTGTGCGTGCAGTCTTCATCTCTGGCTGCGAAGATGTCAGTGAAGCGCTTCAGTAGTGCATGCAGCTGGCCTCTGTGGTTGGCCTCCAGGCCCTCAAAGCTTTGCTGATGCAGATCATCGATGGCTTGTCTGGTCTCAGTTGACGGATGTGGCATTGGCAGCAGCCTCTTCTGGCTTGTGACCACCTCAGCAGCTGCAGCGGTGACACATAGGCTTCACCGGGGCAGGCAGCGTTAATGCGATGGGCTCTGGAAACAGCACTTGTTGCATGGAGGGCACCTGGTCTGCACAACTACCCCTACAGAAAAGAGGTGTTGCTTGTGTGTTTTACATTATATCAACAGTCGTGTTTGAGTGTACGCAATGTAAACTGTTTCTAGACTATGCAGGAAGAGACACCATTGCTGTATTAAGAAGCATCTGTTCAAATAATGTCTAAAGCAGAGAGCTTGCAGTGAGGGATGTGATGGCTGTAAACCATGAATTATTCACCGTTGTCCCTTGGGGGCAAACAATGGAAACTCCCAGAGACCCCAAGCTATGTGGTGTACAAGGTGCACACACACACAAACACAAACCTATACACACACATGCACAAAACACACACAATCTCTCTCTCTCTCTCTCCTTTTCTCTGTGTATGTGTGCGTGTAAGTGAAAGTGATTTCATATCCGTCCTACACTTCTTCACTGATAGCTACACACTTCCATGTCATGCACATTTCATTGACATGTTGGTGATACATGGTCGTTAATGGTTTAATGGGTATCAGGCTTTAAGTTCAAGATCTTCAAATATTCAAATGATTTCATAGATTCCATAGATGGATACGTTAGATCTATGACCATTTACTTGTCAAGGGAGAGGGAAGCAGATAGACACGAGCCTTCTGGGGAGATGTCCGCATGAGGGTGGCATGTTAATGTCAGCATGTTGCATCAGATCCAATCCCATACGTGCCGAATCTGTCTCAGTGGGAACATGTGGAGGTGAGATGTGCTTTCTGGAGGCTAGGGTGGTGTGGGCAGGGGAGTATTTATTAGGGAGGCACTTCAAAGCAAAGGTGGACAGATGGTCACTGGACAGATCCGCATCATGGCTGGCAGATGAGGCACAAGGACAAGGACTCCACCACCAATAAGCCCTGTTCTACAGAAGATTTTGACACATTGATGATAAATCCAGGTATTGGTGAAATAAATCAATACATACTGTGTATTGTTGCCTTAGGGACTGTTATAGCCAACAGATACTGTAAAGCAGACAGAAACTAACTAGACAGACAACAGATTCCTTTGAAAACAATAATCAGTGCCTGTTATTCACATCACAATCAGCCTGGGGCAGTCTTAGCAGCCCTGTGTTGGCATTTGTAGAAGAGTCACAAGGCCGGTTAAAGTAGTAGCAGCAAGAAGCTCTGGAAATGTTTAATCTTTTCTTGCTGATGTTAAATAAATAATGAGGCTCGTCAACATCACTGTTATCTCACAGTCGTATAGCAGTGCATTGCACATTCCCATCTGACTTTATTTCCTCTTGCTCATATAGAAACGGGCAGAATGATGACAAGAGCAATTCCTCAAAGGCCAATTAAGTGCTCTTGATGTGAAAACGTCTAGCAGGTAGTCTACTGTCTGACTGCGAGACTACACGTCTAAGTCTGGCTGCTAAATATAGTGGGATGGTGAGGAGCTTGCTGTCACATAGGTGTTGCATAGGTGATGTCAGACTTCTGTCTAGGACCAATTTGACTTAAAGAGTGTCTTGAAATTATCTTCCATGTTCCCTGTGGTCTGCTCAAACTCGGCACACTTCCAACAGCGTTGAGTTTAAACGGCAGGCATTTACTGTTGAAACATACTTTCCCCCCCCCCGATGCATAGACGTTCCACATCAGTGTCAAGATCTTATGTGTAAAACAAACTGCTATTCCCCTGTGCAAAACCAGGGCGACAGTGATTTCAGTCATCTGGCGAAGCATCTGAGGAAAAATCCTATTAGGGGTCATAATTTCACAAGGTCATGAAAAACAGAACAAAACTATTTTTTTTGTCTTCCTCTCTGAAATGCTCACTGACCCTGGCCCTTGTAGACATGGTGGAGGTTGTGGTTGATCCACGGTGAGCAGTAGGGGAGATAGGTGGAACTCACTAGAGGGCAGTGTAATCACCACACTGATGATTAAGGACGCCTGCGCTGCCTTCTGATTAGGAAACATGAGATAATAAGGCTGAGCACATGAGCCGGCGCGTGCCATCAATCACACACTGGGGCAGGAGGGAGAGCGCAGAGGAGGCCTCTCCAAAGTCAGAGGTGTGCAGGAAGAGCACAAACTGACACAAGAGAGTTCTCCTGAAAGTTTTCTGACACATGAAAAGTTACGGCTCATATCATTCCCTGAATATTGTCGGAAATAATATAGAAAACTAATATTGCTTTAATACTAAATCATTGTGCCTTCACACTATTTTCCCGAACAGAAAAAAAACCACACACACCCCCTACACACACACACACACACACACACACACACACACACACACACAAACACACACACACACACGCACAGTTATTTCGAGCTGTAGGATAGATGATTGTATTTCCTGGCAGGGGTAATATCGGTGTTCTTGTGCAATAATGAGCAGCGGATGAAGAGGTCATTCATTCATCTCTAATAATTATCTCTGTTTTCTTTTTTGCTTAGATTTGTTGTTTTTTTCCTAGAGAAAATTGCATTAACAGGATAATCTAGCTGTTAAATTCAATCGGAGCTGCATCCATTTGTCTTTGCAATCATTAGGACTAATACGTCTGCCGGATTTGCTTAGAATTTTTCATTTTGGAGAGAAAATAATTCCTCATTATGCGGGAGGCTTAAATATGCTATTCAATTCCACCCTATTTCCAGTTTGCTATTTTACATTACTTTAATTGTATTGGCTCAAGACAGAATATATGTATTTTTCTTTTTCCTCTTGTTTATTTTCAGTGAGTATCTCTTTGAATATTTCCATGCGCTGTGACAGGATTGAAAAAAGGCCACAGCAAAACAGTAAATGTCTTATTGTCTTATTTTGTATTCATTCTTTTTTATTTTTATTTTTATGGATTACCATAGTGCTATATATTCAGTCTATCTGTATTGTTGCACTGTAGTATTGTGGTGGGATGTATTCATTTATCTGTGCGATATGAGCTTATGACACAAGAACTGTCGGTGCAGGCAGGGAAAGGTAGTAGGGTTCAGGGTCCATGTCGGGGTCCAATTTATTTTGGGAAAAAGATGACGTTGAAATAGAGACAGGTGAATGTATCTATGGGCATGCATCTGTAGAGGCCTATGTACTCAATATAGTCAATAACAGGGGAAAAATAGCTTTGACAGTTCAAAGTGAGTACCTGCACAAAGCAATGCAAATGTTAGCCTTCCTTCTCGGTGAACCTTACAATGCACTCCGGGTGTCGGAAGGAAGTTATAATTAGCTGTAGAGAGCCAGCCACTCAAAGAGCCACCCAACCAGAAGTCTGCTTGTTTTGTCTTCGTCCTCATCAGTAAAAAGGTGGCATATCTGCGTGTGCTTATCTGCCTCATTTCAAATGTGTGGGTAACATAATAAATAAGCAAGCTGCTGAGTATGCAAATATTTATTATTTTAAAAGATTAATCAGTCATAAATAAACGAAAAGGATATGATTAGGGGTCTCAGACCACAGAATGCCCATCATACTGAAACAATAGCACAACTAATTAATATTTATAGCACTTTATGCTCCCAGAAAAGTGTCATTTTAATGCTCTTAATTGGTGGGCATCACAGTTCAAATTTGAAGTATAATTATATATTTGATTTCCAAACACATTTTGTTAGGGTTGTCAACAATGTCCCCGCCTCTGTCAATTAAAGTCAACAAAAGTGGCATCGATTTTTTTCCCTCACCATCGACCTTCCACTTTTAGTAACTTTGCAAAAAGTATTTTTACAACTTTTTATTCAGCTTTCAAGCTGATCCCTTTGCCAGTCCCTGAAATGCCCATCTGTTTCATTTCTGTTTTATTTTCCTTTTTAAAATTTTCCACAGGATTTCATCTAGGGTGTGGGGGGTGGCTGTGTCCACCTGCAGTTTATGAGCTCTTCTTCTCCAGACCCAGGTCGCATGTCTCCACACAGCATCCAATCAGATTACCCTTTATAACATCCCATTCGAGCAGCAGTGTGTCCATTAGAAACAGTGATATGATGTTGATTTACTGTAGATTGGCCATGTTTGATTCTTTATAAAGTCCCCAAGTTCTTACCATCTTGTCCTCTAACAGGAGAAATAACACACTTTCCCTGTGTGGGGACTCCATTTAATCTCTCCTATCTATCTCTTTCTGTCTATCTCTCCCTCTCTCTCTCTCTTTCTCTATCTCTCTCTCTCTCTCTCTCTCTCTCTCACGCGCGCGGCCTATCGCTCTCTCCAAAGCTGTCTCTCTGTCATTCCTTGAGTACTCACTCTCAGCAGTGGCAGCAGTGTTTGTGCTCTGCCGTTCCCTCTATGTCCTTGCTCCAAAATTCTCTGTTTTGGTATGGAAAGACCAGACATGAACAAAACCCACACCACCTCAAGCTATTTATATTGATCACACAAAAGATATCACTGCATATACCGCCTGTTTAACAATGTGTTGCATAATGAAAAATCGGTCGATGCTGTACATTTCGAGCCATTGGAGCAGGTTTGCAGGTCGATTGACAGAGCACAGACGATGTTGCCAAAGCATGATGGATGTCTGGACAGTTGGGGGTGGGCCTCTGACACTGTATGCAAAAGTAGCAAGGAACGACGACGACATCCACACCCATGGCGGCAGCTGCATCCTCACAGTCATAGGACAAGTGATCAAAGAAGTGATTGATTGTCATTCATCCATGTGGTGACATGCTGTGAAAGAGATTAAGATGCACACAAAACCTATAGCCTGAGATACAAAAAAGTGATTTTTAAAACCGTTATTTATTTATTTTTTACTTTTTTTTTACACACTGTTGTCTTTCAGACAGATTCTCTGAGAATTACGCAAAAAAAGTGGATGTGTGATGGAACACATTTCAATTTGATAGTTTGTTTTAGGTCCTGTCAGCAACACACTGTCTTTCAGACAGATTCTCTGAGAATTACGCAAAAAAAGTGGATGTGTGATGGAACACATTTCAATTTGATAGTTTGTTTTAGGTTCTGCCAGCAATTATTCCTACTTTCAAAAGCTTATTCGGCTTTTTAAGAAAATTACTTCTTTCAAACACTTGTTTGTAGAAATGATGTTGGACAGTTGGGAATGGCAGAAAGTAGTGGAAATTGAGTGCTAAAAGAGTGATTGATCTCAAAAAGTGGGAGAAGTAAGATGACTTTTTTGTATTTATCCTTTTTTTAACCAGGGTAGTAACATTGAGAATAGGTGTCTTTCTCAAGGAAAAGCCACAACTATTACCATTGTGTTGTGGAACGCCTGCTGCTGAGTGGATTTGGGGGTGTCTGTAGAGTAGGATGTCTTACTTTGAGAGGAGACTTGCATAAAGAAACAAAATGAAGAATGGAAAACTGAGAACAAAGAAGGTAGACACACACAAACACACACACAGACACACAGACACACACACACACACACACACACACACACACACACACACACACACACACACACACACACACACACACACACACACACACACACACACACACACACACACACACACACACACACACACACAATGTAAACATCATACTCTAAAGGACATACATTAATTAAAGCCTGTTTCATTACACTCATCTTATTCTGACATTTATTTAAGGCTTAAGATTGAATGGTGCTGTATGAGGTGTGCTATAATTCATTTTCCTTTAAGATTAAATTGTGTAGAATTGGGACATTTCTTACTGATATCAAACCAATCTTTATTCTATCCTCAGTGCTCTTTTTCTGAAGATTCAGTCAGTAAATGATCTATTATCATCTAAAGCCAAACTAGTGTTTATGTTCTCTACGGTCTTACTACCAACGTAAAAAATGTACTTGTGATTGGACCAAAATGTACCTGTGACACATCCCAGTGCTGATATGGGAGGAAGTGCGTTAACCACATGAAGTTCTAGAAACTCTGGTGACAAGTCAGGAGTAATTTAATCACAGACACACACACACACACACACTTTTGTCACATATATACTGCATATATACACATCATGACGTACACCATGCACACCACACATACACACACACACACACACATACAGTACACACACACACCTAGCCCAAGTGTATTTGCACCTCTGAGGGCAGTTCTGACTCTTACAGACAGGTTAGTTAAGCTGGTGGCCCTCTATAAGTAGGAGAGAATGGGAGTGGCAAGTAGTGAGAGACAGAGACTGAGAGAAAAAGAAAGTGAGGAAAGAGTAAGCGAGAGAGAGAGAGAGACAGAGAATAAGTGAGAAAAATAGAGAGAGAGAGAGAGAGAGGAGAAAGTGTCAGTGGTGCCATCAGAAGTCAAGGTAATGAACTGGTTGGAGAGTGACAGGCCCAGTTTGGAGCAGAAAAGGGAGAAGAATGAAGGTGTTGTGGAGATGATGGGGGGCCTGCTGGCACTCTCACCCAAGCGCTGACAGCCCACCGGAGGTCTCCTGACTCCCGGGGAAGCTCCACGGGGGGTGACATCCCTGCTGCGAGGAAGGGGGACGTCGGGCTTCAGAGGACCCCTCTACCCACCCCTCGCTCCCCCCACCAACCTGTGCTCGAGGGCTGATGTTAGCAGAAGCGCTAGGGGTAGGTGGAGGAGGACAGGAGAGGAGAGGAGAGGAGAGAAGAAGAGCATGGAGAAGAGGAGTGGGAGAGGAGAAAGAGCGGGTGCAAGTGATGTGATGCGTGTTGACAGTGTCTGACTGGAAGGGTGCAGCTGATGTAAGATGGAGGGTGCGCAGATTGACGAGTGACTGGGCTGGGGAGTGGAACGCAGGTGAGGACGCCACCGTGCAGCAGGTGACAGCCGGCTGGGACAGAGACTGGCGAAGCTGACAAAGCTCATGTTGAGGGTGCCACTAATAGGAAATCAACAAAGCCGGCTAGCAGGGGAGAGAGCCCCACTCACTGGCCGGCCTGCTGTCACCTACCTGCCCCCATGTAATTTTAATCATTAATCCTCAGGCTAAAGCAAACCTGTCCACTTAGATATGGCCTGATGTGTGCTTCTAGGAACCACTGACAGGTAATTGGCAGGTGGGTTTTGATGTCAAGAAATGTATGAAGAAACTGAGAAAAAAGTTTTTTTACACATTAACAAGCAGGGTGTTTAAGTATATATTTTTTATTCTAGACTTTTCATACATGAAGTCAAGTGCTAATACTAGAAATGTGCGCCCACACAAATATGTTCTCTCTAGATTGCCATGAATTGACTGCATCATTTAGTTTATTTATTTCAAAGCTGTTGTTTTTAAATTGTTTCAAATGATCTGTTACACTAGATGATTCATCCTAAACACTTATTATACATGTGGGTGTTTTAACAACTATTTTTACAGACACTGTGTGGGTAAAGTCTATCTTCTTCAAGAAATTGCCTTTTGTTCAGTTAACACTACTAGTTTCCCACTTTTTTAACAACGTGTAGTTCTCAGATCTAAAAATAATGAAATAGAAATAGGAGTAAGTTCAACAGTCCTTTTAGAATCTACACTTTTGCTTTAAATTGTACCAACTAACACATTTTTCCCAGTTTAGACTCAATTTTATGAATCATTTAATGGAATGCACAGTGAACTGTTATCCTTGGTGTAGTTTTAACTGAAATATATTTGAAACTGACAATTTATGAAAGTTGATCATTGGTGTTGGTTTTTATAGCACTCAGAGTTAAGGGTTCTTTAAGTAATTATACTGGCATGTGTTGTCTAGTGTGTCTATGTGTGCTAGATATAGGATGGATGTTATATTACATAGATAAATTCATGATGTGTGCATATGAAGTGCATTTAAGAGGAGAGCATGTCTTATCAGAGGAGAATGCTCGTAAAAAAAGTTGTGAATTGTGTGCGTTTGCACAGTTTGCAATGCTCTTTTTTATTAGGCTTAACTACAGAAATATTGTTGAATTAACCAAATAAAACAATTATGAAGCCAGAACAACATCATAAAGTTACTTCACACAACAAATATGTGTGAATAAGTTTTTTTTTCTTGGCTAACTTAACTCATGCAGTGAGTAATAATCAGTCAGAGCTACTTAAAAATTAAGCAGTTAGAAAAATCGACACAAACTGTGTAAGATTTTAGTTAAGACAGTGCCTCATATTTTTTATAGTGTATCCCGAGGATTTCTAGCGTAACATTTAAATCCAATACAAATGGCGAATAAAAAAATCTTTAAAAAAATGTAAAGAATTATAGATGGTAAAACCATGACCTAATCCCTTTGCCAGTGCCTGTAATACCCGTCGGTTTCATTACTGTTTTATTTTCCTTTTTTTCCCCCACATGATATCATCTAGGGAGTGAAGGGGTGCATATTGTGTATATTTCCTAAAAACTATTTAAAATATATTCTGATTGGCAAACAGACCTAAAGACTTTTTTGGGGCTTAGTATTACATTTAAAATTGCAGGGGGTAATAACACCTACTGCAAATAAATTCAGTCAAAGATCAAATAATTTGAATTTTTGTGCGTTCACTATGGTGGTCTTGCTTCTGTGATTTCTAAGGTGATACTGTAGTAGAACAATTTGACATATTGAATATTCTGGCCTTCATTTAGGCTGCTTCCTCCAGAACAAGTTTCAGTTCCTTCACCATCAAAACAAAGCACCTATCTTACTAAAAGGATACAAACGACTAAAATAAATGAAACTGCAAATGCTCAAAGATGATCTAATTTTTGTCTTTGCATGTTGTTTTGTTAGAACATAGCTTTTTTGGTTACTATGAAATATAGCTCAAATTACATTTTAAACTATAACCAAACCTACTATAGAAACACTGACTTGACAGTCTTTCACACAGAAACTAAACAGAGATTGACACGGATGGCCGTCATGGTGGACCTGATTTAATGAATAGATAGCATGTGTTTGGGGATGTTGCACTTGGTAAACTTGAGACAAAAATAAATAGTACTAAATAAATACTCTCTATGTAGCAGTGGATGAGTGATGTAAACGCATTTTGATGTTCAACCTTAAATTGTCTCCTGGCCCTGATGGGTAAAATAATAGGTTTTTTTTAGCAGGCAGTGCAGAGATTGAACCTCTTTTTTTATTGCCACAAGAAGTGATCTGCAGACACACACGTCAGTGAGCTGCTCGTAAATTATTCACATCCAGCACTACTTTCACTACAGAGTAAATCATGTTAGTCTCCTTCTTACGAGGACTCGTACTACACCACCTCCCACACAAACAAACACACCCCCCCCCCCCCACACACACACACACACACACACACACACAGACACACACACACACACAGACACACACACACACACACACACACACACACACACACACACACACACACACACACACACACACACACACACACACACACACACACACACACACACACACACACACACACACACACACACACATGCCTTCTAAAACTAGAGTTTGGGACTGACATGCACCCAGGGAGAGCAAGTCCATGATGTGGTCAAACGGAATAACATATATCCCTGAGGGAAGGCCAGAGGCTATTCTGTATCTGCCAGCTTACTATTTCACCCACATACACTCCCCCCCCCCCCCCCACACACACACACACACAAACACACAGACATGCACAAAAGCTAACACTGATTCACCCCTTACCACTAGCACATATACCCATACACACACGCACACACACACACACACACACACACACACACACACACACACACACACACACACACACACACACACACACACACACACACACACACATACATTTGCTTGTGTCCACCTTCACATTTCCATACCAACATTGCCTTTGGTGTGATCAATAAAATAACTGTTTGCAATCTTTCAGCACTATCTGTGAACAACTGCAAACAACAAGCAAGGTCAAAAACCCCTCTGTATTACCACACTCAGGGTTTCATTTAAATGCCCAGAGCTATCTACTTGCACAAATAAAAATGACCTGATCACAGATTAGCTGCTAAATGATTGTCAGTGCATGTGACTTCCACAGGTAAAGAAATCATGTTGTGCTGGATACTTTGTCTTGCTTTATCACGGCACACGGCCCAATTAGTCATAGCCTGTTTGTTAAAAGCTTCACTTGAGAGGGGTCTCTGCTGTCCATGTTCCTCTATGATTCACAGCAGCCATGACACCCACTGGTTACTTGTAGCTCCTGTCATTTTTGAAAAGTGTCTGTACATGTAATAACCACAGCAGTTGTTGCTTTTTAATAATTATTCATCTTTTCACAACTTTTCCGAACAGCTTTTAGTACAGATGCATGCAAGTACCACTCACTGCAGTGGTGCTCTGTAGAACAGTGAACATTGTTTTGTGCTGATACACACAGTGGAAAACATACAGTGGCAATGTAGGGTGAATAAATACAGTTGCAGAATGCTAGGAACATGCTATACATGTTACTGGGAGAACATTGTGAATATATTTTCATGGTTAGCAATGTGATAACTGTAACCATTACAACACTGTACCAGGAGCTGCAATTACATAGCCCTGGCAACATTTTTGACCTACATTATGAAATACTGTAGGTACTGAGGGAACATGCATTAGTATTTTACAGATGGAGGATCACAAGTTCCTGGACAAATGTATTTATTTATTCATACACTCATTTATTAATTGCTTGTTTTTCCTCCAGCATGCAGAGCTTTGACCCTGCATACTCATTTAGAGGCCACTTCCCACCTTGCTAACCTTTGTTCTTTCTAATAGGTGTGAGATTTAGCTTCTTCGCCGTGCTGCTGGCATAACGGCACACATCGTACAGCGTCGTGGGTGAGCTCTGGATTCAGCCGTTTCGTGCTGCCACTGTAATCTGCGGGAGAACGGTGAAGCTGGCCGAAGTGCAGGAGAAAGAGGCTTCAATGATAATAAAAGAGTTGTTTATCATCATTAGACTTTGTTTTTGCATCAAGGATCCCCCAGAATTTGTAAAAAGTTGGAAAAAGAGGAGAGTCTTTTCACCCAAGCTCTCAAGAGGATGATTTTTTCTGTGACTCCTGCTTATTAAAATCTCACTTTAAAGAAAAGCAGTTCTCAGACTGCCGATTACAACTGGTTTGCTATCTATGTTTATTCTTTTATGACAAGGCCACAGACAGATTTATGTCTTGAGTTTTGCAAATGGCATTTGATTTGCCTAATCTGTACTCACTGGGTCTTTTAATGTTACACCAGTAAAAGGTCATAATCGTTATTTTTTTAAACACTTCACAATTTTTGATGTTTTAAGATTACATGTTTCTGTTAGATGATATGTTTCTGTTGAGCACCCAACCTGCCACCAGAGTGAGGCTACAGGCTAACAACCCCGCTTTGTACCTCCACTGTTTCTCTCAATATGCAAATGCTGCAAAAATTGTACTCAAGGACGGGGTTTATCCGGTGAAGATGAGAAAACTCATATCCTGTGAGAAATTGCAGAAAGCCTCTCACTTTGGAGCCATGAGAGCACCTCCAAAAATCGCTCACTAGTCAAAATTATCTGTGGGACCGTCGCTCAGTCTCCCATCCTCAAGCAATGAATACAAATACTGCGTATTTCCATAAAGCCAATGTCTTCACCTTTGCTCGCCTCACTCCTCCCCTTCTCACTCTTCTGCACTCCTTTTCAGAGCGCAGTCTTTGGAGTTGGTTTCCCCCGATACAGACGTTTAATCTTGCTTATTACCATGAGCCAGTTGGTGGGCCCTTACTTTTTCTTTCTTTCTGTCTCTCTTTCTCTTTCTCTCTCTGTGTCTCTTGCGCTCTCTCCTTCACACTTTCTTGCTTTCCCCAGTTTCTCTTATCTCATTTAATTTCCCCCATTCTTTCCCCCATTCCTTTCAGCTCTTCCTCCTGTTCTCCAGCTCTTAAGTTAGAGTGGATGGCACAGTAATGGCCACATTTTGTGTGTGTGTTTGTTAAGATGTGTGTGTGTGTGTTGTGGTAATCTAGCCACCCTGCTGAATGATCCCCCCGTGCCAGTGAGTTGACTGAGAGGGCCGAGAGAGCACAGCTACTACACAAACTTTCTGTTGAGCTCCGCTTCACTTCACTTTCTTTCTTCTTACTTTCTTTCTTTTTTCTTTTCTTTCTTTCATCACAAAAGGGCTCTTAAAGTTCACAACCAGGGTTTGTATATGAGCAAGTGCCACGACCCCCTCTTAGTTCCATTCATTGCCCTATGTATGTTCACCCGTAGAACCGTATCACCACCTGATTAGTCCCTATATCTCCTTCCAGTCACAATAGCGCACCTCCCAGGCTTAAGTTATGGCACCTGTGTGCCTGTTCTCACCGGCACCCACTGGAATCAAGTCAGCCAAAAGCTATCCAATGGGCACACGTCCCTTTCAATGTGTGTTTATGTTATTGTGAATGTCTGTGTGTGTTGTGTGTGTGTGTGTGTGTGTGTGTGTGTGTGTGTGTGTGTGTGTGTGTGTGTGTGTGTGTGTGTGTGTGTGTGTGTGTGTGTGTGTGTGTGTGTATGTGTATATGTGCGTATGTGTGTATGTGTGTCTTCCACTACAAAAGCTCAATGAAAGTTAATTTGTGCTTTTAACGACATCAGCCCTACTTCTTACTTCAAAAATTAAATACGTTTGTAAAAGTTAACTTTCTCTCATGGAGTTTTTGTATTCTTCCTTCAGAGATAGAACTTATACTTCTGCAGAACAAATACTTCTGCAGGTGTAGTACCACTGATAATCAGAAGGCTAGGTTCACCTCTCTGGAATTTTATGTGAAATCAATGTGTTATGTTGTGTTGTGGAGGAATTATTTTGAAATTCCTACCACTGGGCATTTATTAATTCCCTCCAAGGCTTTGAAAAATACAACCATCCTCCACAGAACACCATCAATATTGTGTTTATCTGTCCATAAGGGTAACTACT
The DNA here is from genome assembly GCF_963457725.1 of Sprattus sprattus. Classification (NCBI taxonomy): domain Eukaryota; kingdom Metazoa; phylum Chordata; class Actinopteri; order Clupeiformes; family Clupeidae; genus Sprattus; species Sprattus sprattus. Next base: position 23,375,855 of record NC_137923.1, read on the forward strand.
CAATCATGCCTTGTGTGCTTTCAGTGCTGTCAGAGTTACAAACAAATGCATGGTGATCATCATGTTTCCAGCAGAGAGAAACGGTGCCTGTGATGACTCTATAATGCTTTTTGTCAGACTAACGCTGTCCATGGTGCTGACCATGAGCTGAAGATAGTTTTACACAAAAGCAGTAAAGTGATGCTTCATCTAGTACCTTCTCCAAAAGCCCTTGGACATAAAAAATATTCAACACACTGAGTGAAACTGAGCGGTGCCTCTCCAGCAGTGTGATGCAGGATGAGAATGACAGCGGTTTTCGTCGCAGATATCTGATTTTATGGGCTGTATCTATTGTCACTAGTTCTGTCATCTGGACATTGCTTTGTCAAGTCAAGTCAAGTCAAACGTATTTTTACAAAGCACATTTAAAAACAGCTCATCCTGATCAAAGTGCTGTACAATTAAATCGCAATAAAATATAATATCGAAACAAATAGAAAACAAATACCAAACAATTAGATCACAATTTAAAAAAAAAAAAAAACTTATAGAAAAAAAGAAGCAACACACTCAACTAAGCATTTGTATACACATTGACACATCTTACAGGGTAATTTCATATGTGGCCCTATGCTGGATTACATTGTTCACCAGAATTAAGGATATTTGGTCTAATGAAGTTAGAATAGACTCAAAAGCATCTTTACCGTGTAACAAAAATTGAGATGATGTTTGTCTACCAAGGTATGTAATATAAGACGACGTTAGGGTCAACAGAAAGAGAAAGAACGAAAGTGTGTGTTTTTTTGTGTGAGAGAGAGATATAATGATTGTTATATTATAGTGGTATGATGTGAGAAATATTGAGCCAGAGTTTTTGGCCATAAATCATGTTAAGGCTTCACTCCTATCATTAGTCAGAGTGAGATGTAAATATCGATTGATATTAATAATAAATGAATCGCATAATTGAGCTTCAGCTATTCTAACGGCATCCTTCATTTCCACCTGGAGAATGCTTACACGCAGCATTGAAAAGACATTTGTGAAAGATTAATTAATGTTGGCTAATCTTTCTGATTGCCTGCACAAAAGTAAGTCAAGAGCACTCCTAATTGGGTGTTTTCACAGTTTTAACAACAGCCGGGTTCAGAGAAAGTCTTTTTGGATCCGGGCGTAAAAAAAACTGTGACCAGACTGCAGGCAGTGGAACCGCACTTTATCTTCCCTAAATGTTGGGCTGTGTGTTTGCTGACAAGCACTCTTTGCCCCGTGTTTACTGAGCCTCACCGAACTCCCCAGAGGGCCTCCTGAGCTCTTCCCGTAGCCCCGTCAAGATCCATAAATTTGGAATAATAGCAAAAAGCTGCGGTGGAATTAAGCAAGTATTATTCTTATCAATCTCAGCTACGTGACAGATTCCAATAAAGGCCTGACCTTTCAGTCTGGCTGGATGCATGGCCCCGCCAGGTGAGTGATAAACCAGTGATCTGGGTCAGAGATAGGCAAACGAGACAGTGAAGAAATGCACGCCGCAATGCGCTGCACCGCACCACACACTGTGTCGCACTGCTCTATTCCACACACAAAGACACACACACACATACACACACACACGCACACAGAGAGGCACTCTGTAATTTATTTATCAGTGCTGAATACACTTACCATCAATCAGCTAAAATGATCTGTGGAATTTTTGCTGCTACTCATTCACAGAGGGAGTTTGCTTCTTCACACACACACACACACACACAAACACACGCACAAAGATATATACATTCCACCCTTTTTCATTTCGGTGTGACTCCTTGATGATGATATCATCAGTAAATGAGAGACTGTCCTTAAACACAGATGCCTGTGAGTTCTGTTACCACATAGGCTCGAGCCGCCAATTGAACAAGGCCCCTTTTTGGTATGGTTCAATCTGCCCCCTTCAGCGCGCTGGCGGAATGAAGGGGGTTGTGATGTTTGTTCACTGGGCTGAAACGGCCGGCATTGGACCCCTCACTGTGTCTTCACTGTAGCCCCTCTGCTCTTCAGAAATGACCTTTGTGTGGGGGATAGGTAATGGCACTGTAAAGAGCACCAGACACCAGGCAGCAGCCAGCAGCCAGCAGCCGAGGCTAATTCCATTCCTCCGGTACATCCTTGCAGCTCTCCTCTCACCTTTCCTCTGTCTTCCCTCGCTTTCTTTCTCTTTTTTTTGGTCTTTTTTTTCCCTCGCACTCACCCCTGTCCACCTGGTCCGTCCTGCTCCTCTCAATCATGTACTCTCAGCTCTCGGCACCAGAGAGAGGGGGTAAATTATTCTCTTGAATCTCTCCTCCCTCCAACTCACTGTCCTCCTACACTCTGCTCACCTGGCCCAGTTTGTGTGTAACCTTGTGCGTGTGTGTTTGTGTGTGTGTGGTGTGGTGTGTGTGTTTGTGTGTGTGTATGTGTGTGTGTGTGTTTGTGTGAGTTTGTCTTTGTCAGTAGGATTGTCTCTGTGTGTCCGTAAGCATGTGTGTGTGTGTGTGTGTTTGTGTGTGTGTGTGTGTTTGTGTGTGTGTGTGTGTGTGTGTGTCTGTATGTGAGGGAGAGAGAGTGTCTACTCATGTCTGTTTGGTGAAAGAGAGAGAGAGAGAGAGAGAGAGGGAGAGAGCATGAGCTCCAAATTCAGAGGTCCTTGGCCTTTTCACTTCCTCTGCCAAAACTCGCTGCCTCTCCTGTGGCTGATGGTCTATTGAGCTGTTGTGGGCTCTGTTGCTGAATACTAAATGGGCAACTACGGACAGCCTTAACCCCCGGAGGTAGTTTGCTGTTTGCAGGAGCCATTGTTTATGGTGTTTTATTTGAGACAGACAGGGACACGGCCTCGTGTAAATGATCCTGTTAGCACACAAAGACCAGGGACAGGTAGTGGCGAATGGAAGAGGAAACTATCATGGTGGAATTAGTGAGATTTATGCCATTGTTGCTCGTCTCTTATGCTGGCATAGCCAGAGAGAGCAAGCTCATTTGAGTGAAGAGAAATAACGAGGATGTGAGAGTGCTGAACACACACACACACACACACACACACACACACACACACACACACACACACACACACACACACACACACACACACACACACACACACACACACACACACACATCCCCACATGATACTAAACATTACACACATTTGGTCCAAGCTACACAAACTGTCTCTCTCATACACAAAGACAAACACACAAACCACACCCACCCACACACGCACACACACACACACACACACACACACACGCACACACACACACACACACACACACACACACACACACACACACACACACACACAAACACACTACCTATGAAAATGCTCCAGTGACAAAGATAGAAAGAGATGACCTGGAAAATAATGACAGTGAATGCTCCTTCTTTTCAAATTTGGTTCACAGTGGAGGATGGAAAATGGGCAGCTTTATTCCTCTATTTATTTGTTTATTTATCTTTGTATTTTCTTCAGTGGTTTGGATGATGTCCTACGAATATGGATGCCATTCTGTCTCCTAGGAGTACTTCCTGTCCACTGAAGCTCCAGAATGATTTCTCTCATCTGTCATAAAAAGTTTTTCCAGAACCATTAAACAGAGAAAAATCTAGCACTTTGGCTAAACATTTCCAGGTCTCTCCATAGACACATAAATGGCATGACAGATTTTCCACCAGACTAGTATGACAGAAAAAAATATATACAAACAAAAACGAACTAAATAAATATATATACATAGACTCTCTCTCTTTCTCATATATACTGTGTGTATATATATATATATATATATATATACTTATTATGCAGCTCTTCGGAATGCTGCATAATTTGTTTAAATGGGCCACCCCAACGTTTGGAGGTCTGATACTTCTTTATAATGCCGTTACAAAAACGTAATGACCACTACCACTGACAATGTGTTTTGTTCTTCTAAGTCAGCAAGTAATATGTTGCTACCTGAAACTTTTAAGTTCTTTTTGCATGAAGAGCTAATTTTTTCTCAGCAGAAGCAATGAAATGGCAACAAAATCAGATATTTTGGAAGAGGTGTTTGGCAAGAAATGTAATAAGGGGGATCATTTATAATCTGCTGGTCATTATCGAAAAAACTAATTCCATCAGGATGTTCTCCTGTCAGCGGACTATACATTATCCATTACATATACAATCACTCTTCCCTCTATCTCTCCATCTCTTTCTCTCTCTGTGTTGTATGTAAGCTTTGCTCAATCATGTCAAAATAATGTCTTTTTGTACAGCCTTTGGCCTTCACTCATATGGATACATATGGTAAACAGGCATTTCAGGTGCACACAGGTATTAAACATCAGTCAATGTACACCTAAAGCTTGTGCACACTCACAAATGCATCAAGCAGCAGAGTAACCTCAAATCTTCTGAAACCTATTCTGTAGCTTCCTTAAGCTTCAAAATGTCACTCACAATCAATGGTCCTGCTCTGTGGTTGAGCATAAGCGTGTGTTTCTGTCACACACACTGCAGTTATTGATCTGTTCGCTCACTCATTTGTTTGAGGAGCCTGATATTTTGTGCCTGCGATCAAAAGGATTTAGGATTCTATCAGCTGTGTTTATTCAAACAAGTACACTGCACCTCATGGTTAAGCTTGTGTGACATCCAATGGAGCTTAACATACAGTAATTGTTTATTTATTTTTAAGGCTTTATTTTTTATACATAGGCTACCCTGTGTTCACAAAGCTTTTCAACTGCAGTACAGTATTTTACATGCTAACCTATCTAGTCAATCACCTTGGGTGTCTATAGAGCAGAGGATTAGTTTGTTTCTGCCAAATTAGTAGAGTCAGGCTTAGATGTCCAGAAAGGAGTGGTTTATTGACGATTCGACCAATTTGTGAGAGTGAAAGAAATTTAGATTAATTGCAGTGATTGAAAAACTCTTGGTTGGTCAATGTCATTTGGCAGACGAGATCTTTATCTGTCAGATTCTGATGGAGCTTCAAGCCTGCAGAGTGGATTACTCAAAAACTACTTGAAAAGGACACACAGGCAGTATCTCTTATGTAATTATCTTAACTGGCTTAACCAGACTACACTAGCCTCTCCGTGGATTATATGAACAAACTTCTTTGCTTAAGAAAACATTTGTGCTGTCAGTCAATTATTGCGGATGTAACAGATGTACAGTTTTCTGAGATATGTATGATATGTGTGTTACATGAATGTGAATGTGAAGTTCAACATAAAACATCAATAAAAAAAATCAATAAAATTAATATTTGCCCTGTCTGTTTTTTGAGCCTCTAATCAAATACTGACTTGTACTAAATGAATAGTTGAGTTGTCATCACCCCTGCTTTAGGTTTGAATGTATTATGCTGTGGAAGTTTCTCAAAAATATCTTAATTTAACAGGTCGAATGATGTTTCGGAAATGCACTGTGGTTGTCCATCTCATCAAAGATCTTTATGAGAAAACAATTAAAGCCCAGAGATGCATGCTGTAAAGGAGGAACAAGGAGTTTGTTCTGGCAGCAAAGATCAATATTTAATTAGTCAGAGGGTGTGAACTATGTTGGTCTGTTATGAGGGCTTTGCACTGCCTAATATTGGGAGCTTAAAGGAGACATGGCAGAACCTGAGGCAGGGAAAAGGATCACATGAAAGGCCTGCCATTACACCTCTGTCTGTCTTGGCAGCCAATTAACTTCCTCGTTCAATAATATTCAGTATCAGATTATGGCTGTAATTGGTTACGTGAGGGAACACTGCTGTTGCTCACTGTTTCCTGGTGAGAAACGTGTCAGAATGGAGAACAAAATGTCAGAATGTGCCAGGTGCTGAACCTTGTCTCCCTCTTTCCTTCATTCCACAATTTAATGAGTCATTTTACTCCATTCCCTGGTATCATTATTATTATTATTATTATTATTAAGATGGTGAGAGAAGGGGGGGGTTTGTTTGGCTCCTGGTGGGCCCACAGCCGCTGAATGAACTTGTCCTTGTTCAGGGCTAATTTGTTGGGTAGAACAGCGGCAGGTGAGGCTTACATCAGCTGAAGGGGGATGATTCAATCGCTTGTTAAATCAGCTATCATTTCCTGACATTGTGTCGAAGCACAATTAGGTTTGGTGAGGATGTGCAAACCCTGCAGAAAATGCAGGACAGCAGCGAGGTGCACACAGGGAATGCCTGACTTAGCATAATAATCACACATCAGTCTGGGGGCACCTCTGCCCCCTAAACATAAACACTCACACAGAAACAAACACAGGCTTCTGTGGGGAAGCCAGGCAAAGAAAGTACCTCTCCCTCTCTCCTTCTTTTTCTCGCTTTTGGAAATAGGCTTACTTTTGTGTCTGGCTACTTCTCATGTAACTGGCCGCCTATATTTGTTTGTTCATGATACTACTGATGCACCACAGAAGGTATTTCACCATGTTTTCTTTTACAACACTAATGGTAAATTATGAAACACATTTTAATCAAGCTAGCCTTGAAAACCTATTGGAAATGTAGCTGAGGAGACAAATTTGATTACTTTTGCCATAGCAGACATTGCAAATTAATAGGTTTATGATTCATCTGGCCATCATGCTAATTAATGCGTTTGTGGGCAGTGGTCATACAAGTGCTCTTCACCATATATGTTTAATGCTGAGCATGGCAGTGATATGGGAATGTGTTAGCAATATGTTCATTGTGCTTCTATTTCCATTGATATTCTACGAAATATTCTTTAATGCGCAGAAAATGGATTATTCAAGTGCACTAAATTTACTCTTCTGCTTTTCATTTTGTCGACAAAAGGCTGAATGCACTTCCCACTTTAAAAAAAAAAAAAAAACGAATTCAATTTTGTCCACATAACAGTTATATATATACAGTATAGCAGAAAGTATGATGCACTCCATAGGGATTTAGCACCATATGTGGCTCTGCAAGTTACAGAGGGAATTCAGTCCACGAAAACAAAGGCTGATTTGATAGAACTTTGAGAGACATCTGTGTTTTATCAAAATACACAATAAATTATGCCCACAGCAGGGACGTGCATTGGAATTTTGAAGGGCAGTGGCTCTACCCTGAAAAAAAGGGGCAACACGTTATTTTTTGTCATCTCCGCTGCCACCCCCCTGTCTCCTGATCGCACATTTTGCCAATATCATTTTAAACTTATATAGAATGTAGAATACATGTTGTCCACAAAAGCAACGGTTGCTCAGGCTTTCGTAGGCTTCATTTTCACTTCAAAATGTATACTTCATACGCCTTTGCTTACGTGGACATCCAGTCACCAGCTCAAGGCTAACGCGGTTGTGTTTTGTGTGGACAAAAGGCAATACAAAGTTAAATCGTTTCATAATACAGAATGTGTTCTGTATAGGTCTGTTACACTTGGCACTCACAAGATCCCATCATGTTCCCTTTGCCTTTGCCTTTGTGTTATGCTGGCTACAGTTCTTGTTGGTGGTGGATGCAGAGGGTATATACAGATATTAAATGATTGAGTGGAACATGTCTGCTGCTTGCCTTGTCTGCAGCAGGAATCTTGAGCCTCTCCATCAATTTCAGTTTGATCAAAGATGACATGACAGGTGGTTAGATGTTGTTTCATAGTCCTTTGTTTCTGTTTTCAATCTTAGAGCACAGAAACAAATAGCAGAAACAACTCAGCATTGAAATTCTGTTTGTGATAGAGAATGTTTCTCTCTGGCCTAGTGTGTGTAAATTGTTCTATGTATTATGCATTTGAAATTAGGGCAAAGTAATAAAATAAGCAGCTCCACTATGTCACATTTTACAACTATGAATACAAAAATACTGGACTCAGAAAAAAGGTCACTATTGATAACGTGCCCTTCAAAGTCACAGCATGTTAAAACTGCCCTTGCTAAATTACCTTTACAAGTGCCATAATGGACATGCTGTTCAAAACTAGTGCACTCTGTTAACCTATATTGCTTTTTGTTTTTGAAACATCTAAAGGGAAAAAGAAAACTGGACAAATCTTTCCCACACTTTTCATGCACAGTGTGATAAGTTTACTGAATGCAGCCTAACTGAGCTACATTTTTCATGTTGCTTGGCTCAAAGCTAACAAAAGCATTGACACTGGGCCGGCGGGCATTGCTCAACATGTGTGCACTCTGAATTATTAACTTACGCCTCTGGCTTTGATCAATTATTGGTGCAATACTGCTGTACACCTCCAGATAAGAGTGTGTCAGTGGCTGGGGAAGTTTGCCTGTACCTATACACCATGGTATATCATCAGTGTCTTACAGACTTTTCTAGGATTATATGTCACAGGGAGATATGAATGCACTGAGGTGAATCATCAATTCCAAATTTGTATTTCTGATGAAATACATGGGTAAAATGATTACATCTGTCCCAAGAAAGAACTTCGTCTTGGAAACACTACTTTGTTGAAAAATGGTTCTCACAGTTTTCAAAAGCATGAACTGACTATCTGATCAAATAACCCCCATACTACTTCAACAAAGTCTGTCTATCAGTTTTTGAATACTGCACGATCCAGCCCAGGACACTGATGCCCTGCCAGAAGACGCTTCTTCAAATCAATATGTATCTGTTTTTCTTTAACCCATGCTATTAAGGTATGCTATCATTTACAACTCTGCTAAAGTTAAATGTGATTGACCTTAATACAGTATATTTCGTCAAAAATGCCAGTGGCTCCTAATCTGCAATTATATTTGGTGAACCAGTTTCTTGGCTTAATTCTAACCTTACTGCCATTTCTGAAAAATGTGTCATTGTCAATAGCAGTACTTTATGTTAAAGCTCATGGGTTATTAGGGCCGGGACTCGATTAAAAAAATGAATCTAATTAATTAGAGGATTTGTAATTAATGAATCGAAATTAATCGCATTTTAATCGCATATAAATATTTGACCTGAGAACAGTGAGAAGTATTTTTTTTCACATGGATTTTTAGTATACCATTGAATAATGACTGAATACATAAGCTTAAGCAACAAAACGAAAGTTACGTATGTAACTACGGTTCTATGAATCACTGGATGACCGCTAGACGGTGCTTCAAGCATGTGCAGGTTCGAGGACTAATACCAAAATTGTCACGTCGTGACCCCGATGACCCCCAGATAGTTTATATCTTCCGGTGGGGTCAGGGAAACTGTTCCTACACAATCTTCTCGCGAGAGCACGAGGATTCTGAGTGACAGAACGGTCTAGCGGTCATCCAGTGATTCATAGAACCGTAGTTACATACGTAACTTTCGTTCTATTTCATCCTTACTGACCGCTAGACGGTGCTTCAAGCACTGGATGACGTATACCAACAAAGTCACGAAGAACTCCAACACTTACCTCACTGAGGGAAAGCAGCAGAGTCAGGCAACAGGACCACAGCCAATGGATGGGGAGTGGCGACGTTCACCCGGTAGAACCTGGAGAAGGTACTAGGCGACGCCCACGACGCTGCCTCACAGATGTTCTCCAGGGGAACGCCCCGCAAGGCTGCCCAGGACGTTGAGACCGCCCTAGTGGAGTGGCACCTCACCCCGGATGGCAGGGGGTGCCCACTTCCTCTCTATGCCTGGGTGATGGCCTCCACCACCCAATGGGACAGCCGCTGTTTGGACAGGGCAGAGCCCCTCCTAGGGCCCCCATAGCAAACAAACAGCTGCTCCGACCGTCTAATGCTAGCGGTCGCAGCCACATATGCCCTCAGGGCCCGCACAGGGCACAGCACCTCCAGCCTGCCTTCCCCTTCAGGGGGAACAAGCTGCGCCAGGTGTATAGGGCGATTGAGGTTCGCCGTAGTCAAAACCTTCGGGAGGAAGGCGGAGTTTGGCCACAGGGTAACCCCTGAGCCATCCGAACTCCACCTTAAGCAGGAGCTGCTCACGGACAGTGCGTGGAGCTCCCCGACGCGCTTCGCCGATGTGATGGCGAGGAGAAAGGCCGTCTTAAATGAGACCCACTTCAGCTCTGCCTGAGCCAGGGGTTCAAAGGGAGGTAAGCCCAAGGCCTCAAGTACAAGGTGCAGATCCCATGCTCGAGTGCGCCGTGCTCGTGGGGGGCGCAGCCGTAAGGCGCCCCTCAGAAAAAGGAACACCAGCCTATGGCTTCCCACTGTTCCCTTATCCACCCGAGCATGCCGGGAGGATATAGCCGCCACATACACCCTCAGGGTAGCTGGCCCCCATCCAGGCGAGACTGGAGGAACTCTAGGACACTCGGGACCCCGCAGTGCACTGGGTCCTCGCCCCTGCCCGAACACCATGCAGTAAACAGCTGCCACCTGTTTTCATACTGCGCCCGGGTAGAGGGTGCCCGGGCATTCAGTATGGTATCGCGGACAATGTCCGAACACTCTGTCAGCAGTGGGTTGGGCCCTGCAGTGGCCAGAGCCACAGCCGCAACTGATGAGGGTCGGGGTGCCATACCCGACCCTGCAACTGAGACAGGAGATCCCTCCTGTCGGGGAGGCGCATCGGCACCCCGCTGCAGAGCCTGCGCAGGAGCGGGAACCACGTCCTCCCTGGCCAGAAGGGGGCTACCAGCAGCAGCCTGTGGCCCTGCTGAAGCACCCTCTGCAGAGTTGGGAAAACCAACGGGATTGGCGGGAATGCGTAGAGGAGACCCTCTGGCCAATCGTGGGCGAGAGCATCCTGGCCGAGAGGGCTGCCCCCCTCTGTCCAGGTGAACCAGAGGGGACAGTGGGTGGATTCCTCTGAGGCAAAGAGATCCACCCCTGCTCTGCCAAAGGCATCCCAGATGTTGAGGACTACCTCTGGGTGAAGCCGCCACTCGCCCGACGGGAGCTCGCCACGGGAGAGAAAATCTGCATCCCGGTTGCGTTCCCTAGGCAGATACATTGCCCTCAGGCTGGCTAGACGTGGTGCCGTCCACAGCAGGAGGTCCTGGGATGCCCGCAACAGCCGTGCAGACCTGGTTCCCCCCTGGTGGTTGATGTGGGAGACGGCTGAAACATTGTCCGACCACACGAGCACGTGTCGGCCTTCCAAGAAGGGCAGGAAAGCCTGCAATGCCCTGTGCACAGCCCGCAGCTCCAGAACATTGATGTGCTCTGAGCGGTCCTGAGCAGGCCACCGCCCCTGAGCTGTCCGGCTCTGCCACACAGCGCCCCACCCTGAGAGGGAAGCATCTGTGGTAACGGTCTCCCGCCGGGACACAATAGAGCCCATGGGCATGCCCTGGAGGATGAACGATCTCTCCCTCCATGGAGCCAGAGCCAGGAGGCAACGGGGTGCCACCCTGAGTCTCCTGTGCCGGTGCCGCTCGGCGTCCAAATGAAAACTGTGAACCCACCTCTGCAAGGGGCGTAGCGACAGCAGGCCTAGAGGAACCACAGTGGCAGCTGCGGTCAACTTCCCCAGAAGGCGCAGAAACTCCACATAGCGCAACTGCCTGCCTTCCCAAAACTGGGGAAGCAGGAGCAGGATGTCGTCCACTCGCCGTAGCGATGGGCAAGCCCTCATGGTGACCGAATCGAGGGTCACCCCAAGGAAGACTGTGGTCTGTGACGGGACCAGGCAGCTCTTCGTAAAATTTACCCTGAGGCCCAGACGGGCCACATGGGCAAGGAGGTTTGTCGTGTCCAGGGCCACCTGAGACCGGGACGGGGCACAAAGGAGCCAGTCGTCCAGGTAGAGTAAGATTTTTGCGCCCTGCGACTGTAGGGGTGAGAGGGCTGCAGCCACACACCTGGAGAAGACAAGTGGAGAAAGGGAGAGGCCGAATGGGAGCATCCTGAACTGGAAGTGCCGCCCCTGAAACGCAAACCGCAGAAACGGTCTGTGGTGGCGCGCTACGGGTACGTGAAAGTAGGCATCCTTGAGGTCCACCGACGTAAACCAGTCCCTCCTGGTTATCGTACGCAGAACCTCTGCCGTGCTCAACATGTGGAACCTCAAGACCTTCAGGAACCTGTTGAGGCCCCTCAGGTCGAGGATGGGACGGAATCCGCCATCTTTCTTTGTCACAAGAAAGTAGGTCGAGTAGAACCCCCCGGGTTGTGTCAGGGGGTCTACCGCCTCGATGGCACCCTTGTCCAGGAGGACGGATAGCTCCTGGGTAAGGACCTGGGTTTTTGCCGGGTCTTTCATGGTGGTCATTTTGACTCGGCCATGGGCTGGGGGCCGGCGTCGGAATTGAAGGTGGTATCCGTGGGTTAAGGTGGTAAGCACCCACGGGTCCCTGCTGGAAGCAGCCCAGTAACTGAGCTGCTGCTGGGAAAAAATGCCGACAGCCGGCCCCTGGGCCTCAGCGCCTTGCCCCCCCTCCCCTAGGGGCTTTGGGAGGACGAAAGGCTGTGAATGGAGCGTGAGGCTGGCCCGCGGGCTGTTGCCCGGGAAACTGAAAAGCCCTCGCCTGCTGCTGAACAGGCTGTGGGCATTGGGCCCTGTAGTAGCCCCTTGAACGGGCCTGTGACCGCGGGTTGCGCCATGGAACAGCCGCGGTCCCTCCAGGCCTACCAGGAGGAGGAGGCACCCTCCTCCGAAGCCCAGACAGCTCCTCCCGAGTCTTCCCCGCCTGGACGGTGCGCTGCAGCGCCTCCAGGGCGGCGGGTCCGAACAACTCCCCTGGTTCCACCGGCACAGTGAGGAGGGCCTTCTTACATGCCACTGTAAGGGGAGACTGCGCCAGCCAAACCTGACGGCGAGCCTGGACGAGGGTAGACATAACCCGCCCCAACTCTCTGGACATCAGCCCAAATGCCTGAAGGGAAGCGTCGCTCAGGCTTTGGACTGACGGGTCCACTTCGGCACCCTGTAGAGATGCCGACAGGGCGAGGACCAGGTGGGACATGGAGTTCCCTATGCGCCCCATGCGTGCCGCTGCACCATAGGCCTTTGTGAGGAGGTCGTCCGTAACCCGGCACTGGGGACGAGGACACCTCAAATTCGGCCTCAGCGCCTCATCAGGTGATTCGATGAGGGCAGCTATGGTTGGGTCGACCGCTGGCATATCGGCCAACCCGTGCATTGGCGCGTCCTGCATGGCAGCCAGGGCCCGGCCATCGCTCGTCAGACGATGGAGGGCTCTGGAATCCCTCCAGCACGCCTTTAACTCCCCCAGATACTCCTCTGATGGGGGTACGAGCAGTTTGGTGGGGGCTGGGCCCCGCCTGAAGAAGGCACTGGCCGGAGCCGGCTGAGCCCCTGGAACGTCCAGCTGTAGGCGGGCCAGGGCCACACGAATGGTGGCCTCCATCGAGCAGTCCTCAAAGGCGCTGGCAGAGCTGTGGGCTGAATAAAGGGAGCCCACCTCGGAGGCATGGGAGAGAACACTCTGTGGGGTCCCATCCGCCCCATACTCAGTAAATTCTGAGGCTGATGCTGCCATAGATAGCACATCCTCCTCTGGCTCGGGGGCTGCTGCCGTAGAGGCAGGCCTAGAGACGGCTGGCATCCCAGCGCTGCTCCTGCCCTGGCAGGCCAGGCGGAGGGACCTCAAAGAGTCGACCTCTGCTGCCCGCTGGCCCCCCCCGGAGGCAAACGTGGGCCTCGGCTGCTTTCTGGTGGTGGGGCCCGCTGTCTCAGCAGCCCGACGTCTACGTCGGGTCGGCAGAGCTTGGCTGCATCGCTGTGCGGGGGTCAGTTGTTCAGGTGACTCAGCGAGGCCCAACAGCTGCTCCGCCCCAGCCAACCTAGCCGCTCTTACTGCCCGCGGCATGTAGCTGCAATTCATGCAGGGGTCCTCTGAGAGCCCTGCTATCAGGTGCTCGACCCCGAGACAAGAGGGGCACCTATCATGGCCATCCTCCACCTGCAGAGGGGCCATGCAGGTTGCGCAGGAGTGGTCGCCCTCCATGCCTGCAACCCACACAGAGCTAGCCCCGGTAGGGGACAGTGGTCCCAGTGTAATGGGGACAACCGGAAAAATAAAGTGCTGGGAGAGGGCGGCAGGAAACGCTGCCTTCACCAACAGATATCAAAGACTGACAGTCGACCACAATGTGCTGGGAGCGGGGAGCGAAAGCACTACCTTCACCAGGAGAGTGGCCAATCTCAACGGGTTTAAAGTGCAGAATAGATGCCGGGAGAGGGGGGCAGGAACCGCTACCGTCACTGACAAATATATTCGCGGTCCGGACTGTACACCACACCTGTGCTGGCAGCGGGGAGCGAGAGCGCTACCTCTGTCAGGAGAGGGTGGATGGCCAACGCGCAATGAGTAACCCGGCGCAGGGCAGATGTTGGGAGAGGGAGGCTGGAACCGCCGCCGTCACCGACAAAATATGCAGGGAAAATAAGGCTATTAATAGGAAGTAATTCCCCTAGGGAATTGTTAACTGCACTAGCAATCCTGCAAACACAAAATGAATGGTGGGAGAGGGGCGAAAATGCAGCCGTCACCACGACTCAAACAGAAGTAATTCCCCTAGGGAATTGCTACTGCTCTAGTAACGTAGTAAGCTGAGAGCAATATGAAAGGTGGGAGAGGGGCGAATGCAGCCGTCACCACGCTTACCACAACATAATTCCCCTAGGGAATTGTTACTGCGCTATGAACGTAGTAACGTAAGAAAACAGAAAATTAATGGTGGGAGAGGGGGCGGAAACGCAGCCGTCACCACGATTAAACAATAATTCCCCCAGGGAATTGTCACGCTAGTAGCGTGGTTACCGCAACTACAAGAACGGTGGGAGAGGGCGAATGCAGCCGTCACCACACTTAACACAAATAATTCCCCTAGGGAATTGTTACGCTAGTAGCGTAGTACGCTAGTAACGTAGTACTCGCAAGAGAATAGGGAATACCACGATTACCAACTCCTTGCGGCAACAGCTGGCTAAGCACGTAACTGGCTGTCTAATGGTGGGAAGGGCGAAGACGCTACTTGACCACAACAGTGTAATTACGGCATCGCAACCTATGGCACGCGCAGGCGATGCCAATAGCTGACCCAGCAATAAATAAGAGAACCAGGGTACTTATCACACACAGTCGGTGCGGCCTCTGGAGGGTGATAAATTCACGGCTCCGACAGTGTCGCGAGGCCAACGGCACGGGACAGGATAAGCACCAAACTTTTTTAGCTTCCTTAGCTTCCTTAGCTTCCTTAGCTTCTTAGCGAACACCAAACCTGCGTAGCGAGAAGATGAAAGGAACAGTTTCCCTGACCCCACCGGAAGATATAAACTATCTGGGGGTCATCGGGGTCACGACGTGACAATTTTGGTATTAGTCCTCGAACCTGCGTATGCGCGAGATGGATCATCCAGTGCTTGAAGCACCGTCTAGCGGTCAGTAAGGATGAAATAGAAATATTGTTTATTTTTGTTCAAGTCCAAAAGACCAGTGCAATTTTGTAAAAGTGTAGCAATACTAGGGCTGGGCGATATGGGAAAAAGTTATATTTCGATTTTTTTCCCCCAAAAATTTTCGATTTCGATTTTATATCACGATATGAACAAAATCACCCCAAAATTTTTTGAAAAACGTACATGCAATTTCCCGCATTCTGGTGCATTCTACCATGTTTTCCTCTGAGATGTAAATCATGTTATCAGCATATCAAATTCACAATTGATATAGGTTTGGTAGCCTGATAATTATGTTGGCTACATTCAAACTGACCACCTCATTAAAGTATGACTGTTCAGGTCAGAAATGGCCAAATGTGTATTGAAACCCAAAGTCTTTAAGGATGGAAGCTGCCAGAAGTAAACGGTTCACGTAGGGGAAATAGTTTGCATACATGGCAAAGCTTGACAGCATGCCCAGCAAACCAATGTTCATTTTATTTGTGGCATTGACATCATCTTTCGTGTGTGAGTCAAAGAGAGGTATACAAGTGAGTGACACATTAATAAAAAACTGCCATTAGCTAGCTAACGTTAACGCCAGATTAGCTCACGGTTGTTATGGCAATAACAATACGATTATAGCCAGATAATGTCCATTGGGTGGTCCTTAATTGTCCACTACAGGTAAAACTTGGGCAACTCTGACTTACTTTCCTCTTCTTCGAAAAAAAAATCCGTATGTCCATTTCTGTGGTCTGCTTCTAGCGCGACGCTCCGATCAAATCAGAGAATGAATGAACATTAATGACAGTTGAAACTGCGTGCGTGATGAGGCTGCGTAGTACACCAGGAAAACGCGGAGTGGATTTATATTGCTGTGGGTATTCCCCACTGATAAAGTGGAACGGATTTAATTGTGAAGCAATGGAAAGAATAATGGACTAGCAGACCAGCAGTCACGCACGCACTATTTTGACTGCAAAAGTGGGGGGGTCGAAACGACTTGTTTTGAAAAGTGAGGGGGTCTTGTCCCCCCCCAATTACATTGTCGCGACGCCCACGTGCGGCGCTGTATTAGCGGGTCAGTGAAAACATTGATTTTTTTTTTTTTTTTGAAGGCGCCGTCTAATCGAACATCTCATTTAAAACCGTAGAAAAAAATTACATTGCGATTAAAATCGAAATCGAAAAATCGCCCAGCCCTAAGCAATACCATATTTAAAAATGTAGTACATTTCAGAAATTCAGGTAGCCTATAGATAGGTAGACCTTCTGCCATATTATATATATATAATATGGCATGCCGTTCAGGAAATTAACATTTTAATATATATATATAAAAGTCTGAATATACAAAAGTCTGAATATATATACAAAAGTCTGAATATATATACAAAACTCTGAATATATATACAAAACTTTGAATAAATATACAAATGTCTGAATATATATACAAAAGTCTGAATATATATACAAAAGTCTGAATATATATATACAAAAG
The DNA here is from genome assembly GCF_963457725.1 of Sprattus sprattus. NCBI lineage: Eukaryota > Metazoa > Chordata > Actinopteri > Clupeiformes > Clupeidae > Sprattus > Sprattus sprattus. The sequence continues at coordinate 23,392,616 of NC_137923.1, forward strand.
TCTGACTATATATACACAAGTCTGAATATATATACAAAAGTCCTTGGTTAAGTCAAACGATGCAAATATGTACAGCCGCGGAAAAAATGAAGAGACCACTTCAAAATGATCAGTTTCTCTGGTTTTACTATTTATTGGTATGTGTTAAAGTAAAATGTACATTTTTGTTTTATTCTATAACCTACTGGCAACATTCCTACCAAATTTCAAATAAAAATATTGTCATTTAGATAATTTATTTGCAGAAAAATGACAATTGGTCAAAATAGCAAAAAATATGCAGTGTCTTCAGATCTCGAATAATGCAAAGAAAACAAGCTCATATTCATTTTTAAACTACACAATACTAATGCTTTAACTTAGGAAGAGTTCAGAAATCAATATTTGGTGGAATAACCTTGATTTAAAATCACAACTTTCATGTGTCTTGGCATGCTCTCCACCAGTCTTTCACATTGCCGTTGGGTGACATTATGCTACTCCTGGCGCAAGAATTCAAGCAGCTCGGCTTCTTTTCATGGCTTGTGACCATCCATCTTCCTCTTGATCACATTTCAGAGGTTTTTTATGGGATTCAGGTCTCGAAATTGGGCTGGCCATGACAGGGTCCTGATCTGGTGATACTCCATCCACACCTGTACTGGCCTGGCTGTGTGGCATGGAGCATTGCCCTGCTGG
>NC_137923.1:23398293-23453443 GCF_963457725.1 Sprattus sprattus
GAATTGACATGCATAGCTAATACAGGGCTGATAAGATAGTACTATTCTTCATTCTTATCCTGCCGGCTTTGCACCTGATCATCAAGGGTGTCATAACCCTACTCACACACACACATTTAGACACACACACACACGTGGGCACGCACACACACACACACACACACACACATACACACACACACAAACGTGAATAGCAACGCCGCTGTAGGGACAGGAATACTGTACAGCCTATTCATTCAGTTGCCCTGATAGGTTCATGTTGTGAAGCCCAAGTAGAATAAAAGTAGATGTATTACAGTCATGACAGCCAAAGAATGAATCATGTCTATGTTACTGTAATCATGTATTTACTGTGCAATGGTCCATTCTGAAAACATCTCTGTAATTAGATTTAAACTGACTTTAATCCCCTAATCTTATTTAGAGTTGAGTAGAGGTAAAAAGCAGTATGGAGATGAAATTCAGTAGAATTCAGGAGTGCTTTGTGGAGATAACTGTATCAGCCACGGATTGTGTTATTTGTCGGTAATGGGTAATTATACACTGTGTTCCCGCATCTGAATATGTTGCATGCTCTATTAGGGGGTCTATTACAAATAATAACAGTTACATTGCTTCTTTGACTGACATGGACCTAAGAACAGGTGCCAAACAACACAATTAAGAGATCAATAGCATAATGAGACAACTACAGAGCATGAGATGGAGAGAGTGAAAGGGAGAGAGAGGGCGAGAGAAATGCTAGAGGATGTTAGAGAAACAGAGAGAGAAAGAAAGAGAAAAAGAGAGATAAGCTGTAATTAAAGGTAACCAGAGGCAGGAATTCATGGGAAAGAAAAGCTTCCTGAACCTTGTGAATAAATGGTGGGCCTCAGACACAACAGATAGCACCTGCTGAGCTGAGCAGAGCTGAGCTTTATGGCAAATGGCCTTGTTGCATTTGGTCACACAATCATTGAAATTAATTATCAGTCCACATCCTTTACTATCTTCATTGCACATTTACTCATGTAGAAAATAATGGAAATATAAAAAAATCATAAAAAAATACTGTCTGTTTGGCTACACAGGATATTTGGACAGTTTACCTAAAAAGAGCAAGAAAAGAGGAAATTGTCCTGTAGAGTTGTTGTTTGCTTTTATGCTGGGCATTAGGTGTGTAGAGAGCTTAAAACCATCCACTAATCTTGGTATTCAGGACATAGAAGGGAAGAAAAATGGAGGAAGTTGGTGGGTGAGAGAGAGAAATAAAGAGAGGGTGTGTGTGTGTGTGTGAGGGAGAGAGAGAGTGGCCGTGGATGATTCTTTGGGGAAAGAGAGAGATAGCTGCTTGATCCCCACGTCTGAACTGACAGTCGCCTGCCCTCGCGAGCGATGCAGGGGATTAAAGATTTATCGACCGTTCACGGGTCCAACCTTTACGGGAGCTTCTGAAGTTTGTTTAATTGCAGCTGGAGATCTCGGTAAAGGAGTGCATGCTATCATTGGGTCACCTTTGCCTGGGCCTTGATTAAGAACTACACAGTCTAATTAAAAACGGACCAATTAAAACATAGTGCAGTGAGTAGTGGAGGGAAATCAGTCTCTCCCAAAGATCATTTTGGTAGTTTGCACTCTCCTGCCTGGTGATAAAAATGCAACAAGTGGCCATTCATTCTTTTATAACCATTTATCATTTTTAACAGAAATCTCCGGACTTGTCAGCCCTTCAGCATTGGGAGTATCTCTTTGGGTTATCATTACATTGTAACAGTAGGACCACACATGTCATATTTGGGGTTTGGTAGGCTGGGGATTTGTTCTTCTAACATTAGTTTTGACGTGAAATGATTGTAGGCTACTTAGTGTGTTTTGGTGGAAGCCATTTGGTGTATGAAAGGCAAACAACTAAATACTTCAGTCTCTTCAGATGAGTGCTTTCAATGAATTAGGATGAAAATCAGTAACTTGTGTGTCAACTTATGATGAAGTGTCTACGGAAATATATATAAAACGGCTGGTGATTGTCTCCTTTGGTCACTTGCTTGTTTAGACCTCCTATTTAAAATGTTATGGAAAGCCACACTATGTAACACGCCAACACTAACCTTCTCTGTTTGTGTCCTTATTTCTTCATCAACGGTACTCTTCACAAGCTTCCCATAAACCAGGTTCAAGCGAATTAAATGTTCCAAAATGACAGCCTTTGCAGGGGTTCCCACTGCGCGCCAGACCCAAGGGCCAGGGGAAAGTAAAGTTCACGGCTGTGTTCCATGTGTGCAGAACTTGCATATGAACAGTAAATCTACAGAGGCCTCCAGCCAAAGCTTTGACATTTATCCATGGGTCGGCTGGTCAGCCCGCTTCAATATCTCCACAATGGAGTGTACCGACTCTGCAAGCACTGTTTGATCGAAAGGGCAATGTGCTGTATGTTAAGCAGGGTAGATAGTTGAAGTTATTATATTGGCCAGAACTCGTGTGTGGTAGTAAGACATTAGAGGACCAGGTTAGGGAAGGGGATCTTGCAGTATTGTTGTTTGTGTGTTTGCAGTACGGCTATAACCAAGGTTACTTGTTATTAGGAGACTGTTGTTAGGCAGTAAAACAGCAAGATCTTTCAGGAGAAAAATGTCTCGTTCAAGTTAAATGGTCGGTGCACAAATGTATGTTGTATGCCCACACATAGAGACATGTCCGTATGTGAATATTTATATTTATTTCTCTGTGTGTATGTTTATTTTTCTGTGTTTGGTTGTCTACATGACAGGAATAATATGAAATAAAAATCAATACAGCTGTTCTGTGTTGATGGTTGGCCTTCCATAGCATGTGTGATATGAGATTGCCTGTGGGCTGGCATTGTTTATCTGCTGCACAGAAAGTTTGTGGGCCTTTACTGACTATTATCTGCTGGCTTTGTGTCTGACAACAGATGTCAAATTGACTGATGTCTAAATTGATAAGCCTCTTGCCCCCCTGCCTGTACCCAGGCAAACAAATAAAGACACAAATACAACCATGATTAAGGGTCTCAGACCCAGAGGAAAAGAATGAAAGGTGGTGGTGGTGGGGGGGGGGGGGGGGGGATGTTGAATTGATGGGAAAGGAGTGAAATTTCTGCCACAGAGCAGAGAACTAGATTGATGTGGTATTCGTCATCATTGCCTTGGCTCTCTCTCTCCTCTCCACTATCCTGCTTTTTTTGTTTATTGTCAGCGGAAGCAGAACAGATGAAAAAGTATCAAAGAATTAAAGAAATCAGTGTGCTTCAGAAACTTAGAATGTGTGAATGCTGAGGGCGCTTATGTCTGTCTACTTTGCATTCATAGTGATACAGAACTAAACGGAACCTGACCAGTAAAATATTAAATAATAATAATTTTGGCAGAAGTTTAACAGTTTATAAGGCATGTATTCAGGTGGGATTGCTCTAGTGCTATTTTTAGACACCTGCCACAACTGTCGTGCTTCAGTGGGTATGCTGTGTATTAGAGCTTTTGAGTCAGTGCCTTGTCCTTGTCCATTTTATGCTAAAGTTTGAATGAAACCTTTGGCGATGGGAAGGTCTTATCTCTGAAACTCACAACTTTTTTCCTTAATGTATATTCCCATCCACTGGCATTGCCTTAGGGATGGTCCTAGTGTGCAAGGGTGGGAGGGTGAGAATTGCCCTGGTTTGGGGTGATAATTGGCTGCAAGCCTGCTCTTTTTCATGCCGTTTGACATTCATGGCAGAGATGTCGTCAGAGCAGCATTCTGCTCTCCCCCGTGCGACCCAGGGAGGCCAAGGCGGGATGGCGCGTCCTCGTCCCCCGGTTCCCACTGTGGCATATCAGGGAGGTGCAAACCAGATGTCTGTCGGCTGCAGCACGCGTGGTGGGACCTTGGGGCCCAGCTGTGTGGCGTCTGAAGGATGCTTTTTGGCACCTTTTAATGGGAAAAAGCAAGCGCGGGTAGAGGAGCTGCTTTAGAAAAGAAAGTGGCCTGTCTTCCTCCCTTTCTGCCTCCCCCCTCTGTCCCTCACTTCCTGCTTTGCTGCCTGGCATCGAATGTTTCCTTCTGCCAGCTTGAAAACGCGGCGCGCGTGTGTACAGATTCCTGCAGTTGTCTTACAGGCTGAATGTGGCACTTACAATGGAACGGCAGAGGAGAGTGAAGGGGAGGTTTAATTTCTGGCGGAGGCTTTTAGAGAAAAGCACAGTGGCAGGTCCTGGCAGACAATCCTGTATTATTCTCATGAATGAAATGATTTGGAGTATAATGCCTGCGAGAAGTCTTTAATTTTACTTGGCAGCCAGGAAATTGTCAAGTCAAGCGCCTGTGCTAAAACAGTATTGAGGTCAACAGAATGTTAAAATGTCAGAGTGCTAAAAAAGTAAATAAATAAATAATGAATATATAGTGTTATTGTATATTGATCTTGATGTTGGAGGAAAATATATTAACCTTTCTGTGGAGGTTTGTGATAACATCAGGATATCTGATAAATGAGAGTTTAAATAGAAAAAAAAATCACATTCTGTCTGACACTTCGATTTTCATTTCAGGGCTCTGCTACCGCGGGTTCAGTAATTAAAGTTTAAAGGCCTGATTCAATCAGCCTAGTAAAAGTGCAGCTTTAAGTCTTACACTTACAGGTATAGTTTTATACATGGCAGCATTTAAAGCCAGCTGAAAGACTTAGTATTTTTATACTTTGAAACTAAAGATATTTGAAACATTCACACTTTTTGTGTGTCCAATTATGTCAGCAGTCTGCATCTAAATACATCTTTATTAATCAACTACCTTGTTGTTTTTTTCCATGCCTTCTTGACAGACTCTGTTAGACCTGAAACAGTTTGATAGGTCTGAAGGAGGCCTTTAATGTTCTTTCAGAAACCTCTTGCTACTAGTTGGCACTATGGCGTTACATGTTCTCTAGTCCAAAACATTTCACTTCACTTCTAGAGGCTCAGGAAATCCCCTCCCGCATCCTTCTTGTCATTATATTTTTGTAACAATGAATTTACTAGTACTTCCTCTCCATTAAAGGCACTGTTAACAAGCGAAAATGAATGTTGAAGCACTTGATGCTCATTAACCCAGAGACCTGTGAAGGTTAAGAGCAAATGAGTAGAACTGGGGACTGGGTGCACTCATTTCCTCTGGGACATTCTAAGAAAACTGGTCCATCTCACAACCATTGCTTGACCTCTGTCTGGGCTCTGAGTTCAGTGTTTCAGTATGAGTGTATGTGTGTGTGTGTGTGTGTTTGTGTGTGTATGGTTGTATGTGTCTGTGTGTGTCTGTGTGTTTTTAGGTTTGTGTGTAGGTTCATATGCTACTGTTTTAATGTGGGGGCATGGATGTTTGTGTATGAATGTGCATATTTCAATTTTGCATGCAACCTGGGCATGCTACTTTGTGTGTGTATGCATCTGTGGGTAATTGACAAGGTGGCACTCTTCATGACAACCTAGGTTGTGTGCAGCCAGTTATAAATAAGCAGTTGGAAAAGAAAAGAATAAGAAGAATAATGTACTTTGACAGCTGATTGTCTGCAGTTTGATGCATTGACAAAGTATTTAAAACCATTCTACCATCAAAATGAGCCCATACATTACACATTGTCATTGTCTGAATGCTTGCAGTTACTCGAGTTGAATTTACTGCAGTGTTCCAGAAATATTAAGCACTCTGGTTTTGTAATTGATTTTGTGAGGTTGATTTGCTATTGTATGGTAAGGTTACTTAAAGTACAGTTTGTCCAAAGTGAAATAACTGCATTGATGGAATCCATGTAGCCCTCAGTGTTCCGGCGGAAAGAAAGCCAGCTTTTCAGTAATGATGATGAAAATAATCACAGTGCTACAAATATAAAAATCCATTAGTTATTCTATGAAATTCACAATGGCATTTTAATTCAAATCAGCCCCAATGACACCCTGAAGCTCTACATCCCAAAATATGATCCATTATCACTATGCTATTTCATTGCCCTCTTGACTGCAAACTTACTGTGAAGCGTTTGTCATTTGTTTCAATCGCTCCAGCTAATGCGCCCACAGCCGTTTGCCACCCGAATAGGTCAAATGGATTAGCTATTCTGCCATTTCTGTGCTGTTGATATTGTTTATGCAAATGCAGGGCGGTTAATGTTAACTGAAGGAGGAGGATGACATGCCACCCACGTGCTACTACACGTCACCTTGGGCAAATCTCACATGTGTGGGTATGGCTGGAAAAAAGAACCCCGGCACTTACAGGTCGCCATATTCCAATTTCAACTAAAATAGATAAGCTGTTTGGATGTAGACTATGTATGTGATGGCCTTCAGTGAACCCTGGGTTCCATCCGTGCTGGGCACTGCGTCCAAGTTGAACAGAAGTAATTACTGCCGGACCTTCCCAGATAATAGTGACCCACAAACCGTTGTGAAAGTGGAGCACAGCAGAGCGAGGTCTAAAAGAGCCCCTCAATTACGGCTTCATTCCAGAACAGATTGGGATAAATATAGGCTTTCGGAATATAGGGGGATGAGCGCCGTGCTGCCTTGACAAGCTCGCTGTCGAATAAATGCAGCTATTTTGGTGTGGTGCTCCAAGAGGAGAGATGAGCTACCTCAAACTCATAACGACGCGTTGTCACCGGCAAGCCTGCTTTTGTTTGTTTTCATCAGTTTCAAGGGCGACGGTTGAGACGTTGTCAGCTTAATACCTTGCCATTTTGAAAAAAGAGTTTGCTGCTCCCAAAGGCTGCAGTACGGTATAAGAAGTCACATCACATATCACAGCAGCCCAGAAATATTAATTGTTTCTTAATAACATTCTTGCAACGCAGAGGGTAAAATATAACGTGTCTCTACTCAGGAAACAGTTTTGAAATAATTGATTCCATCCAGACCCTAAATGATTGTGTCATTTAGCAGCGGTGGTCGGCCTCATCCCCATTTGTTCAATATAAAAAAAATGAAAAACTCTTGGCAGGCTTTCAGGAGAATTGACATGCATGTTAGACCATTATGAATTTCCCATCTATAAATGCAGTGTGCTATGAGGTCAATAGCTACTTGGCTTTCTCTCTGACTTTAGCTGTAATTGGATTCCACATAAGGCTGATGTATAGGAAAAACATGGCAGGGTGGAGAGTGTTGGGCTTGGTGATGGCTCTGCTGGATGAAAATGTGTGTGTGTGTGTGTGTGTGTGTGTGTGTGTGTGTGTGTGTGTGTGTGTGTGTGTGTGTGTGTGTGTGTGTGTGTGTGTGTGTGTGTGTGTGTGTGTGTGTGTGTGTGTGTGTGTGTGTGTGTGTGTGTGTGTGTGTGTGTGTTTTGTGTATGTTTTTGTTTCTATGGTCCTGTGCAACTGTGCATCCCGGTGTGTGACCCTGGCTAATATGGGCGTGCTCTTGTGTGTGTGTGAGAGAGAGTGTGTGTGTGACAGTGATAATGTGTGAAAATGTGTGTGGGTGTGTGTGTGTGTGAGAGAGAGAGAAAGAGTGTGTGTGTGTGTGTGTGTGTGTGTGTGTGTGTGTGTGTGTGTGTGTGTGTGTGTGTGTGTGTCTGTGTGTCTGTGTGTCTGTGTTTATGAGCGTTTGTGAGAGTGTCACTGTGAGGCTGTGAGGTGAGCTCCTGCCAGTTGGTGTCAGTAACACACTGAAGCGATGCTAGTGTGTCTCCACTTACAGAAGTGTCTCCGTACTGTTCCTCTGCTTGAGCCTGAGACGCCATGGCTGAGCTGTTAAAACAGCAGGGGACAGGACATGAGGACAGGGGGACAGGAGGACAGGAGGACAGGGGACATGACATTCAGCCCCATCATCAACTGGAGTGGATGAACAGAAAGATCATGCATTAGGATTAACAATGACTAGCACCACTAGTCTCCCTCTTAATATTGTGTATTGATAATTTATACACCTGCATCACCAGTTTTGCCCTGAATAGCATTTGCGAATTAAAAGTCTCTCTCTTGCTCTCTCTGGATATAGACACATGCACCACTAGAATGTGTGCTAGTTGGCACCCCAGGCCCTAACTGAAGGGAATCGATTAGTCTAAGATTACTTCTCAGTATCTCTCTTACACCTCAAAATCCTGCACAATCAGCCCCATGGGACTGGACTGTTGCTCTGTCTTATGGCTTTATGTGTGCTGGGTGTCAAGCCAACTTGTTTACTCTGTTTATTTGACCTTTATTAGGTAGCTGTCTGACAAGACCGGCTCTAACAGGCACTGCATATGGTGTGTGTATATGAAGAGATCAGTTTTGAACATCTAGATCTCTTAATGTAAGTACAGTATATGTAATAGCTTGGAAGACTGGAATCAGAAAAAGTGTTTATTGCCAAGTGCGTTTACACAGACAAGGAATTTGAGTATGTAATGTGTTTTTATCTAAACAGACAATTAAGCGGAAAATGCAATCAGCTGTATGATGTGTGGTTCATTGCTTCTGTCCATATCCACATCACTCTCACATGTCCTCCACAACAGAGACTCTGTTGTTGCTACGGAAGTATCTAAAATATGACACATTGAGCGAATGAGAGATGTTACAGTCTTTGATAAATTGTTTTTAAATCTGAACATAATCTCATTTGGACTAAATTTCCACAACTCTGAGAGCAGTCATCTATTCTTGGGTATCACTTTACATGACCTGCCCCACCCCACCTTCTAACTGTGTTAGGACCCAAAGTAAAGTGGTCATTAAGCCTGTATTTCTCTCTCCCGCTTGCTCTCACTCTCTCCATCTCTGTCTTTCCCTCTCTTCCTCTCTCTCTATCTCTCTTTCTCCATCCCATACCCTCTCTCTCCCCCACTCTGCAAGTGATGTTGCTAAAATGCTCGTGCCTGCTGATGATCCTCCTGCCCATTTCTGTATTGCTTTTCGGCTAGATGGCAATGCATCAAAACATAAAGCATTTTGGGCCTCATTAAAGGGGCATTATAGCGTGGGTCTGAGCAGAGCACTGGCGTAATCCCAGTGATGAATGGTGTAAGCGATCCCGAGCGCTCCGCCGCTTAAACCATGTTAGCGCGCCTCGTGGCCCTAAGAGCAAGACCTGCAGTGGAGGAGCAGGAGGAGGAGAGAGGAGGTGGGGGCCTGACCCCTCTCCCTACGCCCGATCTCTGCTATCAGTGTGTCGTTAGCGTCCACTTTGGTCCAGGGATGAGAAACTCCATCCTGTGCACACCAGAACAGATAAAAGAGGACATGACTCTCTATTTCTCTGTGTTTTTTTTTTTGATTCGCTCATCCTCTGTAGACCATCAAGAATGCAATGGGCAGGGAGAGAATGTCCTCTCTTGGGTTCTGAGGACACATCATTTGTACACAAAACTGGTTTGTGTCAGTGCTCTCGTATGGCCATCCTTCATACTTTAGACCAGGACAGGGCCAGAACTTGGTCACAGTCATTACAGAGTTACATAATTACCTGCTGTGCACTTTGACCTTCGTAATGAATGTCAGTATGATGTATGCAAATGCAGATTACAGTATAAAATCAGCTGAAGCAGTCTCTTGCATAACTAAACCAGTGTGATTAAAACTGAGGTATTATAACTAGACAAACTCATCTACAAATAAGTAGTTCATCTCTTAGTTCTGAAATGAATCATTATTCTGTCTTTTTTAATTTCTTGCCATAGTCTTCCGTGTTTTTTTTGGTCACACATTAGTTTAAATACATTCACCTGAAGTCCTCTTTGAATTACATTTGTCTCTCTTAATAAGCTAAGCATTCTTCAGGATACTGAAATTGACATACATTGTGAGCTGAACTGAACGCTCTGGAATAGTCTCTTTTTCTCTCTCTCTTCTTTCTCCTCTCCCGCTTCCTTTTTTTCCCTCTCGCTCTTCCTGCTGTCCTGATTTTGATAAGCGCTGATTGACTTCCTCGGGAGGTTCCTAGATTACTTAACAAATTGCTGCAGTAGTCTATCGACCAGCCCCTTAAAGAAGACTCCCCTCACTGAGATCTGTAGTGTTTTAAAACTCTTAGCTAGATGTAGTATAATCATCCCTCTTGCCTCCTTACAATTGATTTTAGATCCCATTCCTCTGAAGCCTGTGTTATCTGTCCCGCACTGGGGAAGGCCACACTGCATGACTAATAACGATGTGGGCCACGCCATTAACTGAACATAGAAGATGAAGAAGCTGTAGGGATTTGCTTTAATAAATCACTGCTATGGTTCTCATGTAAGGAAATCTGCATTTACGGTTGCTCGGCTCAATTAGTTAAGCGATATATGAGCAGTGTTGCCATCTGATTCTTCTGAGACTGGGAATGGTTGATGCGAATTGTAAAAAAAAAAAATGAAGCGTATGTGTCCTGTTTCGTAAACATTTTTGTAATTGTATTTTTATAACCAATCTCCAGTGCAGCGTGTCATGAGGAGTTGTACTTCTTGGCTTCTGTCACAACCAAGTTCTCTTTTTCAAAAGAGATAATTTTTTTATTGATGCTAATGCATAAAAATGTGTACAGTCTAACTCACAGACTCAACACAATGACTGTTTGAGCAGAACAGTTGTATTACCCTTGAAGAGAGAGAGCATGTGTGTGTGTGTGTGTGTGTGTGTGTGTGTGTGTGTGTGTGTGTGTGTGTGAGAGAGAACGAGAGAGAGAGAGAGAGAGAGAGAGAGAGAGTATGGTACTCTGTGTATGAAATCTCTGCACATACAATCCTTAAAGTCTGCTTGATTGTGTAATGTAGTACTGTACAACACACTTTACACACACGCACACACACACACAAATCATTGATCAATGATATAATATGACAAATACTTGATTAATTTAGGACCAACATTATAAACATATACTTTTTAAATATAGACTTTTATGGTCTTAAAGACATACAATATTGTGTCATCTTTAAAGTCACACTAAAACTGTATTTGGAGCCCTAATGTGTTGTATATGTCCAGTGCTTGAATTAAGATCAGAAAATGCACAATAGCATATCAATCCTTATTCATTGAACACACTAGATTATATGAATATGCAAAGAGAATGCTCCATCCATCCCCCCTTTTTCAATGCGTGCAGTCCTCTCACACGCCTGGTTTTGTGTCTTTTAAGTCTAGTCTCTCTTTTTCTCAGTTTTTGTGAGTGCTGACATGCCTCTTAAGTTTGGCTGATTGAGCGGACACGGTTGTCCTGCAATCCATCGCTTCAGCATTCTCTCCACCCTTGCCATCCCAACCATGGCGCCACCAACCGTCTCACCGTGTTTACAATGAATTTAGTTAAGCCGCTAAATCCCTGTGTTCCTGTGTCAATTTTGATATCACTGTTTAATTACACCGGGAGGCATTGTAATTCACATGTAAAAAAATAAATAAATAAAAAACACTGTATGGGTAATTTTCTTTCTTTTTTTTTGCAATGCACTTTTTTTGGGGGAAAACAACCATTTTACTGATTATTTAGTTCTGATAGTAGTGTGAGGTCCTCATGATTTCTTAGCAAGAAGCTTTTTTATTTATCTGAATAAAATAAAATATCATAAAAGGTTATTTTTGCATTTCTGTGCAGATCTGTCTGTTTCTAAAGATATCCAAAGTGACATACAAATCAGACAGAATAAAACATGTCTTGTGCAGACGTACCATCACACCACCAGTGTGAGTCAATTGAGCAATAAAGGATTGCAGTGGTCTAGCAAATTACGGAACAAAACAGAGAACAGGTTCTTCACTTTGTAATACAGTTATAATCAGGATAGCAATATTGTCATATATTACTACAAAAATATCCCCTTTTATAGTAACTCATGGTCAAATTTATTTTAATTTTTTTAAATGTAATTATCATTGTCATTTACAGTCTAGTTAACCATGCAACTGCTCTTTAGAGTTAGAGTTGTCTGAGGGAAGAACCTAATATCTCTCCTTAAAATCAAATCAAAACATCTCTTGTTGCGATCATTTTTTAAGGCAGTGAGAAAACAAAATTGCCACTATGTGTTAATGTAAACAGAAACTTTAATGTTGTAGCACATCCTTTTTTGTTATTATTAATCTTAATGCATAAATCTTGAACAGTCCATGAGTTTTATGAGGTGTTAACATGTTGCAGCGCTGCCTGAGGAGTCTCATTCTCTGCACTCCATCTTACATGTGTGTGTGTGTGTTCTATGTGTGTGTGTGTGTGTGTGTGTGTGTGTGTGTGTGTGTGTGTGTGTGTGTGTGTGTGTGTGTGTGAGTGTGTATGTGCATGTGAGTGTGTGTTTCACAGTTTGCAGTTCACAGCACGAGTGTGTCACCTTGTTGTTGCACATACAGATGCGCTTCCCTGGCTAGCCCACTCAAGTCCTTGATTGGTGTTATCACGAAGATTTGAACATGACAAAACCCTGTCTGTCCGCTGGGAGAACTCCAGCCTTAGCTGCGAGACACACATGGATTTTTACACACGAACCTGAGGAGGGGCACAGGCTTATGCCGACCTCACAGTGTGTGTCTGATTTATCATTTCCATTGTGCTTCCTTTTCATTTCTCATCTCAGGGTTCATAACGCCACGTAACCACTAATACATAGGGTCAAAACATCGATCGGAGTACAAAATTCCACATGTTTTATTAAGTAGGCGCCAGCCTTCCCTGTTTGAGCCCGGAATAACACAGTGACATGAGGCCTGCAGATTTTATGTCTTATGAAGCCTTTATTGCACCACAGGATGGGATTTGTGCGAGGGAATCAATAAGCTATTCTACACGAGGCCTAGCTGTTTGAACCTTTATGTCTGACACCAGGGTTTTAGAGTTCCATCTGCTCTCTCTTTCTTTCTTATTTTCTCTATCTCTCTCTTTCCCTCTGTCTCCCTACCTTCCCTCTCTCGTTCAGCCTTTCTATTTCACATCACAGACATTCCTGTCGGTAATAGACATATTTCCCTTTTTCCCTTAGCAACTGAACACATTTCATCATGAATCGCTCATCGTCCTTCCTTTCATTATAATGAAGACTGTGACGTGAGAACAGGCTCATCAGCCAGCAGGAACAGGCTCTCAGAAGCTCTCTCTCACTCCCTCTCTTTCTCTCTCCCTCTCTCTCTTTCTCTCCATCTCTCTCTCTCTGCCTCCCTCTCTCTCCCTCTCTCTCTCCCTCGCTCTCTCTCTCTCAACTGATGGGACTCTCTTAATCAGGACTGTACAATCTGCTACAATCTGTTTGTGCTCTCACCACTGGCCCTTGAAGGGGGCCACTGCGTGAACACCACACCTGCCTCACCTCACTTGTCTGTTGCAGGGCTCGTGCCCCTTTTGTTCACTCAGTATGCTAATGCCCCACATGTCCTATGTCAGGGAGGCTGTCAGAAAAAAGGTACTGAAATTGTTTGTGTGTGTGTGTGTGTTTGTGTGGTTTGATAGGTGTATTGTTTATTTATTTTCAGACCATCAGCTGATCCTTTTTTGAATGAATTAAAATAAAAATAAAAAAAATATGTATTTTACTGTAGTTAAGGGTATTTCCAGATGTTTTATTTAGTTTTGTTTATTAGCACATTAATTGGTTGAAAAGCATTCATGTACACTTATGTCTAGTAATATGCACTCTAATGGGCTTTGTTGCTCATTTGTTAATTCTGCTTATAAATACAATGCCACTGTGGTGTATCTATTCTAACTCCCCCAAGGTTAGTGTGTCCCTCTCTCTCTCTCACACACACGCAGAAGTACACACACACACACACAAACACACAGACACACACACACACACGTACACACATGTTGATGTGGCATGGAAATTGAGCAACAGTACTTAGCTCTGTATTGTGGCCCCGCATCCTGCTAAGGCGATTTGGAGGTGGAACTGATGGAATTAGAGAAAAAGGAACAAAAACGTCTGTCCGTGAACACTACCCGCCACCCTATTTCTGACCCTGGGGATGGATTTTGCAAGGCTCTAAAGTAAAGAGCGTGTCTGGCATTCCAGGCAAGGAAAACAACAGGTCTTCCTAGATGGAATTCAGTCCTCAAAAAATAGCCAAAAGCACGCTTGTTACCTCACATGCTACTAGCTGTTGTATGTCGGTGTACTTTTTCTGCTCCGTTCTCTTTTCTTCTCTTTTGCTTTTACTGGTCTTTTTCTATTACCTTCTCTCCTTTTGTTATTTAATTGAAGAGTTTTACTTGAACAAAGTTCCTTTACTCCTGTCCTTCACGGAGCTTGGTTGAGTTAACAATATGCAAATGTGTTTTTTAAAAGAAAGAAAACTAGTACTTGTATTGACACGGCAGCTGGAAACAGCTTCATGGCAGCACTGGGAAGAATTGTTTACATCCCTCAACAACACTGGAGTCTGTTGCCTCTTCCTGAGATGAGCTAGTTTAATTTATCAACTCCATCCTAAGCGTGTGGTAGGGTCCTCTGATGGACAGCAGCATAGCTGTGACTTAGGTGTTTGTCCTCACGTTTCCCCAGATTGTCAGTCGATCATCATGTCCAGTATTCCATTGGACTGCAAACAGCGCCGGGGCTCACTCTCCCCAGGGGCCCAGCCTTTCTATTTACTCACCTGTGTGATGTGAGTGCCTCTTCATTTACTTCCTGTCATAGCCGTAGCTATCACAGTGAGAGGATGAAATTAACTCCTTCCACGGTGCAGCACACTACTTACTCATTTGCTGGAAATTCAATAACATATTTGCTCATTTATTTGTTGCCCCTTGGATGGGAAGAAATGGGAGGCAATCTTGGACACATGCATTTGCGTTCAGGCAGTTAATACATTATATTACACAGTTCTCCTACAGCTTGACATTTCAACAAAGACAGGACATAGACATGTGCTGACCTGTCTGTGTCTGCTCGTAATTGCTGCAACCCCTCCCTCATTTGTGTGTGTGTGTGTGTGTGGTGTCTGTGAGGGGAGGGGGGTTAGGATGGTCAGTTCTCTGATAATGCAGAGGGCATGGGAGCAGAGACATTCAGTGGGAGTGCTGAGGCAGCACTCAGCCTTGGGGAGAGAGAGAGAAAGAGAGAGAGGGAGAGAGAGAAAAAAGAGAGAGAGAGAGAGAGACAGAGAGAGAGAGAGAGAGAGAGAGAGAGAGAGAGAGAGGTGAAAATTGAATTTGTTCAGAAGAAGAGCTCTGACCGAGGCTGGACTGCCCAGTGTACTGCACTCATTATAGAAGAATAGCAAAATATAGGATGGATCCATGTCTGATCTGAGCTGGCTTTGTCCTACTGTCCGTGACTATCTTGGTGACTTTGTCCGTCCTAGAGTCCGTGGCTATCCTGATGGCTTCTACAATAGGACATGTAAATACTGTGTGTGTGTGTTCACCCAGTACAAGACGTGATCTAAGTAAAGTATTATCGGCAGCCATTACCCCTCATCTCTCGCTGCCCTTGTGGTAGTTGAGGCGCTGTTGAATATGTGTGTCTGGTTTAATGAAAGAGTGGTGGGGACATTGTAAGCTATTAAGGACATATGCTGGGCACATCCTCCACTGGGCTCTGTTAATTGAACATTTCTTTTGTGGCTCAAGCTCCCTCAGTAATTGCACTGGCAAGACCTGATACAACTCATTTACATCTTCACACAGTGGAGTCAAGCGTGCACACACACACACACACACACTCAAACAATCCTCTCTATCTCTCTCTCTCTCTGACACATACAGTACACAAATATAAAGGTAAACAGATTTAGGTTTATATATAACCCTAGGTTTTATACACTCTGATAGAGAGAGAGATAGACAGACATTCATACAAAAAGAGACCATTTTCTGGCTAAATGAAACTGTCAGCTTGAAACTACAAACTTGAAACTACAAACTTACTAGCAGTACTCCTACTTAATCAGTAGCTGATGGAACAGGCAAATGCCTTAATTTACCACCTTTGAATCATGCTGCAAGCGTAATCGTAATTAGTTTTTGTTGTCACACACATACATACAGACATGGATACAAACACACATGCATGGCATGCCTACAAGTGGTAAGCTAGTCCTTAATAATAAACAGTGATATTTATGCGGTTTCGATGTGATTGATGAGATTTTTTACTGTGTCAAAATTGATTCAAGACAGTTTCATCAACCCTACCTGCTTTACATGCTACACAAATCTCTCTAATTTATGGAGTCACATTTCATTAGTCTGTCAAACATTTAGCAAACTCATGTAGGGTACAAATATAGAAAAGCTTATTGAGAGAATTGAAAGTAAAGGGCATGGATATCACATTAACTACACACACAATGTATTGGATACACAATTCATTAGTATCAGGTTTTGTTAGTGTTTTTTCAGTGACATGTATACGGCTCTTGAAACACATGCATGGATGTCCTCACACTCCAATAGTTACCTTAGCTTTAGCCGCTGTTTATATGTACTTACATTTAGAGCCTATCATATCTAGCCATAACTCACTGATACTTCACATCAGCTATATATTGCTTAATTCTGAAGTCTCAAAGACATTTCGGTGAGAAGAAAAACGTGTGTATGTGGGTGTCTTTGTGTGTATGTACTTGTGTGTGCCAGAGTTATTATAGTTTTGACATTTTCTTTTTTATTTCAATTTATATATATTTCAGTTTGGTTTTCCAAGTGACTAAGTAGTTTTATTTCTATTTTGAGGACCTGACTAGTTTTGGTTTAGTTTTTATTTAGTTTGGGTTTTTCAGATATTCTGGGGAAAGCTTTGATTTATAGAAGCTGAAAATGATAAATAATGCATTTAATTCATTTAAATCATTCTAGGTCAATTTTATAATTTGTGGTTTTTATGTTAACAAAATAAGGTTTTCACTGTTAGTTTTACTTTAATAACCCTGGTGTGTGTGTGTGTGTGTGTGTGTGTGTGTGTGTGTGTGTTGTTTGTGACTGTGAATGGCTACGATTTTGGGCATGAAGACAAGGCAAAAATCAAGGAGAGTGAGGTAGAGAGAGAGCGAGACTTAGATGATGGTCTGTAACAGCAAGAGACTAGACTGTGTCTTAGCTTCCAGAAGCTGTGTAAGAGTCTCCCTGAGCAAGGGCAGCTCTTGTGGCAGTTAGGAAAAATGGGGTTTTGTCACCTTTTAATTTTATAAAAAAAAGTTGGCCTCGGAATTAACTTGATCAACTTCAACAGAGTTCTGCTAAATGTTTCCCTGTGTGTCCCACACACTGAGATGGTCAGCACTTAGTATACTATATACTATAATACTATAATTTGAAGTCAACTTATATTAGCTGCACTGACTCATGCATGGTGCATAATTTTATGATTTAAGAGAGGAATCAAGCTAATTATTGAACTGTTCTCCAAGCTTGAAGCTCTGTTAATGCAAGAAGTAAATGCACAGATTAATCACTGTTGTAGGAATCTGTGATTGGTTGAGCCAGACCAACTCACCAGGTAGATTGTCTCACACTGTAATTGGATCTTGGATCTCAAGAGTACATATTATGTACAATAAGTGCAAATGAAAAAAATATTTACAAAAGATCCTTAGGTAGAGGTTAACTAGTTAGCACAGCAAGCATAATCACACACTATTGTGTTAAAGCAGCACTAAGGAGTTTTTGGCTTGGAGCTCCCCCTAGCGGCGAAACCTGTTGAAATGTGCTTTCCTCGCTTATGACAAACTAGCTAGTCAACAACTTTGCTAACACAGTCAAACATCAAGTGCAAGACAAGACATAGCAGGACAGCAAATAAACTACTTACTAATCCAGCAGAAAGATGGCTAGCTCTGGATTGAAATCGCTACCCGTTCCTAGTCACGCATGCTCAGACACAAAGGACTGGGCGGCTCCAGAAATCCAGAGTAATTTCCCTACAGACCCCCGATGGATATGGCCGACAGGCCATTCTCCATATTAAAAGTAATTGTAGCGACACAACTTTTTTCGAGCTCTTATTTTAAGGCAGAATTGTTACATTGTGTTACTTCTTGTAGTTAGCTAAATTCAAAATAGGGGTAAGTACCGCTCCCTGTTAGCTCATGATTGTTGGTTCGACACTTACATTTGTCAAATGAAGAATCTGTCAAGAGAAATTAGCATGCTGTAGATGTTAGCAGGTCTCTTGCAATTATCAATTGTCAAATCAACTTCCAACTTCTCATAGGTGAGAATTGTTTTGCCAGTGCTGTTTGACTATTGAGATGATTTTTGCTGACAAGTCTAATGATATGATTAGCGGCGTAAGCACAGGGCAGTTTATGAGTGCATAAATAGTTTGTCAGTGTAGAGACCATTGGCTCATGTGCTTGATTGAGGTTTATTGAACTGATATTGAAAGCAGTCTAGGGTAGTCTAAGTGTTTACATTCATATACTGTGTGTGTGTGTTTGTGTGTGTGTGTGTGTGTGTGTGTGTGTGTGTGTGTGTGTGTGTGTGTGTGTGAGTCTGAGTCTGAGTCTGAGTCTGAGTCTGAGTCTGAGTCTGAGTCTGCGTCTGAGTCTGAGTCTGTCCACAATAAATCTACAATTTTCTACAATTCTCTCCTATTCTTAAAGCATCTTTCATATTCTAATTGAAGGAAATGTGGAATATCATGTATTTGTCTGCAATCATGATCAGAGGGATAAAACATCCCAAAATTACCAATGCCATCACAGACATACCATAGTTAGGCAGTTTGGTAACAAATTAGCAGTCACTGAATAATAAAGATCATGAAAGTGTCCAAGGGTATTTGTGTGGGCTCTAATATTCTATAAAATATCTTCTTTCTTACTTGTCCTGAATATCAATGAAACCTATCAGAGTTCACCGTGGCCTTACTTCTACAGTAAATATATTCCCATCGTCTGATATTCCACGCTGTCGTTCAGAGTAAATAATTGAAGTGTGTGTTATTTACGGCAATGGCATCTAATAAATGAATAACGTTCTCCATGCAGCTTCTGTATTTATCACTCCTACACAGTAATGTGTGGTTAGTATGTCTGAAATTACCTTGCCTCATTGCTTGTGTATGATAATGAATGGTTCCCAGATATACGGTGTGGCTGTGGGAAACGATTCAACGGAGGCTAAATAATTGTGCATGTAACAGGATTTGTGGATCTATGTGAAAGGGAGGCAGTTGAAGAGAGGGGGCAAGTGTGTTAAACGAATGAGGCCATCCCTATTGGCGTCAAATGGGCATAGAGAATGCACCAAGGCTGCAAGCACACACACAGATGTGTTTGCACACACACACAAACACACACACACACACACACACACACACACACACACACACACACACACACACACACACACACACACACACACACACACACACACACACACACACAAAGACACAGAGCCCAGCACCAGTTTGATAGAAGATGGCCTCAAGGCTAACTTATCAACCGTCTGCATTCCATAGTTTTTAACTCCGAGCATGAAGCCCTAATGAGTCCCCTAATAGCACCAGCTCCATGCCCCCTCTGCGCAAGAACTTAATAACGCCTCAAAAAGGAAAAAATAAATCAATTTCACTATGGATGATTTTCCCTCTCTCTCTCTCGCTTTCTCTCTCTTTCTCTCTCTTTTGCTCTCTCTCTCTCTCTCTCTCTCTTTCTTTAGTCCACCTGTTCCTGATTTTTATCAGACTCACTCTTCATCTTTTAGTGAGAGGTGAATGGGAATATTTTCCCTGTGCTGTAAGATTGTTTTCTATTGTCTGATTAGCGCATGACTAGTGGTGAAGTGAGCTTAGAGATTATTGAATTCATCCTCGGGCAAATGTGAAAGGAAGAAGGTAAATGTACAATGCTGGCATTCCTCCACAAATGAAATAGAAGTAGAATGCCAATAAAGGAGGTGATTGGAAGAGATTTCTGGGAAATGAGGAATAGGCAAACACTCTCAAATGTATTATTCCTGTCCTCATAGTGCTGTATTGATTTTGATACGTGGGTGAAACGGGGCAGGGGGTGGGGGTTGGGTTCAGGGATAGACTGTGAAAGTTAAGGAGAGAGTAGGCATACCAGGATAACAGCAAGTAGGAGAGAGAGAATAGTTGCTGAAAATGTGAAACATTGGTATTCCAGCAATATTGAGCTGCTGCCACTGTTTCATCATTTCTCCAAGAGGCTTTGTCCGTGCTGGAGCAGCCAAATCAAAGTCTTCTGAACAGACCCCACATGAAACACCTGAAGGAGAATCTTAAAGGCTTCAGTAGGGAAGAGTGGTGTAAGGTGAGCTAGTGGGTTAGTTGACCCACCACTTGTATCTTGGCAACAGTACACTATTTTTGTCATTTTACCTTTAATTTGCATTCTCTTCAATTCCATCTTGGTCTTGGAGGTCTTTCATCTTGAAGGGACCATGTAGATTAAGTGGTAAGAAATTGTTTTCACAAAAAAAGTGTTTTTGCCCTACATGGTGGCTGTTTGGAAATTGGGTCAAAACCTTGGGGGTATGTTCAACCAGTGGTTGATCTTACCCCTTGTGATTGCATGAAGTTGAGTCACAAATTTGCTGTTTAAATTAGTTTAAATGAGTAACTGACGTTATATTTCAAAACTTTTACATAATTACAGACAAAAGATTAACCTGCCAAATCATTCTCTGTGTTCAGTTGTGGAGACTGTTGTTCCTTTTTGCCAGTTCAAATGGCCACAGAACCTCAGTCAAAGCTTTTTTTGTGTGTCAAAATGATGGAGGGGTAAAATAACAAAACACATAACTAGCCTACTTGTATATTGTTAAATAAAATAAAATATGAATAAAACAATCTGATTTCAACTACCCAGTTGTGCAAAATAAATTATAGAAACTACAGTGTAATACATTGGGGTTAGTAGATAAATCCAGAAATGATTCAATGATCTAATTTCTCACATTTAATATATTTTGTCAAATATTTAGTTTTTCAGGCACAATTTCCATTTTTCCATCCAAATATAATTAATAAACTTGATGGAACAAGTGCGACTATGGTGCACGCACCAAAGCAAAAGTTACAGAGAAAGGGAATAACCAAGTAGGCTCTTTTACATCTGCTGAATGTAGAGAGCTCTTGACTGTGGTGTGTGCTGTGGGAGAGTGCTACAGGCAGCGCAATCCCACTAATGCTGATTTTCCCATTAATGAGACCCAAAGAACACTTTACTACAGGTGGACATGCAGTGGCACTAGTTACATATGGCTCAATATAGAGACCATTCCTTGAGTATATGGTTCGGCACATAATTTGTTTCCCTGACCATCCTTTACTGCTCATCCTTGACAATGATGAGGCTAAAGTTTCTGTGAGGGCAGTAGAAATGACAAGGAGCAGTGATATTCCACCTCACACATTACATCGGCTTCAGCCATTGGCAAACAGTGTAGTTGGACCATTCAAGACCTGCTACAACAACGGTCTGGGTGGCTGGACGTGATCTAATCCTGGAAAAGCAATCAGCATATACCACATCCCATGATGTGTAAATGAGGCCTTCCTATCAGACATGACACCTCGAAAATACATCTCCGGATTCAGGTCCACAGGGATTTTCCCTTACAATAGAGATAATTTCTCCGATGCAGACTTAGAGCCACATATACTTTCAGATAGGCTGAACCCAGAGCTACCATCCGCTGCAGAAGTGGATCCATCTGCTCCTGCCACACTGCCATATTCAAGTTCCTACAGTTTTGGATGTGCCTCACCCAGAGATGTGGATGAGCAGCCCAGCTGCAGGGTCTAGACATCTCTGGCTGCAACACCATTCCTTTGCCTTAAAGTGTGCATTTCAGGGCAGGCACGGCGCCAGAAATTCAGCTTCGGGTGGGCCATAACATTTTTGGGTGGCACTTCATAAACATAACGTCGTCAAAAACATGTTGACCCAATAACGTGCCTGATTGTCACTGCAAGTCTAGGTGGCACTGCGGCCCGAATCTATTTTCAAGCATCACGCGACTCTTCCATCACTTTGAAGACTTCTACAATGTTTCAAAACAAAACCATATGAGCCCAAGTAAATGTGCCACAGCAGTGGGCAAAATGAATAACCAAACTTCCTACCTTAAAACGTTGTCTTGATAGCAGGACTTCTTGCGATTATTCCATTTTAATACAGACACGGTTTAACACAACCAGCACTGCTAGCGAGCCATGTTGATGATGTGCTCACATTTCACTGCTACTTCACATCTGTTATTTCAGACATTAGCCTACCCACATCCAAAATGTGTCACATATAACATGTATGTATATGCTAATTATATGATTTAAACTATAAGGAGGTGTGACAAATCAATATCATCATATCAAATCCCACTACTACACACGTACTGAAAACACAACTGTTTGTTTACAGTACAGACGGGAGTAAACTGGAACTTGGTAACGTACCCCAGGCTAATTCTACGGGGTGCCTTACGAGAATTAAAGGTTGCAGCTTCTCACAATAAGCAATAAGAGCAAGTTGATAATTATTGATAATTATTATCCAGAAAATCAAAGACGACACATATACAGTTTGTTGAAATGAATTAGTTTTCTTTTTCATTCAGAATATTCCAAATACAATAAAAATGTAGACAAGGAGGCTAAAAGACTTATTCACATTTTAACACTGCTAGCAGCAGCTGGTCCTTAAGATCCGGATGGAACCTGTGTTGTGACAGTGACTTCACTGACTTTTGGCTCATTTTGTGGTTTGAGCGTTTGAAAGAATCGCAATAAAGTAGCCATAGGGCCTACTTGTTTGGCACTGAAATCAAAATACACCGAACCGAACTAAATCTGCACACAGGAGAAATACCAACTACCGAAAGCTCGACTGCTGCTATGAGGTAGAAGAACGCGGCAAAACATTCAACTGACGCTAATGACAAGACTTGGTCCACGTCGCAACCGTCATAAGCATCACTTTTTTTAATACAAATTGTATCCACACAATTCGTACATGCTTACAATTTCTTTGAGTGTAGACTTGGGAAATATAATACATTGTATAATCTTGTATATATATTTTTTCCTTCTTTGAAAGATTCGGGTGGGCCTGGCCAGAAATGGGCGGGCCCAGGCCCACCCAGGCCCACCCATGGCGCCGTGCCTGTTTCAGGGTGCTAAAAATATGCAAGTGTGTAAAAACCATAATACTAAAAGAAACACCTGAAAAACAAACCATTGAAAGAACTCATGAAGAAAAGAAAAAGATCAGAAAAAAAGGAACATGCCAAGAAAAGTCCATGCAAACAAAAAGGGAAGTCATTGTGTACAGCAGCTCTGAGGAGAGTAATGTTCCAATCCCACTGGCCGACCCTGAGTTTGAGAGCTCTGAGATGACAGTCATGAGCCAATGGTCTCAGTTCACAACTTTGTAGTGGTACATTTTGCAACCAAGTGCAAGAACTACCATTGCATTGGCCTGATTGAAACTCTGGAGGGTGATCAAGTGGAGGCTAAAACATTTGCTATTATGCCAAACATACAGTTGAGAGTCTACACTTAAAGTGAAAAACAAATAATCTGTAGATGTCCCTCAAAAGAATACAAGTTTCTTAAAATGTAAGACCTCCACGTCCATTTCTAAATCCTAGAGACTTGCCAAACAATCATCAGGTTTCAGAACAGGGTTAATATTTATTTTATGAACACAGCAGCATAATCAGCAGGATGGAGGATTTAACTGTTAATATTTACTATACTTGAAAGTCTGTTATAATTAGATCTGTTTTCTGAGATAGCTCAACTTACCCTGTGGACCACATATTTCGTTGTCTATTGATGGAAACGCACACAGTTTCACATTTCCTCAAATTTTCATCAATACACTAAAATGATGTGATTAAGTTGGATGAAACCCAGCTTTAGATGGTGCATCATATGGGGTTTCAAGTGTAACAGACCCTTTCATTTTGTGGGCAAAAGGCTGAATGTACTTCACAAAAGTTATTATATATTTCAAAAGGTATTGTGCATGAAAGAAAAGATGCGAGGAACTGTCCAGTGTCTATCAGTGCTTGAAAAGTCTGCATTTTAATGGTACATTTTTTTTTATCAAAATGGGGGAGACTTCTCTGGACTATGCTTTTTCTAAAATGTCTTGATGGCAGCGGGTTTATTCACATCAAATTGCATTTGTTGAGATTTTATTAGTTTTATTATGAGTTTCCATTAAACTTTTAAACACACAGCTGTTCACAGCTTATCCCTTGATTAGGGGAGTGTCCATTTTTTATATGCATGACACAGCGGATGGAAATGCGCAAACGCTTTCCTTTAGCCAAATGTTCAAAAATGCACTTAAAATATGCAAATGAGTTGGATGGAAACCCAGCTACTGTTTCACTATGTAACCATATGGATAAAAGCCTAAATGAAACATATACACTTTGGAGGCAGGTCCCTCATTCCCCGAGTGTTTTTTTTCCTGTTAGACCGTTTTTTGGACTTTCTGTCTCTGATTTTCTTTGCCTCTTCCTAAAGGTTGATCAGAAGGTTCACTGACACAGAGGCTTAGCAGTTTTTTTCTTCTAATTACGGACATGTAAAAAAAACAATTAAGTGAATTATTATGAACTATGACTGATGCTTCAGCTATTACAAGGCTATCCCCTTCCCTCCGCCTGCCTTTTTCCCCTGACCTCTGGGGTGTTACCGCCTGACTCAGTCATCATGGTTTCTCACACCTGCTCAGTACCGTTCTGTTTTTGCCTGGAACGAGAGGTTAAGGCTCCTTAGGCAGCTCAGACAGCTTTGCTTCATTAGCCCAATCAAGGCCAAGATGACTGAACTTCACAGGGGGTCGGAATGAATAAACGGTAGGAGAAAGCAAATTTGCGTCTCTGGCCAGTGCCTTTAACAGATTTGCAGAAGCTGTGGAAGTGCTGTCCTAATCACACGAGTGTCGTGGGTGAAAAACAATCAAATTAACGATAATGACCACTCGCTGCTGAAAAAGCCGTAATGAGCCACTCTCGCTGCCTTCTCCTCTTGATCCCATGCCTCCGTTCTCTCATTCTCCTTTCCACCCTCTAATCTCCGAGGTTCTGTCCTCTGTCAGAACTTCACTGTGGCCTGCAACAGATTGTCTAGTTCATATCTGTTCCTACTACAATCTGTAAGTTGCCGAGTTATTAGCTGAATTCACAGCCCTCCTTAGCTGTTCATTAACCTATACTATAAAAGTGAATGTACCATGGTGTTGTATCTCTGGTCAGTCCAGTGACGTGGGAGGATGCTGGGAGTTATGCAGCTAGGCATTATTCCTGCCAAAACATTCAGCTTGTCAGAAAAGGCAGATATAAGTTATTTTTATTGAAGAAGTAATGACATTGACAAACAATGCAAATTCAATACGAGGTTTTTTTAGGGCATATAAGGAGTCGTAGGAAATTAGATAAGAATAAGATAAGTTCATGTCAAGGCACTGTGGTATTCCATGTCAACCGTCATCAGAAATGAGCAGCGTTGCCTAATTAATAAGTTACAGTCTGTGTAGTAGATCTGAATAGGAGAAATACTTAAGGTAATTTGTAAAACACGACCAGATTTTTTAACATGCAGGAACAGGAACAGACAGAATGAGACCACATGGTAATGCGTGCCAAAGTTATGGGTGCTGCTGTAGCTATGGGTTTATCTGTTCTTGGGGGGGGGGGGGGAGCGCTACAGAGGAAGAGAGGAAGGGGGAAAAAGTCAGGGTAGCTCATCCTATCCACTTGTTTATCCTGTAATCCTCTCAGGGTTTTCTGTTGCATTGATAAGTTTCTTGTTTCCACCAGCTTTGTGCCAGTGCTCAGTAGCCCTGCAGCCTGGTGTGCGCCCCCACCTGCGAGTAGCGCACCCAGACACAGATCAATGCCCTGTCCCCCCTCTCTTCCCATATGTTGCATGCTTCAGATAAACAGGAACCGATCCCCACAGATTGAATTTTAAAACAAACCCCCTTCTGGAAAATCTATATTTTTGCAAGATCAGCATCATCTTTTTTTTTTGGGTAATATGTTTTGAATCCCTCAAGCAATGTTAGCTTAAGCTTTTCAAACGTATTTCTGCTCTTTATTAAGCACGACAATTATGATTTATTGTGCACTGGCAAACACAAAATGTCTGAAAGTCAATCACAAGTAAAATTCCTGCTTATTATACATACTCATAGGGAGTAAGTATGACTAGGTCTCTTTTTCTATCCCTCTTTCACATTCAAATCCCATTAATCTATTGGTGAAAAAAAACATCCGATAGATAAAACATTTTCATTCACACACAGTCTTTCTTGCATAGTGATAAATTAACAGGTGTCGTGTATTACCACCAGACTGTATTTAACCTGATGCTATGAACCCTCACGAGAGGTGTGCGAGGTCTCATGCCAGTTAACCTGGTTTTGAACTATCCTAGATATCTCTTAGAGAACCATCTTTACAATTCGCAATTGAACTAATATGAAGTAAATATGAACTTGTGTTAATATGAAGTTGCACAGGCACCCATGGGGTTTCTAGTACCTATCATGGCTTTTTAACTATCCTAGCTATCCTGCACATAACCTGTGGACCCTGGTATAGCAATGGCATGGAGGCGATTCTCCATATTAAAACTCTTTGTAGCGCCCCAAAACTCATTGTAGCTGTTTGAGCATTGATAAGCCAATTTAGATTTTTTTTTTTGTTAATGCCAATACTAGGTAGGTTAGTTCTTCATCAGTTGTTCCTTAGAAAATAACCATAAATGTGTACAAAAGCAATATGAAATTCAATAATAAAACTTTTATATGCTGCTACTTAGGGCTGGGCGGTATGACGGGTTATACCGTGCAACGATAGAAATGTGTCTACCGGGAGAGATTTGGCTATACCGTTTCAACCGCGGTATACTCTTATTTTGAAATCCAATCGATTTATTTTCTAGGTAATGACCTCCAAACTATACATCATCTGGCTTATTATACAGTTACTCGCCAAAAGGATAGAAGACATTCCTCCAAAATACCCCTTTAACGATTTTGTTGCCGTTTCGTGATTTCCGCTTAGAAAAAATAGTTCTTCAGGCAAATAGACCTTTAACGTTTCAGCTGTTGCGTAGCAACCCATTACTTGCTCACGTTAAATGACCGGACTACTTGCTGAATGATATGAAAGACGTGAATTATTAGATTACATTTCACAGGATGCCTTGCGAACACTCCAAACATTTTGAAGAAAGATGGCTGCCAGTGTAGTAAAATAAGTTTACAAATTGAACTATATCTTCGCAAATAACTATTGAAAAATGTGAAACACATCGGGATATCTAGCTGTTCATTATGCAAAATAATATTTCTTACAGTTGAGTAGAATATGATTGTTATTTCACAAATTAACGTCTGTCTATGCTGCTGAGAGTAGCCAAGTAACGTTAAAGTTGTCCCATTTCGCAGGTAAAGATTTCAATCCTTTAACACTTGAATTAAGTGGTAGGGTGAAGGGAAGATATTTTATAAAAAAATATATTTTTGTATGTGACCATAGAAGAAAATGTTTTTCTCATAAGTTTTGCGTTATCATATGAACAAACATTCAAAAGAAAGTTTTTTTTAAACACTTGATTTATCTTCTGAAAGTACATTAAAGAACCACTGAAAGCCACATAAGCACTGGACTAAATGCCACTACATGCACTTTGTTTTAATCTTACAATAAAGTTCAGTACAAAGTAGGCCTATACTGGCCACTATTGCTAAGGCCAATAGCCTATTGAGGCAGTATTGTTTCTGCAACTTAGTGTTCATAAGGGTCAATAAATAAATGATCATACTGTATAGCCTATGTCTGTGGACACATTTAGCCACCGCTGAAGTTTCCTCTTTTTCACAAACTCAAATGTGGTCACCCCACGCATAATATACGGTGATATACAGTAACCGTGATATTAAATTACAAATACCGTGATAGAAGATTTTGACCATATCGCCCACCCCTACTGCTACTCCAGAATCAGCTGTAGCCTCCTCTGACCCCCACCCCCAGCACTCCAAATATGCTGATGATGGTGAGTGAGTGAGGTAGACACTTGTTGGCTATTCTGACTTATTAGTGAACTGCTGTACCATTGGCAATTACTTACACATTGATCTCAGCTCTTTTGATTCTGTAATGAATGGCAAAATGTAGATTTATTTATAAGTCTGCTTAAGTCACTGTCCTTGCGATCTACAGAGCCTGGCCACTCTACCCAACAAATATCAGAAACCAAAGTTACTACAGGCAGTGAAGGGGATAGTGAATAATAATAACATGACATAACAAGAGCAATCCGAGATTTCTGACCTCCAGCAAGGAGGTACACAAATTTCATTAAAATCCGGTCATTGGATTTATTGGAGAAATGTCACTTGAGGTGTGAAAACAAAGATCCGGATCATCCTGAAATTTTAATGGGGATGTCCCAGGACCAAGATCCACATCCTGTGAAAATTTCAGAAAGATCCGCCCAGTAGTTTCTGAGAAATCTTGTGCACAGACAGACAAACAGACGGACAAATAAATAAATTAACGGACCCGATCGCATAACCTCCTTGCTGGAGGTAATGATAACCAGTGACTCTTTGTTGAGTGGTTAATTGAAAGAAATTAACGAATTGGGTGCATTGCGTTAGGCACTGTCAAGAACATAGAGGAACAGAAAAATAAAGAAAAAATTATAGTACATATAGTCTAGAAAAAAAGTTGTGTAAAACATCTTTGGCGATGAAATGTCGGGGGCGGGGACCCACGCCAATATTCTTTCAGGGGGCCCAGAATTCCTAGCAACGGTCCTGCACGGTATACTCTTATTTTGAAATCCAATCGATTTCTTTAGGATAATGACCTCAAAACTATACATCATCTGGCTTATTAAACAGTTACTCGCCAAAACGATAGAAGACATTCCTCCAAAATACCTCATAAACGATTTTGTTGCCGTTTCGTGATACCTGCTAGTTCGTCAGGCAAATAGAACTTTAAAGTTTCAGGTGTTGCGTAGCAACCCATTACTTGCTAACGTTAAATGACCGGACTACTTGCGGAATGATATGAAAGACAGGAATCAGAAGCAAAAAACCCGTTGCCAATGATTGTCATTACTTTTTCGCAGCAGTGAATATAAAGAAATTAAAGACCTGCAAATGTTGGGGTGGCCCATTAAAATCAAATGAACTTTTTTGAACATTATGAAGAGCCGTATAATACGATACCGATTTCAATTTTCAAGCACATGATCTGCAAGGACTGTCATAATCCTCGACTGTTTGGAAAGATTCAATCTACTGAAAACAGGTTGGTCACAATATGGACTGAAAAGTGTGTAGTGTAACCATTTTTTTGCAGATTCTTTTCATTTTTCTTAATTATGGTCAAATATTAGTAGTGAAAGATGCACTTTTTTGATAGTTTAAATTTATTTCCAGTATTTCAAGTGAAGGAACTGTTGGAACAGTTTGCGTCTAGCAGTGATTATCATAGACAAATTAGCTTATGTATGTATATATATATAGGAACAGTTTTTTTCCCCTTGTCGTCACCTTAATGAACACTTGAAAATGTATTATATTTATTATTATATTTATATTACATTATATTTATTTATTTGATCCTAAACTGTTGTGATATATTGCACATTTTCAGTTAAAGTACATTGAGAGCAACTAAACACCACAACAAATTCCTTGTATATGAAAATGTACTTGGCCAATAAACATGATTCTGATTCTGATTCTGATTCTGATATGTCTATGGAGATTATCACCTAACGATCGAGATTCTAAGTAACATGGAGACAAAATTAGTTTTGCTACTCCACGTAGATCATAAACCATTGAATATAAAAACGAAATGTTAACGCTAAAGTACTTTTTATCCAGAAAAAACGCAGCTCCATCGTTTAATTGCGTGTGTTTACAGGCCAGTCTTCACCGCACCAATATGGCGGTGACGTTAGCACGTCGCAACAACAGGCTGAAGCAATTTTAATATGGGGCCATATAAGAAAAAAAAAAATTCTCATCATTATTGCGTTAACATATGAACAAAAATTGAAAAGAAAGTTTAAACACATTTCTCTTCTGAAAGTACATTTAAGAACCACTGAAAGCCACATAAGCACTAGACTAAATGCCACTACATGCACTTTGTTTTAATCTTACTATTTAAAGATTCAATGGAAACGTTCAGTACAAAGTAGGCCTATACCGGCCACTATTGCTTGGGCCAATAGCCTATTAAGGCAGTATTGTTTCTGCACCTTAGTGGTCTTAAGGGGCAGTAAATAAATTATCATACTGTGAAGCCTATGTCTGTGGACACATTTCATCAACGCTGAAGTGTCCTTTTTTCCCAAACTCAAATATTGTCACCGTACGTATAGTAAACCGTGATATATACCATAACCGTGAATACAATTTCCAATACCGTGATAGAAGATTTTGGCCGTATCGTCCACGGCTACTTTATACAATGAGTGGTGAAGTAATGAATACCTAAAAAAATAACAACTCGGACCAACAGTGAAGGCTTCCTTTGCTGGCCATGAAATCATTTATGTGTACAAGAGGAGAGTCTGTGTGTGAGTATGACAGCTCTCCAGGGATACTTGAGAAGGAGCAATGGGAAGTCAGCCTGCATGAGGAAGGCAGGAGACATCGCTGGGGGTTGGACAGCATGTTCAGCAGACTAGTGGAGCAGTCAGACAGTCTCACAAACCCTTCGCCCCATCCCTACCTCCAGTGCCTTTCCACTGGTCTGCCATTGGTACAGGTCCTTAGCTGGTGACGCCCCACCACAGGGACAAGGGGATTCTTTCTCTCCTAGTCTTCTCTCACCAACCTGGGCTAATGAGCGATGGAAAAGCCCCTCTCTCCCTCTGGAGCTCTGCATGAAAGGGCGAGTGACCGGAGGGCCCAGCAGAGGGACTAAAGCTCAGATGCAGCCCACCGAGCGAGGGGCCTGTGACAGCTGGGAGCGTCACTGGGCAGAGAAGTGTGGAAACACCCAAGGACACAGCAGCTAAAGTTTACATTAGTCTGGCATGGCTTCACCTATCCCGACGTAAAAGACTCACAGAAGAATCTTATTTAAGCCAAAACTACAATTTTGTTATACATTTTTGCTCAGAGAGAGAGAGAGTCTCTGCGATCATTATTTTGCTTATTTTGGAAGAGGCTAATTACGTAAGATGAAGCACCTCAATGTTCACATTGAAATTGTTGTATCTTACTGAACTTACTGAAAAGTCATTCTTTTCATAGTACTGATAGTAATAGCAAGGGAAGCAGATGAAGCTAAAAAGCCAAAGTGATTGGGATTTGGAAGTTCTGTTATCGGGCACACACATAGAAGGATAGAAAGAGAGAGAGAGAGAGATATAGAGAGAGAGATATATATAGAAATATATATATATATTAGGGATGCAAATGATTAATCGACTTTAGATTAATTGTCGATCAAGAGGTTGCTCGATCAAAATGTATTAATCACGATTAATCGCTAGAGGGCGCTAGCGCGAGAGACCGGTTGAAAACAAATGTTCTCTGTGTAATGCGGTATTGAAATACAATAGTTCCACTAGCTCACTCAGTTATCATTTGAACACCGTGCATGCTGCTGTCCTGCATGGCACCACCAGTTCACCTGGTCAACCTAAAATCACAGCTACACTGTATTATACCTTCTCTCGCTTACTGCCGCGAATTAAGGCTTATAGTCTTAAAACTCAGGTTAGCTATTAGCTCGTTAGCGGGCTAGCTCACTGATACTTCATAGAGTTAGCTACCTAGCTCGTTAGCGGGCTAGCTCACCTTGCTATGAATGTGAATATCTCTGTCTACTCCCGCACTAATGTGTGCCCGCGAGTTTGGCTCATGAGAGTTAGTAAGTAAGTAAGAGTTGAGTTGGCTATTTAGCTTGATAGCGGACTAGCTCACTCTGATTAGATACCTAGCTCGTTAGTGGGCTAGCTTACCTTTGCCTGATGGCTTGTCATTAAGAATGTAACTACTCTATCCCTCACTACCGTGAGCGCGAGTTAAACTTCAGAGTTGTGTTGGCTATTTAGCTTGTAATAGCCTAGATGCAGTTTCTTCATAATCTATAGGCTCAATAATATTCTGTTTGGCTCTATTTAATTTCTTCTATTCTTTTTTTTTTATGTCTGTTTCAAATGCAAGAACTGAGCCAGTCCATAATTTCTTTCTTTTTTTTAAATTAATGAATGGATTTTGTTATACCATAAAAAAACTTTTCTGCTTTCTTTTCCTAATGCATAATTACTTGAGGAATGTATAATAGAATAGAATAGAATAGAATTATCATAATGTAATGTAATATAATAATAACTCAACTATTTAGCTGATATTTTTAAAGGCCCTATTGAAGCACTGAAACTCAGGTGAAAAACGCCGCTTATCAATTAATCGAAAGTCGATCGATAAGATTATCAACTAATGATTAATACATTAATCGATAATTTGCATCCCTAATATATATATATATATATATAGAGAGAGAGAGAGAGAGAGAGAGAGAGAGAGAGAGACATCTCTGGTCCATAGTTGTGCTGTGAAGGGACGCAGGGTGAGTCCGGGCTCTTTGCTGTATAAATGTGAGAGATGGCAGAGGGGGTGATGGACGGTGCTAAAGCTATCCGTCTGTTCCGCACAGGGCCCCTGCCATTTCTCTGAACTCAGAGAGGCCCACTGCTGAGAGCCAGATGGACCGAAACAGGTGCAGCTTACGCCAGGGATGCAGGGAGCCACAGAGCCCTTGAAATTGCACTCGGACAGATGTACACACCTACAGTACGTGCACGCATGTGTGCTTTAACCCAGTCGTGTGGGTACCAGCATGGACTCATAGGAATCTGGACGCACGCTAGTGCAGAAACTTACAAGTAGCCACCCGGCACAGACATCAGGTGCACGAAATGGCAACCCATACACTGTCTAACATAGATAACACAATGGCAGGTTGTTCCCTTCTTCTAAAGCTTACTACTTTTGAGAGTGGTACAGTCAATTTTGTGTGTGTGTGTGTGTGTGTGTGTGTGTGTGTGTGTGTGTGTGTGTGTGTATGCGTATGCGTATGCGTATGCGTATGCATATGCGTATGTGTATGTGTGTGTATGTGTATGTGTGAGTATATGTGTGTGTGTGTGTGTGTGTGTGTGTGTGTGTGTGTGTGTGTGTGTGTGTGTGTGTGTGTGTGTGTGTGTGTGTGTGTTAACCCCCTTTTATAAAGCTCTGTGGTGTAAAATCTCTCTCCTCTTTCCACGTTGTGCATAAAAGCTCCTCCAAAAATCAGGCTTGTAAATCCTACACTTCATTAAGGACAATGCCCAATCATAGGGACTGATTGCGCCCGAGGCAGCTTGTTGACATCCCTCTCATCCTATCTCCCTTAAATAAACTGGAGGGTGAACAGGAGTCAGCGCCAGCCTTAATTGTTTACCTTCACCATCTCCCGCAGCCGTCACAAGGGGTGGTAGAGGAAAAGGACAAACACGTTTTTTCTTTGTTTTTTAATCCCAGTGACCCTGTAAATGTTTGGAACAGTTGGTAGCGGCTGATGAGAATGTGTGAGTGTGGGTGAGTGGTTGGAGGAGCAGAGGGGTGATGGATGCCGTCCTCTCACTGCCTCAGCAGCAGGTTGCGAGGAACCGACCCATCTGTGCTCGGGCGAGAACCTCCTGCTGAATGCTAATCACTGGTTGAATGATTTAAAAAGAGCGAGATGTGAGGATGTGTGTGTGTGGGTGTGTGTGTGTGCATGTGTGAGAGAGAGGGAGACAAAGAGAGATCCAAGGACGGGGAAAGAGAGGGAGAGTTTGCATTCATGTGTGTGTTTCTACCTATGTTTTTGTGAGCAATGCAAAACGGAGAAAGGTGTGTTTATATTATCAGTCCTACATCTTGGTTGCAACACATTTTCAATCTCAAAACATAACCACAGTCTCCTCTCTGACATGTGTGCCCTTCCTATTTGTGACCTTGTAACATTACAACTGCATTCATACAGTATGCAGTCATATTTTCAACACAAGTATATAATTGAAATGAGGGACTCGGTTGAACTTACTTCCTTTTTATCAATGTTACATTTTGTTTACCCGCCTTTTTAGTCTGTAGCTCATCCTTCCTTTAAGCTATGACGTCTGTGCTGTTAGCTGGATACTCTGTCAGGGCAACCATGATTGCCTTTAATGTCACTGCTCTATCGGCCATATATTACAGGATAAAAGAGCAGGTGTTCAGAGGTCTTCACCAAAGTCGCCCCATGATATGAGCTAGATGCTAACAGCAGTCAGTTTCCCCTTGCCTCCTTGGTAGTAACCCTTACTCCGCTCTAGTAGATGGGCCGCTATGCCTCAGTTTTGACAAAATGACTCACTAAGAGGGTTGTATCGTCTATCATTTCATGCCCTATAATTAATTGACACACAGTAACCTCAATTTAGAGGTTTCATATCTCCTACATAATCAGTCAATATCAGTTTAGTTCAGTGAATCAGGCTCTCTACAGTATGATGTAGCCTATACTAGAATTAGATTGTGTATGTTAATTATAGAAGGTTTACTGGGAACACCAAGTAATATCTGACTTTAAATGAAATGCAGCTTTTTAACCAAAATTTCATGTTGAACATTTAGGCTAGATTTAGTTTCTGTAAGTATTGATTGTAGTTTGTCTCCCTTGCTTTTTCACAGAGTGAAAAAAGTAATTTTTTAAATGGATTCCTGTGAATTCTTAACATCACCAATAACAGAGCCTCATTGGTAAAATTAAGCTAAACTTTGCTCATTAAAAACTGCCCCATGGATATACCATTGACCCCCTTTTCTTTTGCTGTCTGACTTTGCAGTGTTCCCCCTCCCCATCCCAAACACATAAGCATTTTCAAATAGATCGTATCATATTACTCAATTCAAATTCAAAATGTCTTTACCAGACTGCACAGCGATACTATGAAAGCAAAGACCATGTAATAAACAATAAACCAGCATCAAAGTAGATGACGAATAGTAGTAGACAGTGGAAGCGCACAGGAATGAAATAATAAAGAAAACAATTGATCCATGGGTTTGTGACCATGAATATAAATACACCTATAAATGAAGAACATAGGGAGTCTCTCCATATCCCCTCTCGTCCTCTCACTGTGACTGTCTCTCTCTGTCTGTGGCCTGATCCTGGCTGTGTGGTGAAAGGATGTGGCCATGTTTGGCATCTCCTCTGTCATGTCTCATAATTTCAAGCTTGGCTGATCCTCAAGTCCTCGCACTTTAGCTGTGACCTGCCGTCTCTGTCAACACGAGGGGCTCATTCATGGCTGACTGATTGGTCACTCCAACACAACATAGAGGAAGAGCGATAAAAGGGAAAAAAAATGGATTGTGACAGAGAAAGTGAAAAAAAAATGCCAATACTAGCGTTCACCAGTTGGACTCCTGCTGTGATTCCACTCTCCTGCCGTTTCATCAGTGAGAGTAATGGTGGATGTGAAACAGTGAAAATCTCTGAAGAACTATGTTCGGGTTTTGACAAGCTACAGGGAGTCGCTTTATGGGGGCGTAAAATAGGCAGGAGGTCAGTGCTGTGGGAGTGGTGGCCGCGCTCCCAACTGACCTGTTCTCTCGTCTCTTATTTATTTACTGGTGGCTGTCTCTGGATGCTTGTACAATTTTTACAGCTCCAGGATTCATTGTCCTTCGGTGGGCATGAGCTACCCAAAATTG
Organism: Sprattus sprattus; assembly: GCF_963457725.1. Taxonomy (NCBI): domain Eukaryota; kingdom Metazoa; phylum Chordata; class Actinopteri; order Clupeiformes; family Clupeidae; genus Sprattus; species Sprattus sprattus. The sequence goes on from NC_137923.1 coordinate 23,433,908, forward strand.
TCGAGTCATTTTAGGGGGCGTAGATGTGTGGGTGAGGTGAGGACTCTATGATTTTAAAAGGCTCTCAATGACAGTGCTTTCAAATGACAGTAGAAAAATGGAAACAACCTGCACCGTCAGTCAGCATTACATTTGGGGGAGATTGCCACAAGCCAATGGTGCTAATTAAAGATATCCACTTAAAGCACAATTGAGGGTGCATGGGTTGGACATGGACATTTCAGTGCATGGAAGATGCATGAAGTTTAAGGATCTGAGGGTTTGCCACACACACACAGGGAAGGTTTGCCCACCACAGGGAGATTTTCATCAGAAAAAACATCACAGGCTGATGAAATCTTTCCTCCTATTTTTATCCAAAAGTTCCACAGAGAAGGAGTAAAGCATGTTTGAAAAAGCCTGACAGATTGTTTGAAGGTTATTCTGTCATACTGGTAGTTTCCAATGGGTGTTTATTGTCAGACAGCTCCATTACCAGGATTTTCAAATTAAAATGCTTTTTCTTGCTTGCTTCTTGCTTGCTTCTTGCTTGCTTCTTGCTTGCTTCTTGCTTGCTTGGACTAAGTGATACTAGTGTGTGTGTATGTGTGTGTGTGTGTGTGTGTGTGTTTGTTTGTGTGTGTGTGTGTGTGTGTGTGTGTGTGTGTGTGTGTGTGTGTGTGTGTGTGTGTGTGTGTGTGTGTGTGTGTGTGTGTGTGTGTGTGTGTGTGTGTGTCTCTGTGTGTTTGTGATCAGTAGTCATTTGCATTATGACCCTTCTTAAATACTCAATTTCTTGTCAGATTTTGTGATTAGTGCATTCTGAACCGTGATTTTCTCTACTTTTGCAAAGTGCATTCTTAACCCTGATTATTCAGTAGGGACATTTACCCAGCTGCTGCCAAGCTGTGGCACAGTGTAGGCTTAAAGTGTAAGCTATGTACAAAAACTGACATTATGTACTGTATTTATTTTCTTCATTTTGCCAGAAACTACTTGTTTGTGTTGTTTAAATTAGATGACTGAACTTGCCACTTGGCATAGTAATTACACTTAAACCATTTTTTTCGAGGCTTAAATAAATCAATAAATCAATACATAATTGTACTTATTTGACATGGCCTTGGTGGCCTTTAGGTCTTGTATACTCACCCTAGCTGAGCTATGTTAGTCAGTTAGTTTTATGGATTCTGTGGTGCTAGGATCCAGGTAAAGATTAATTCCCACTTCCTGGAGAGGCCTCGCACAGCAAGCACGCACTGGGCTGCTTCTCCTCAACTCAATAGCATTCCCCCTCCCTTCTCTCTGACATTTTCACATTATCTTCTCACTAACCTCGTCGCACTGAGTCAATTCTATCAAACGAGCTTGCTATAAAAATAGCATATGTGACAGTGGCTGTTTTGGCTAAGATCAGCCGTTTCTATGGGAACTGCATGAAAATGCATAAGATGAAATGGTGACTTCAGCGACTCTATTATGTTGCAAGACAGAAATATTTGCCTGACCAGCAAACCTGGACTCAAAAGGTAAATTTTGAGTCTCTAACACACAGCTCTAAAATGCTGAACCTGTTCTACCCTGAGAACCAGGGCCTTTTTCTGTAATGTTATGCAGTATGTGTCTGTGAGATTGTATTCTTCTCACTGAGCGATTATAAAGAGACATTTACTTTTTCATGGTAAGATATCAAGACTCTTCTCAAAGCAGCAAATATTGGTTTTAATACAGCTGTCCAACATGCTGTCTACTTGTGTGTACAGACTTACGTGTTCTCAACTGACTGCCATCCCCCACTTATCACTTACAGTGCCCTCCTCCAATGAGAACTTTTAGATGACTGTTCAAACCACTAATAATGTTTAGCTGTTTGAAGAGTCAATCGCTGTGTCATGTTGAACATCATTAAACTCCAATCTTCTGCGGTTTTAATGTGAGTTTTATGGGAATTTCAGTATGAGAACTACATCCTCAGGCACTTCTTGATGGTTGACCTGAGTGGGGTTCGTAGCTCTGTGATTGTCAGCCTGTGTCAGACAAGCGTAAATAGGAAAACACAACAGCTACTTTTATTAATAGAACCGCACGATACAAAGTTTCTTTCTTTTTTTTTTTTTTTCCCTCCTCCAGAATAAAAAGTTAAAGATCACTGTTAATTAATTACCAGCAAAATAAAAATCCCTGTGAGTGGTGAACTGTGGGTGGATGGGTAGGCTACATGGGTGGCGCAGTAGAGGGATAATAGTCAGAATGCAAGGTTCAGTGCTCAGTGACAATTGGCACAGCTCGAGCAAGACCATTAACATGGCAGACAGCAGGCGGCAAAGGCCCCTGATGTGATAATTGTCACCCCAGCTGTGGTCCCTGTGGGCGTGCTTGAGAGAGACCTTTTCACAACTGTCACGCCTCCGAAAAGTGGCCTGACGAACCCCTCCCAAACTCAGCCTTCACACTCCCCATAGCCCTTGTCTCTCACACTCACATTCTCACACACACCCTTTCTTCAGCAATTACAAAGTTTTGGGTTTGAGCTTAGTTTTGCAGTGGAGTTGGCCTTCAAGTTTCGTTCAGCCTGTGTGGAACAGGGTAGTGTTGTGCTAATTGAAAGCTGATTGTGAAGGGACAGAGGTGCCGTCTCTTGACAAAACAAAGACACTTTTAAAAAGTTGTCTGAAATCTTAAGACAGCGAAAATGCCCCAGCAGCCCAGACAGTTGGTATTTATTTAAAGACTTTTCATACATAAAAAAAAAATATATATATACAGTATATGGCATGAACGGCAGGTTTGCAGCTTTGTTAAAGGCCTAGACTGTTATCTACGAGACATTTATTGGTTATAGACGTGTTGTGCATTTCTGCATTGCAGTGATATTGTATTGTATTATATGATGCAATGTATTGCAATTCTAATCATTTTGTTTGTATGCAGTTAAATGTAATTATGAGTTTGCCCATGATCCCATATATTTTTCTCATGCAGACAGTAGGGCTGTAACGATACACCTACCTCACTATTCGATTCGTATCACGATTCTTGACCCACGGTTCGATACACCCCACGATATTATTATTATTATGATTTTTATTTTTTACCTCGCGATTTTTAAAATATATTTTCTAATTCACATTAGAATAAGTATGAGCTATAAAAAAAATGAAGAAACAATTTATAACCAAATATTGAGGTTTTTATTACTCAAAGCAATGCTGTTGAAAATCATTCAACAAACTTCAGAACCTGTTATCTATCTGCAGAGCAAATGTCAGGCTCATACAAAAACATTAACGTGAATTAATTGATGCTAATACCTAGCGCGGTCTCTATAGGATTTCCCATATACGTTAGCATTAAGCTAACGTATTTTCTACCACAGTAAAACATGCAATACTATGTGATTGTATTTAGAAAACGAATGTTACGTGATGAGATTACTAAAATGTAGTCTGCATGTCTGCTCAGTTTAGCAGTGCTACCCAAGCAAAGGTTTGAAAAGAACTTCAAGCTTCAGACTTTCTGTTAGGGAAACAGCTTTCTATCTGCCAAGCAAATGGCAGGCTCATAACAACACGCGCAACCTTTGGGAGAATGAACAGCACTGAGTAAATTTTGCGCAACAATTAACCCCAACGCTGAAGCAAGCAGCAGCCTTTACTAGCGAACCAAACTTTTTGTATCATGTAACCGCTGAGGGCATGTCGCGGTTCTGCCTCCTCGCATCGCGATGCAGGTTCGTGGCCCAGAGTGTCGCGATTTCTCGGTTCGATCCAATATCGTTACAGCCCTAGCAGACAGTATAACTCAAGTTCATTATCTGTGAATGCAGATTAAGAAAAAGTATGCAGAAATGCTCTTCACTTCAGAGAATGTATCCATATAAAATGCATTCTCTATTACAGTGGTCCCCAACCACCGGGCCGCGGCCCAGTACCGGTCCGTGAGGCATCTGTTACCGGGCCGCGCAGAAAGAATAAATAATTTATATAATGTCCGCTGTATTCATTATTAGCGTCTGAAAGGTGTTTTATTTTTTTGAAAAACGACTGGATTTTCTAGGACGTAATATTCGCCTGTGCCTCTTATCACGTCAAGACGCTTGTCTCGTTCACGTGATACGTCACTCAAAAAATAGCGAAACTAGCGAAAATTAATACAAAACTAAAATCTTTGGAGAGCTTCTTTTTAAAGGTGAAAAGGCCCACTAAGGAGCCAGAAGAGGAGCCTACGACCTCCAAAAAAGAAAGCTTATTTTAACAGACAATACCAGGAGTCATACTTAAATTACGGGTTTATCGCAACAGTTGATTCTCACGCACCAAGTCCGCTCTTTCATTAGCCCCCCCCAAAACATTTTGAGATTGATAAATGACCACCTTACAATCGATTAAGTGAACTTATTTTGTTTAATTTTTAGAGTTAGAAATAAAATAGTCTTGAGTAGCACAGGACTCCCGCCTGTTTGAGACTGTTTTGGCAAGCGCACGGCTCTGTTTCGTTGTGAGTGAGTGAGCTGGTAAACAGACTTGGAGCAACTGTCCGACACAAGCTGGTGAAAGCTGCCATAATCCAGTTCATTGATCCAGTGGGTATGCTACCCTATTCAGTTGCGCCACCAGCTATAACTAGCTAGTAAACTATAGCCTACAACGTTAACCTACTCACTTGAGCTGCAAATCCCTATCATGCTACAGTATAATTAGCACCTATCTCAGCAAATTAAGTCAATATGTTTATTGTTATAAATGTGTAAATTTCTCTTCCTAAATCCCACTAGAAGACACTATTTTAAAGGATATTTTCTAAAATATCTAATGGGGGAGCATGCCCCCAGACTCCCCTAGTTTTGCTGGGTACGAGGAAAATAATAGGTTTTATCTAGGGGCTTAGCCCCCCCGAATTTGGAAACCTAGAATCGCCCCTGGACTTTCAGCAGTATAAACATTTCCTTACCAAAATTGTAGTTATACTACAACCACCAAGGTGGTTATGTTTTCACTGCAGTTTGTTTATCTGATTTTCGTTTTTTAAGCCGGATTACGCAAAAACTATCAGCCCGATTTTCATGAAACCTGGTGTAGCATGGGCCAATTAGGAACCCATTCAATTTTGGGGTGATTCTGAATTGAGTAGCGGATCCATGAATATAGTTTCACATTTGCTTACGTTGCAAGAAACAAATTAGGCCTTGGTAGAGGTCTGAGCTCTGTGAGTAGTCTTCTAGTTCATTCATTTGACGTAACTTGTCACTTTATATGGCGACACAGTTAAGCTGAAAGGAGTTAAAAATATACATATTTCAAAATACTTTTTCTGCATGGCATGTCTAGCTTCTCTGTTAACATTACGTTAATGTGTAGACATGAGGATTAGTTGCTATCATGAACGAAATGACAACTTATAGTTACATTTCATATTCACATATATTTGATTGCAGTATTTACATATTTAATTTGTGTAATGCAGACCAGTCGACCAGAAGGTTGCAATGACATGATGCGCATTGCTAGATGTTATGTGTATGCTCATTGCCAGGGTCTGGTAGTTTTAGAATTGTGTGTGTGCTTTGGACGTCAACCTTTAAAAATTATAGATTTATTTATTTATTTATTTTCAAAATCCAGATATGTGTAGACAAGACCACAGACCAAGCCTCTAGCTTAATAATGATCGCAGAACTCTCAGATAAGGGGGAAAAAGCTGTTATGGCGGTAATGTTGTTGACAGACTCAACACCTCAATACTCCTCCGAGTACTGAGGAATAGTGGTGATGCAGTTATTGGCATTAGTATTAGTATTGGCTATTACTGTAGTAAGACTTCTACTTTAAATATGCTCATCACCTGTTTGAATGTTGTCTACTTAGTTGCAGGGTTAGAAAGGTTAAGGTGAAAAAAAGGGACTTTATTCCGCCCACAGAATAGATGACTGTTTTGTCATCTAAGAGGGAACTGTCTCTCAATCTCTTAGGTCTGGCATCAGTGATACTCATGATTTGGGTGCAAGGTGTTGTTTGAAAATCTCTGATGTGTCCTCTGCATTATCTAGAGGTTGTGTGCTGCGGGCCCAAGGGAAAGGGAGAGAAAGGGAAGAGGCACCAAGTTTCGCTCATCAGTTCTCACATCAATAACATCAGAGTAAAAGGAATGTAGTATAACAAATATTTTATTTATATCAAATCTAAACATACCCTTTCAAAAACCTCAATATTCCCCACAGGGAAGCAAAGACTTCTAAGGGTTAAGGAGAGGCTCAGCTGAAGGCAAACACCACTCCTAAACTCATGCAATACACAGCCATGCCGCCTTTCATCTGCCCAGGCCCAGCTCACCAAACCCGGCAGCGAAGCAAGCTGCTGAGGCTGATCTACCTGAGATCACCGCTTGCCAAAAATCCTCTCTTGCACTTGCACTTGCACCTGCAGGGATAATGTATGTCAGTGTCTTTTGGCGATACAGACAATGTGGTGGTGTGAAAGGTTTTCATACATTTTCACGGAGATGTTCCTTACTGAAACAAAAAACTACTTGGTTCATATCCAGGATGGCTTGTGGTACCGACTGGTGTGTTTATCTATCTCAACATGACCATACCATCAAGAAACATTTAAAGGTCTACTAAAACTAGTTGCCTATAAAAGCATACATCAAAAGGTGGACATTTGATGCACAAAGTTACTTGATTGGCCCAATGCTTCAGTTCATTTCCAAATGTATATCTGAAATGTTTATGTTAATGATTTTGTTTGGTTACGGTTTTGTACTTACAACTACTGAAAATTAGACTATTTTAATTTTTCTAAGCAGGATATCAACTGGGTAAAGTTTTAAACAGACATATTTAGGAAAACTGAAGTAGAATATGTATTACATGTTTTGTCATGAATATAAATAAAGTGAAATTTATATTTGGGTGATTGACTTTGGCAACATGTAGTGTCGTTATGAGATATGCTAAAATGTCTTATTGCTTTTGAGAGCACAGCACAACATTTAATTCACTGTCCTAAGGGTTTTGGACCTGACTGACTGCTACCGTCCAATGTCTTTCACAAATAATACTTTGGAAATGCATCACTGCTGTGATTCAGCCATGTTAGTAATTACCCTGTCCATCAGAATCAGGCTAATGAATTGTAAGAGATGATTAGATTCTTTAGGTAAGTATGGATTTTCTGGTATCATATGAAAGCTGAGATGTGTTTAAATCATAAATGTGTTTAAAGATTATTTGTATGTATTTAACTAATGTCTATTGGCAATCCATACCATTCATAAATGTTCTTTACGTGAAAACGCTCTGCTCTTATACATTTAGTACTCTTTAAATGTTTGTATATGCCTGTACATTCTCTAGCAGAGACTGCTAGATTTCACTCCAAACATAGCATTCTCCAAGTTAATCGGTAGCAGCTCATTTTGCAGAGATGACTAGCAGCAGTGAGAAGAGGGCTCTTCGTCATTGATTCGTTTTCCCAAGGCTGCCACGCAGCAGGTTAATTGATTTTCAAAACCTTTCTCTTTGCACATGAAGCTTGTAGATATTTAAGTAGATGTAATTGTAATTTTGATGTGCATTTTTGCGTATCCCTTAAGGCAATGAAAATACGAAGAGGCGCGGAGGACAGTATGTCTTCTCTATTTGGGTGCTTTTTTTTGGTTCTTTTACCAAAATCATTTGCTCTGTTGTGTTGCAGGAGTTCAATGAATGTGTTTTTTTCAATCCCTGCTTCTTTGTTGGTGCAGATTATTGCAGTGAGCAGTCTGAATTTGTGTGTTTTTATGTGTTAAAATGTCTTGTGTGTTCATGGGTCTGTGTCTGAGGAAAACTCTCTCTTATGAGGTTGGTCTTTCTGTCTTGGTCTTTCTGTCTTTTTTTCATTTCTTTTCCCTCTCTGTCTTTGCCATCATTCCTTACATATTCACTATACTTATTTGTTAGCCTAAGTAACAGATTCTGCTTCTTATTACTTTACAGTAATATCACTCTTTAACAGGACAAGGACATGGGTATAACCATGACACTTACTCACCAATCCCAATCCCAACCTATGTCAGCCTGTAGATAATATTCCTGGGTTGTCTTCCTGTTGGTCATCTGTGTGTGTGTGTGTGTGTGTGTGTGTGTGTGTGTGTGTGTGTGTGTGTGTGTGTGTGTGTGTGTGTGTGTGTGTGTGTGTGTGTGTGTGTGTGTGTGTGTGTTGTATGTATGTGTGTGTGCGAGTTTGCATATACGCACGGCGTCTGCGACCCTTGGCTTCAGCAGGGCAGACCTTTATAATCTGGCAAGTCTTTGAAAATATCTCTTTGTGATACTTTGGCCTGCCTTTTTTGGGCAGGTCTGCACTTACCTATTTGTTTTGTTCCGTCCTATTGACCCCGTTAAGCGAGAGTGGCTCACTTGACTGTACGGCCGACTGGCCCCTGTCTCCTCCTGATGCACTTAATCCAAGGATTTGTCACAAAGGGTACTTCAGCATGGGTTTATTTTGCGGTTCAAATTACCCTCTTTGTCATTCTGACGTTTCGTTAATCTTAGGGTTTTTGAAATACAGGCTGAGACCGCCAGGTTCCTCAGAAAGTATCGATTCACCGATTTAATAGAATGGATTTTTTTTTCTTTTTTGAATAGCGGCGTTCATTCGAGCTCATTGTTCCACCTCAAGCGCTTTAGAGCAGATTCAGAAGTGTGTTTTGAATTGAAGTATTGCTTATCTCAAAATAGGCTGGCTTTTGAGTTGAATGAAACCATAATCAGTTTCACAGTTCACACACAATTAGTGTAAGTCTATCCAGCATGAGTAGACCTTATTCAAATAAGGGGCACTGTATTGCCAGGTGTGCTTAATACAACCAAGTATATCCGCTTCATCACTTCATTTCATGGTATTTTGTTTTCACAGTCTCTCACTGCTTGCAAAGAATGCTGCCTGACACCTCACAGATTCACCCATGCACCTAAGCCATGGAAAGATAACGGCTAAATTATTGATTGTGCTAATAGATCTCCTCCTTGGCCCATTACACACTGACGTTGAAGGGGCAATTTGCTGTGTTCAGTGGGAGAATGTTTTGCGTTCTGGCGTCGAGCATGAGAGGAAGACTTTTTTTATTTTGCACAACTCCAGGCTTGCTAACGCCCCGTGAGTTTAGCTGAGCCATTCATAACGCAGCCTAGCAGGCAGCCCATGTCCTAAGTTTGCCCTCACAGTGGCCTGCTACACTGTGCTCATGGACAAAGAGAGGGAACAGATGAACAGTGAAGGTCCTTGGCATTCATCAACTGTGTCCTTATGAGGCCTACAAGCAGATTGGAAAGAGCCACTGTTAAAGAAAGGATGAGCTTAAAGCGCACTGTGTCCAATCTAACCTAAAGCAGCCTTGTACAGTATTTGTAGTAGTGGCACAGGTTTTGTTGTTCTTTTGTGGGTCATAGGGGCTATTGATTGTTAAATTGACTAGCGCATGTTGATGGTGGTCTTCTCTTCAATGCTAATGTAATGGTGCCATATACACACATGGCCACTCTTTGAGTCTCCTCACATAATTAATAGATAGAGTTTTTCTGTTCTCCTATTAACGGGTTTTGGCCCTGAAATCAGACTTCAAGAGCACTTTAAAGGGATAGTTCGGTTTTTAAGACATGAAGTTGTATGGCATCTACATCACCAGTGTAATGCAATCCACGCTGACTTACCTCCGACAGCGTCCAGTGAGCAGAGTTCTCGTCCAGTTTTGGTCAAACCGAAAGTAGTCCGGCAGGTTTCTAGACCCAGGAAAATAAAACGTTTCTCTTCCCAAAACATTATGTGTTCAAAAGAGTGATATATTTGCATCCCAAAACCGTTGTAGTGGAAAAAGTCACACCTCGTTATCACTTGGCCCTATTTTCAATACGCTCGATAATGCAATCTCACAGCTAGAGTCTACCTGTTGATTCTCGGAAGTTGATTCTCGAAAGTTGATTCACCAAAGTTGCCTGAGAGAAACGTCCATCACAGGAAAACGATGAAAACTGAGACAACATTTGATAAAATTGACATAAAGCATCGTTTTCCTGTGATGGACGGTTCTCTCAGGCAACTTTGGTGAATCAAACTTTCGCGAATCAACTTTCGAGAATCAACAGGTAGACTCTAGCTGAGAGATTGCATTATCGAGCGTATTGAAAATAGGGCCAAGTGATAACGAGGTTTGACTTTTTCCACTACAACGGTTTTGGGATGCAAATATATCACTCTTTTGAACACATAATGTTTTGGGAAGAGAAACGTTTTATTTTCCTGGGTCTAGAAACCTGCCGGACTACTTTCGGTTTGACCAAAACTGGACGAGAACTCTGCTCACAGGACGCTGTCGGAGGTAAATCAGCGTGGATTGCATTACACTGGTGATGTAGATGCCATACAACTTCATGACTTAAAAACCGAACTATCCCTTTAAGTACCTGCTTTACCAGTTTGGTCTTTGACAGCTGAGCATCACTGCTGTTGCAGCAAAGACACCTTTTAATAATTCCTTTGAGCAAGATATGAAGTGGTTGTTAGATGTTGACAGATGTTTCTTGAGTTGCCTTTACGGCCCCCATAGTAGGCATGCAGTCTGGGTATTCCACATACTGTGACCTTGCTCAAAGACCAGAACTGAATTAAATGAGTATTATTAGTATTGTTGTAGTTTATAGTTATTTGTAGTATTATTGTAGTTAAGTATCTCCCCTAGAGGGGTAGGTCATACACATGCTCTCTCTTCTCAGGGGTGAATCAATATTCAGTAGTCACCAGTAACAGTGGGATTTTAGACAAACATGTCTTTTTTCAGGGTTTAGAAATGTTGCATTTTAAAAGATTGCTGAAGCTCAGTTCCATAAGTTGCCTTAAGTGGAACTCCTAGCCGCTTAGGTTAGAGTTATGCTTTGAAAACACACATCTCTTTCAGCTCCCTTGAAATGGGGAATTTGACCTAAACAATAGACACATGTGTGACTGATACCCTCTTCAGTCGACCTATCTTTCATGAGCTTGCATGGAGGTATCAGGTAGAGTGTTTTTTAAATAAATAAATTATTTTTCGCACTTGCAGCATTGCTCCAAAATTATTTTCACACATTGGCCTGATATCCTAGTCTAACACTTTCTTCTGAAATATTTTGGCATCCATTCACACAAGCAGGGCTTGCAGCCATGCATTCACATAAACCCATATAAGTAATGTTGCTCTTAGGCTTGTGGAATGGCAGCCGTTTTTTTCAGTAGAGATTACTCAAGGCCCTCTGTTATAATGCTCTTAATTATTATTTTGTCATTTGTTCCCATCAATGCTCTTACATAATCTATTAATTACAATGGCCATTAGCATTTAAATGAGAAGGATGGCAATAATTAAATCAGTATAGTTATAGCCATAATTAAATGACCTCTGGCTTCCCTTTTGATGGGCTAACATTAAACCCGTGAGGGACCTGACTGAAAGGTAAAGTTTGGGCAGAGAAATTAGGATTTCATTTCAGTGGCCTGTGTGTGTGTGTGTGTGTGTGTGTGTGTGTGTGTGTGTGTGTGTGTGTGTGTCTGTGTGTGTGTGTGTGTGTGTCTGTGTGTGAGAGAGAGAGACAGAGATAGAGAGAAAGGGGATTGGGTTCTGTTCTGTCTTTCAGCTTTCATTGAAATAACGAACTGTATTCATGTCCACTGAGTCTTGTGCAGAAGTGACACATCACTCAGTAGCAGGCATTAACTATGAATAAGTGCTGGAATATAATGGCATGGCTGCATACCTGTTCTTTATGGTACTTGTAAAGCCCCAAGAATAGAACTGTAGTTGGCACAGTTTGCGACAAACATGCTGAGACATTTGTGTGGCACACTCTCTCACACTAAGACAACATTTGTAAGGAAACTCACGCAGTAGCTGCTTTTATGGTATCGAAAAAAAAAGTACCTAATTCCCAATGTCCTCAAGCATACAGCAGGCCAGAACTGAGGACGGACAACACCACCCAACAGGCTGTTTGTGCACGCCAATGCAGAGCTGCAGCCCTGACTCAGGCAGCTTGGCTCTGTGCGATGCTGAATGCATCCATCTGGCTTGTGCGTAGGCGTACTGCCTATTTCCCCCCCCATCTCCATCTCTCTGGTCATTTGTGTAGCCATGTAAGAGTGGCCCCTGCATCAGTGCAGTTCACAGGACCCTGTGGTGTAGTCAGCAGGACGCTAAGTGCTCTGCAGCTCCGCAATGAGCAAGGCGAAACCCCTCCCCACTAATGTGTTTTCTTCGTGCTGAAATAACTCTGACCTGTGGGTGACCCCTACCGCACCGCCCGATGCAGGTGGATGGAGCAGGTCACCCTCTTGCCCACTGGTGCGTGGTGTCGGAGCAGGTCAGCTTCAAGTCTGCAGTAGCGAGGGTTAGTCTGTGCTAATGGTCGGGCTATGAGTCTGCCAGGCTTTGTAATAGCTAAGCGACCCCTTGCATTGGGACCTCGTTAGATGAGATATGACCCCCATGATGGGATCACAATCACCTTTCTACTCACACATAATGATAGTCCTTAGAAGAAGAAAAAAAAGCATCTTCACTAAGTGGGCAAATCTGTGGTGTCTGTTTCTTCCAATGTTTGAGTGTTTTTTTTTTTTAAATGATCTGCTTCTTCTGGGATCATCTTAAATTGTGACCTAAGAGAGCCCTTTCTTGAAAATGTAATAAGACCAAAAGCGTGTTTAAGACTATTTAACACCCATATGGCGCATCATTGTATGCTTGGTCTGTGACTGGCTTGATAAATAGTAAATAAATTATTCAACAAGCACAGCCACACCATGTCCGTGCTTTACATGCGTATCTCCATCTTCATTCATATGTGTCTGCCCAGTCACCGACAGCCTCATGATGCTGCCAAGGTGTTTGCTGTTGAGTGCCACCATTAACATCCATTATACATGTGTCCTGCCGCTGTGCCTTCTGGAGAAACAGAAACGGGGGGAAGAACTGGATCTTCTGCTCGGGGGCATCATTTATGTATGAGGGCCATGTTTACACAAATGGGGGCCGAGGCAGCCTGCCTGCCTGCACGGGGCTCAGCTGCTGGTGCTGCTGCTCTGCCTCGACCCCTTGGCATCAGGTGAGCGCCAGCCGAGCATCAGCCTTGGAGTCACATCGACGCTGCCGCACCCGCGGCCACGCCGTTTCATTTCATGCGTCTGGGGGCAATTTTACAGCAGAGGCCCCAGGCCTGTCTGCTTCTCCTCCCTCCTTCCTCCCTCGTGCTCTTGTGCTCCTCCTTGTATTCCTCCTGTCCATATTTCTCCTCTCTGTTCACCATGCTTGCGGCATTCCCTCCCAATATGAGGTCATACAGGATGTGTGTGTGTGCAGCATGCGTGCCCCACAGGGCACACATTCCCATGCTCACCATGCAGTTGATATCATTATTATTGCAGTGTGATGCACAGTTGCTCAATCTCTCATTCCTCCCCAGCCCCCCATAGAATGATAGAAAGTAAGACAGGGAGGGAGAGGGAGTGAAAAAGAGTTTTTCCTGAACACACACACAATCACACACACACCCCTTCCCCACCCACACACACACACACACACACACACACGCTTCCCTTGTCCCTCACTATCTCTTTCTCCCTCTCATTCTCATTGTGTATTGACTCTCCCTCATCACTACCAGCGGTAGGGTATCTGCTCATTTTGTCTGGGCACAGCTGTTTTTCCATTCCTAAGCACATTGCAGGGATTCTTGAGCATGGGCATTATGGAGGTCTGCGTGCATTATTGAGTTTGCCAATCTTATGTAAATAACATCCCCACAATGGAAATGACTACTGCCGGCAGGCCTCCACCTCCAAGCTGAGAATGATTCAGTGATAGTACTAGAGGCAGGCAGGTGGGCTATACTCATTTCAGAGACAAGTAAGGTACGGAGTGATGCAGAACATTCTGTGGTGTGTACACACTTGGAGCCCTGGTGCCTTTATGCACTTCTTTGGGGTCTTCCATGACCTTGTTCAATAATCGAAGACTATTAGATGAGGCGTAATTTACATGTCAGCAGTGCCGTGGGATTGCTATTCGTATATTACAAAGGACATGAATTTGTTAGCATCTGCTTTTGTCTTTCTTTCTACTTGCTAGCTAGTGATCATTTCATAGCAAACAACACTTTAAAAGTTCCCTTTAGTTCATTTAGCTAGCTAGCTAGCTGCAAGCTGTAAATACTGACAGGTAGCTGCATGTGGCTTTTATTTGCTATGTGTTACCATCACCTAAAAATGAATAAATGCAAACATCTGGTAAAATAAAGATTGTTATAAAAAGGTTGTTTTAAAGCAAAACGGTTTGGGGAAATCACTGACATTAGGTGAAATATCAGTTGTTAATAGCTCCATGCTCTAAAGTCTCAGGGAAATCCCTAATAAAAAGCCAGCTAAGTAGGCCAACACTGACATTGAGTGCAATATACATAGTTCTTTAAAGGTGCATTAAGGATTAATAGCTATTCGCTAAAGGTATGCTAGCAGCTAAAACTAACGAAATCTCTTGAAATGTGCTGACTTTGACATTATGACAAACTAATTACTCAACGACTGTCCTTACACAGTCAAACATCAGTCATGTGCAACACAAGACTAAACAAGACGGCAAATAAGCTACTTACTAGATCGGCAGAAGGTAATCAAAGTCAGGTCGGCGGGCATCGGCAGGCAAAACTACAGAAGGCAGTTATATGCCTATCGACCCTGCTATGCCATTGGCACGGACGCAATTCTCCATATTAAAAGTCATTGTAGCGCCCCAATTTTTTTTAAGCTGTTATTTTAAGGTTAAACTGCTTATCCTAACCCTAATCCTGAAGCATAATTGTTGCATATTGTGCCTTTAAGGCTTGTTTTCAAACAAAGATTTAGGAGCGCTCTGGTCTTAATGATAAACCAGCCAGATTTGTTAACGTAAAACTGATATTGGGTGAAATACTAACTACTTCCTAACCGAGAGTGAGGTCATGCCAGAAATATCAGTCTGAGGCTTTAACGTATCGACTGAGCGATAGCGAGGTTGAAAGGCAAAACCTCAGTCTGATATTTCCTGGCATGACCGGTCGAGGTGAGTCAGTTGTTTATTATATGGCATTTTTAGCTCCTTTCATTTTGTAAATGAAAAGAAATGGTTATTATAAATAGAAAACATATCGTTTTGTTCAGCTCTTCGTTTTGTGCAGTCTTCCCTGGACACAGTTTGTTTCAGGCGTTGCTTAGCAACCAATTACTTGCTAACTTCAAGTCACAATGATTAATAGAAAACGGACAACATGGCTCAGCTAAAATTAATTAACAGTAAAGTAACAACACAAGTGATTCCAATTATAGTAGTCTAGTCTTCAGCATCGCTTTCAATAACACTTTTTTCGCTGCTTCTGCTTTTGATGTCTATCAATATCGCTAATTTTGAAGATGACGTCAGAGGGCAATAAGAATCCATATCAGACTGGCAGACTGGCGAGGAGGTCAATACGCAGCTGGCATGACTACCCACTAGCCAATCAGAACACTCGTACTGTCGTTGCCATATAATAAAGACAGTTATTAATGGCTTCTTTTAAAGCAAAGATTGTGTCTAGAATGCTTTGGTCTACAGCTGGCAGAGCGAGTAACGCCATAGTAGGGTAGAGTTTCGCCCATTCATTTCAATGGGAAATGCATCATGTTCAGGTTGCACATGATCAGGACAGATGGGTTAGAGCAGTGTCAATATATCAATTATAAATAATACAAATTCATAAGGTCAATGGTGTGCTTGGCTCGCAGTGCTGTGTGCTTGGCAATCACACGAACAATGGTCACTGCTCTAGCCCGACTGACAATTTGGACATTACTCATTAGTATAGAAACACTGCACACCAACTTGCATTACATGTGTGGAAGGAACATGGAACACTGATCAAGCTATTTGCAAGTGTTCTGCTTAATCTTTTATCGTTTCTTGTGACAACATTGTGAACTCTCCCCCCCCCCCCCCCCCCCCCCCTCGGCTTCTATGGGCACGCTAAGACATACAACTATACAAATTCCGCTCAACAACTCTCAACAGTTTCTGTCTGATAACTCCCATCTCAGATTCCCCTTGAATAATAAAAAAGTACAAAAATGACCTCTCTGCAACAGCCCTTCAGTCCTCCCGCATCCTTCTGTGCGCTCTAGCCAACTACCACCCTAATCCAGAGCAAAGGCCTGTCTGCTGGGCAGGAGTGGGCAGTTGCATGATCTTGCCTTCTTTCTGTAATCCCTATGGTAAATAATGCAGAAGCGCTAATGAGCCCGGAGAGTGTAGAAGAGAGACAGAGGGTTATGGTTAGGCATGTCTAATTAGCGCTGCTCCATGCCATCATCACATGTCAACCCCTTTATTAAGGGTGTGAGATATTTAAGCAGCAGGCTCGCCCACGAGAGGAGATGCAGCGAGGGGGAAGGACACACATTTGTTAAAATATAATTGAATTCAATCAAAGGCAGACCGGTCTAGAATGGGTGTGTGCTAAGCCGGTGATCACCTACCCCTCTGGAGTGAATAATGCACGTCCTTGTCTCTTTCCATCTAAAGACCACACTTGCCATTTGGCAGATGTATGGAACTGGTATAGTTTTTGTCATGGGTCACAGAGGATGTGGCTATTGAAATGCCGTAATGTGGCTGGGGGGAGATGATGTTTCCTCCAGGCCCTTATATATTTGAACATTTGATTTCTGCAGGTCACATGGTTACACATGTGAGTGTTCTTTCTCCTGATGGCTTGAGGTGCTTTTGTCTGTAGTTGAGCCACAGTGGCATCTCATGCAAGCACACTCTTCCACTCCTACACACACACACACACACACACACACACACACACACACACACACACACACACATATACACACACACACACACACACACACACACACACACTAATGAGGCTTTTCTTGACTTTCTCCTGTTTTTCCCTGTTTGTGTGCATTATCTTACAGTAGCAGCGGGGAGCAGAGTGCACCCCCACATCTCCGGTTTGTACCAGAGCCCTCAGCTTGAGTGATGGGCCTTATGATTGGCATCCAGGGGGCCCTTTTCCCCCTAATGGGGCCACGAGGGGCGAGGGAGATTGCGTTCTGCCAGGGGGGTGACACCGACCACTGGAGAAAGAAAACCAAAAACAATGACTAGAAAGAGAACGAGAAATGGCTTTGGTTTATTTAGGATCTTAAGGGAAGGGAAAGATGGGAAAGGGGAACTGGTAAATTGACAGAAAGAAACATCACAGAGGCTCCTAACCACACTTTGATAGGACCCTTGCCGCAACCCCTAGCGTCAAAATCACATTGCCTACACACTGTCCCTCAACTCTATATTGTGTGGTTTTCCCACTTTTAAAGATAAATGAGTATGAAAGTTATAGGCTGCACAGTGCTGTATACTACGAGATATGGCAAATGCTGGAGCCTTGTTATTCTTCTTTACAAAGACACAGTTTTATCAGTTGTCTGTGCTAACTGGATACTCTTGAGGCAGTTTGTGCTGGATCCAATACACATTTTAATTGGACATCATGAGAAGTGATTGAGTATTATTTAGCAAACAGAAGTCATGATGATCTAAATGAGCTGAGCAGCTCTTACTGAGTCGGCTGAAGCAGCGCACTTTTGAACAGAAAAGAACTAAACTTTTAAAGAACTACATGGAAGAATATCCCCCCAACAATAGGAGAAGATATGTGAAAATATGTCCTTGACTACCTGCTCATCTTATTGGTGTGAATTTTGTTGGAAAAACCCGGATGCAAATCACTAAATACAATACAACACATTTACCTACTGTGGATAATTGGTTAGATATTATTAAGGAGATCCATGACATGGAGAGACTAACCATTCTATTGTGATTGAGAAATGACATGTATATTGGAAGATGGACCAAATGGAATCTGTATGTGTTGAAGTAGGGTTGTGATTATAAGTTGACTTTTTATATAATTTGCCATTTCATTTCCCTTCCTGCTGCTGTATATTATGTAAATACTTGCCTATGAATGCTGTAGCTCATGTCACAAAAATATGATGTACAAAATGAATGTTGTCGTGCCGACACTTAACTTGTACTGGTTGTTCTTTCACAAAAAAAACGTAATAAAATCAAAGTAATACAAACAAATATATGAAAAAAAGAACTGCAGCCAAACGAGCACAATATGTTCTGGCTTGACACTCCTCCTCTCCTCTCGTTCAGCGGGTTAAAAGTCGCAGAGTCCCAAAGAGCCGTTAATGAGTTTCATCACACTGTTTTTAGCGCTGCCTAATGCACATGGCCCTACCACCCTGCCTGGCACCAAGTAGGAGTTGGCAGTGTGATAGACAGACAGACAGACAGGAAGGCAAACCAATGGACAGACACGTGAAGCACGGCACAACAAAAACCCACTCCAATCAATGCCTTTCAACCAAATGTGGAGCAGGCGGAACTGCTCAGATGACCAGACCAGCCATGCAAACCCATCAGAGCTGGAGAGGAGATGAGAGGAGAGGAGGGAAGGAAGAGGCGAGTGAAGCAGTGGCTATGAGCAGGCCCTGGTGCCATGCTAGCTAGCTGTTATTACTCCGGACAGCAGAAGAAGGTAAAGGTAGTATTTTGTGAGGGAGGGTGAGTTGAGGGAGGAGAGAGATTAAGGGAGGTTGTTGTGTGAGGTGGGTGAAGGGCTTTTGTGTTTAGAGCTCAAGAGATCATGTCTGGTCTTTTATTAATAGTTGAAAAGCGGCGGCGCGTTGTGGCATGACCTGGGTCGTTAGGGGGTAAGCTGATGATTATAGCTCTGCCTGTGCAGTCGGGGTTGGGTTGGAAGAGGAGCACTGTGTCCTCTGAGACAGGCAGATGCTGAGGACCCCCAATTTAATTTCAGTGCAACAGCTGTTGCAAAGTCACCTATAACTGGACAAAGTCATATAATGCCATAGAAGGCACAAAATTGTTTTTTACATGCTCAAAGGTCTATTGTAATTGTAGTGGTCGTATACATGTGGTTTTAAAAGTGGTAATTTAAAAGTTGTCTTAAAGGTGTCATCGCAGGCAGCAGATGCTGTATAACATTAAATGGGAGACTATTCCATAATTTCAGACAGTTAAAGTAAATTGGCCTGACACACCCTTTTAAATAATATGCTGTTGTACCTGTGATCCCACACAGGATTTAAACTTTCTTTTTACTATTGCAAATGATATTACATTACTCTACTGGGCCCTATTCTTCGTACCTCACTTAGCGAGTTACCTAGATCATTTTCAGGATAAGACAACACAAGTCCACCTTTTTCGGTTCCTAAGAAGCCAACTTTGGCTAAATCACTATAGCAACACATCAATAAACTTGAACCTGCTCCAGCGCAGGCTAACAGCTTTAGTGAGCTGGATAAGCTTGCCAGTCCTCGGAAAGAAATGGCAGCTCCCTTCCTCAAAATTCCCATTGGCGAAGGAGCGATATTAGTAAGATAAGCGTTTCATAGGGAGAGCTCTTCGCGATCGCCAAGATCCGTTCTT
>NC_137923.1:23453643-23491143 GCF_963457725.1 Sprattus sprattus
ATATAGATACCATGATTGCCATGATAATGGTCTTGTATTCTTCATAAGCATTCATGATCATCTCCTGTTTGCCAGCTGAGAAAAAAAGAGACTCTTTCTTTGAGTTTAGTTGCCATTGTACTGTTAGAAACTCGGTGATCGACGCTTTCCCCTTTTGAAGTAGGACCGGCACGCACAATTTCCCTGATAAGTGAAGTTTGGTTTGAATTAACAACATTGGCCCTCATTCTCGATCTTTTTCTGTAATTCTTCAGAAATGTTTCTTACACGACTTCGCAAAAACAACGTAAGGGAAACGCCTCCGCTGCATTCCCGCACGCTTGAAAATGCGTTCATAAGCAGCCGAAGTCTTCTCAACTGTGTTCCATCCGATTAGTTTCTTAGATTGATGCGTGTTCTAGTGAAAGTGGATTTGCATACATACACGCCCCGCCAGCTCCCTATTAGGGCACGCAGCCATAGCCAAGTGTGCTGTTGGAATTTCCCAAATCCACACGAAAGCAACTCGTAACAGGTGTTCATTAATAAGGTGGAGATATTTTCTTACGTTGAACTTCCGAAGTCCGTAAAACACATTTAAGAAGTCACTTCTTTTTTTTTTTTTTTTGAAAAATTGCTACCATAAGTGTGAAGACAGGTCACGAGTAGGAGTATAAAATGCAGTCAGTGCTGTCAGCCTAAATAGCCACCAGAAGTGTGAAGACTGGTCACGAGTAGGAGTATAAAATACAGTAAGTGCATGTGACAGTTCTTAGAGATTGTGTTTAGTGTCTATTTATTTATTCACTTACATTTGCAGTGTTCGTGTACATTTACATTCACATTCAGTCATTTGGCAGACGCCTTTGTACAAAGTGACGTACAAGGGAGAGAACAGTCAAGCTACGAGCAATAGAGACCTAGGGCCCTATTTTGACGATCAGAAACGCAATTAGGACGGCGCCAAACGCAAGTAGCTGTGTGGGCGGCTCTATGGCGCAGTTGCTATTATAACGGCGGAAAAAAACACTCCTGCGCCCAGCGCAAGTGTCAAATGGGTTGGTCCAAAGGAGGTTACTCAGCCATAGGTGTGGTTTGGGCGTAATATGCAATAAACCAATCTGAGCGTCATCTCACATTCCCTTTAAGAGCAAGTAGCGCATATTCCATAGCGGCTTGTTATTTTAATGGCGGAATTACCTGGTGGAAGACCGGAAAAGTTCACAGCCGAGGAGACCGACGTGAGATTTACACCAATTTTTTGGCAAGCCATATATAATTACAAGGAAAATAAAGTATTTACCACATGAAGATATCATTGTGATATCCATATCCAAGATCTTTTAAAAATTGGCATATATCTAGCGTACACATTGACCCAAATGATTCAGGTTAATTGAAGCTGCGTGACATTTGATTTATTGTATGGCTTTGTTGCATTTATTTCATGCCAGCATTATTATAAATCTTGTAAACTCATCTCTGTGTATGTGGACTTTATTTATGTACCTTGGGTTTGGTTAGCTGGTGCACTGGGTTGGGTGCCGATTTCTATGCCCCCAATCAATATAGTGTTTTCGGCATTGTGTAGCTGCTTTCGGGTGCCCCGTAGCAGAAACAATCACGGCAATATCTTCCCATGCTTGCTTGACTTTGCTAACTTTTGGAGGGTTTCTCGCATCCCCATATATATCTATCTCCCGGGTTTTTACAAAGCCATACAATAAATCAAATGTCACGCAGCTTCAATTAATCTGAATCACTTGGGTCAATGTGTACGCTAGATGTATGCCTATTTTTAAAATATCTTGGATATGGATATCACAATGATTTCCTCATGTGGTAAATACTTTATTTTCCTTGTAATTATATATGGCTTGCCAAAAAAATGGTGTAAATCTCTCGTGTAGACGACAGAAGTAAAGTGTAGCCTATAGGTCCTATACTGTATGGCCAAGCACGCGCCGTTAAAATAGCGTCTGAATACCCGCTACAGACTCTAGACAATGCGCCTCTGACATTAGACTAGGTTTATTCTGGTCAATGGCGCACTGTCGTTTTTAAACTGCAAGATACCACAAAGGAAGACTTGCGCCCGAGAAACGCCTTCTCTGTTCAGGCCCGCCCATGTTCATTTTGACGCGCGCCTCTGGAGGGAAAATCCCGCTGTGCGCCGGGTGCAAGATAGGAATGATACATGCGTCGGTGACAATGTCAATTGCGCTGGGTGCAAGATAGGGCCCATAGTGTAACAATAAATACTACCTCGTAGAATCATGACTATAAATGTGAAACCTTATTGTTTATGATACAAATATTCTCGTATTTATTATTATAATTATTTTAATCCAAGGATGTCTGTAGAGTTGACGTGAAGGCAATCACCAACGGGTTCTCACAAATTCAACCGTTAGCCTAACCCTTTGAACACGGAGTTTTTTCAAACATCATTCCTCAACGCGATTCCTCAAATAACCACAAGAGGGCCCCGTGGAATCGCATTTGAGAAGATCCCGGAAGAGTTACGACTGCTATTTCGCGTTCTGAAAGTCTTCTGAAGTTCAGAAGAAATCGCAGAAGAAAAAACTATGGAGAATGGCAAATGTTTTCCTAAATCCACCGAAGTGGAGTTCCTTCTGAAATCCTTCTGAAAGTCTTCCCAACTGTTGTCGAGAATGAGGGCCATTGTTTGAGCAAGAATCAGCCTTGGAATAACCAAGATAGCCTGTCCTCAATCATCGCGTTAATTTAAACTGGTTTATGGGACATTTGATTGACTTAATTGAACCACGTATGAAGAATACCCCCCTGGTCTAAGAGGTTCAAAATGTAAACAAACAAAATAAAACATTAAACATTTATCTGTCATGATTTAGGACCCTCTGGCCTCTAGAGGCTGCCAACAAAAATACTCTATGCCTGTTTCGCCTCTGTTTACTTCCTGTCTGTGTTTTCCCACCATTTTCTGTGTCAACTGCTAGTTGATTGGTCACATGACCAATTAACACCGGTATTTTTACCTGGTTGTTTTTGGTGCCCATTGCTGGATCGTTGGTTTTCGAGGACTGGTAAAGTGAGTAGTTCCTTGAATTCTTGAACCTCTAGTCTCTGCCTTCCCTAGCATGCTGGAATCAGCTCTAAGTGTTTTCGGAAAACTTCTAGCCTTGTTTAAGTTTTATCATTGCTTCTTCAAGCTTAGTTTATTCTTGAGGTCTTCTGAGCTTTGTCTTTTGACTTTTTGGATATCACCTTTATCTGCTGTGAGTTTGGATGATCTTTTTCTTGAAGAGAAATAGAAATAACTTTTTTGTACACTTCCTGCACGTGGCTCCTGTTCAGCTCATTAAGATCCTCATTGAACTAGTAATCTAGCAGCCCAAGTTCGATACCCGACTCTGGCCCTGACATCATCGATCAAATCCTTCATCCATCCGTCTATCTAATAAGGATGTAGAAAAAGTGCTAACCACAGAAATGAGAAGTTGTCAACACTCTCACTTTCCTCACTTTCAAGTTAATTCTATTTCTGTTATTTGATAAGCTAATGTTGTTTAGCCTGGCTAAGCATGCATGGGTATGCTACATAGAAATGTTTTGTATGTAGCAGATGCTTTGTAATAAGTGCGTTACATATATTTCTTATTTCATCTGCCAAACTGACCCCATAGCCAATGCCAGTGCAAATCCATCCATTACATATTTTACAAATAATTGTGCAGGCCAGTGAGTACTGAGGTAATTGGAGCCTGAGGCAATTCAGCATATCCTCACTGATCTCACTAGGCTGCAGATGTCCAAACTTGTCCAAATTGGGAAATGGGTCCTACTAATGTATGGATGGGAAATAGTAATGAGTAAGCTTGTGTTCGTACATTCCTTCTCTCTGTCTACCTACCTAGCTGTCTGTCTGTCCATTTCTCTTTCTGTCTCTCTTTTTGTCTCGTGGCCATTTTCACATCCTCCAAGTGGAGAGTAGTGGAAGAGTAAAGCTTGGGAATGTGAGAAACCAAATAAATCCCCTGTACAGTGGCGCCTTGTCCTTGAACGTAAAACCCAGTGATATCAATACTGCTAATCAGAGGGCTTTAAGAGGGGAGCTCTGTGGTCATTCATCAGTGTAATTAGGGTTAAACTATTACTTATGCGGGCTGGGAGAGGCTGGGAAGACGCCTGCAGCTATCGATTCTCACCCCACACCCCTGCACGTGCTCCCACTGCTGGAAAACACTGAGGAGATTGCTCTGTGTGTGTGTGTGTGTGTGTTCATAAATAAGTCCAAGAAGTCACGGTAATACATTACTGAAACCCAATATCCATAGAGCATTATAAACATTTTCATAAGGTGTTATGAAAAAAATTATCTCATTATGACTGCACTCATAAAGTGTTATGATGTTATAGTATAAGCCCTTACAGCTTGAAGTATAAGACTATGAAATATGAAGAAAAAAAAAAGTTTATTCACCAAATGTTCTTTATGGAGCAATATGTAGCTACATAAGCCTTAATAGTTGTGTAGGACTTATACCACAACATCATGATGCTTTATGAATGATTTGTTCAGTCAGGAAACTCTTTAGTGGCACTGCTGATTGGTCTTTCAGCATTGAGCCAATCAGTTTGTGTGCCTTGTTTAATTTCCATACTGCTTAGCAGACGCCTTTTTTATGCCTTGTTTTAAACTGCGTTTAATTTCCATGCCTGTTGTAGCGATTCTCATTGTTTACAACGGATTAGAACTCTGCTAGTGTCTGCACCGTGTCCGCAGGGCAGTAGAAAGTTGTGGGAGACGACCAGGGGCGGCCCTAGCTCATTTGGCGCTCTAGGCGAGCTCCACTCCTGCCCCCCCCCCCCCCCCACGAAAACGGAATTGCAACTTCCAAACGCTATTTTGCCTTGTAAGACTGCAATTATTTTACATAAACACAACAACGATCGCAGCAAATAGACTGTGTTACCGTCACACACCTGTATAAACTCAGTCCCAACACAGAACAACGACATGCAATAAGAACAGTAAGGAACAGGAACATCGTTAGTGGATCACCCATAGAAAAGTATGCGCCCGCCGCACGGCATTATGGGGCGACTATGCCTGCACGTTACAGTATTATCATTATTTGTTAAATTTAGCTTTGTGGCGAAATTTATTTTTTCGCTTCTATGTCGTTTAAAGAATACGTTATTTTGCGCATAGGCAAACGTGATATTGTTGGAGGAAGTTTGTTTTGTAATTAGTTGCAGCAGACGAGGTGCTGTCGGATTCCCATAAATCCATGTAAATGTTCGTCATTCACAATAATGTTTGATAACCCCCTGAAGAAGTTGTATTAATGTTTTCACATGTGTTGTCTATCTGCGCATTATACACTGTTTCTCCAAAATCAGTTCGATCTCTGAAATACTGTGTTCATTAGTGTTTTCATGATAACATATTGTAGCAACCCTTAATGTGTATTGTACATCATAAGTACATTTGCCTGCACCTCGCAAGGTTGCAATATCATTTCTTTCACCTGTCTTTACAACGGTAAGGAGAGCAAAATGATGAGTTCTGTAATCCGGCCCGTCTAGTCATGCACGCCGCTTGTTCCGACAACACCAATGAGGAACATACCCCTCCGTTTTCTATTTTTGGCTCATTTTACCCTACTGTTAGATACATTTTTTATGTCAAAATATTGGTTGGAGATATAGAAGGGGCGCCAAAATATGTGCCCGAAAAAAAAAAAAAATATATAATTGTGTTTTTTTTTCTTTTTTTTTTTCGGGCGCATTATTTGGCGCTCCCCCTCTAGATGGCGCTCTAGGCGGCCGCCTATACCGCCTGTAGGAAAGTCCGCCACTGGAGACGACAGTGATTTGTCAAATTTGCGGGAAAGTTGCGGTGATGTGTTAAAATTGCAACGTTGCGCTGAATTCGCGGGTAATCGTTGAATTCGCGTGAATTGGTGCGATCGCCACATCGCAAAATCCTGGAGGGTCTGAATCGGCCAAGAATGCGCAGTGGTCAAACGAGTCTTCATCTCTGCCTGGCTAGTTTATACAATCCTGGAAGATCTATTCCACCTGGTAATTTGCTCACCAACGGGTTTCTTTCATGAAGAGCTGTTGAAGAACCCTCTGTACTCCATGGAGCATGCCCTCTCTTTGCCTCCATTTAACCCTACGCCCACTAAAGCCAAGACCAAGCAGAAGTACCAGGCTCCTGCAGCAGCTATGAGAGCAGATGAAACAGAAGTGCTACACTGCACAACACCCAGTACTTGAAGCTATCTTTCTTTTTAGATATTTTCCCTCGAAAGGTCAATGGTAAATCCAGCCACCAATCCTCCTCCTACTTCTGCTCCAGAGTGCTTGCACCAGTCCCCCACTCCTGCAGTTGAAGTTCAGCCCTAAATTAAGCGGAGTTGTTTGTTGTATTTTGAGACACAGTTTTTTTTTAAAAGCTGTCCGGAGCTGGCGAACTATTTGGCCCTTATTTCCAATGTACCTCTGAATTATGGAGGCATGTTTTTTTTATGAATACCATAAATAATTTTCAGCTAAAGCTGGTATGTACATTCATAAATTAAACCGAAATCTAGATGTTTCGTTCTCGATCTGGAACTCTTTCAGAGACATTTTTTTGGCCATCATCAGCTAGCCTGCTCCATCTGGGGATAATTTGAACACTCATCTTACCTCTGTCACAGAAGTGCATATGGCCTATGTCCACCAGCCAGTCTAATCCAAACCCAGTTCAAATGTAGCCATTCGGCAAACCAGAGTAATCTCCCAGCGGGTTGCCCTCTGGTCTGTAAACATTTCAATTGATCAGTTCTTCCTTCATATTTAAAATGCAGATATTAACACGGTTGTAGTGTCTGTGGTGATAGTCATCCCAGAGTTGTCTGTCCTTGCAAGCTTAAAAGCGTGTCGGTCAGCCCTAGTGAAAAGATCTGGAATAAACAATCTTCTCCAATCAGCGTTCCATAATTTTCTGAAATGTTTCTTTTTCAACCTAATGTTTTGTTAACTTTCTTGTTGTAGGTTTGGTTCAAGGCTTTTTTTTTTAACAGAACGCCATACCCATCTCAACATATGTGTCCAAAAATCTCTTGTCCACAGGAAGAGTTATAGATGTCATGTTTGATTCGATATTGGAAGGGCAATGCTGAATTTTGCTCCATAATTATATACTTCCTTTTGTCTTGTAGACAATATCCTAGTGGTAGATTTCCCTAAACCCCTGCCAGATTGCGGAATCCCTTTATACTATTTTTTATTTTTTGTGTTCTTCCTAAGCAGAAGCAGCAGCAGCGCTTACTCAGCAGCTTAAGCAGGTCTAGTCTGCCAAGACCAAACATACTTCCATGTCATTAACGTAAATAAAGCTCATAAACCAATTCTGAGAGTGTCCAGACTAAAATGACTAGTTCAGTCTGGAAACTCCAAGTGGCGCTGTTGATTGGGCTTCTGTCTTAGGGCCAATCAGCTTCTTGCATCCCCAACGCAACTTTTTTTCTCTCTACAATTCTGTACTGTTAGGTAGACACCATGCTGTGCCTTGCACCATGAAGGTGTTTTGTGCTCCCTCTTCCTCAGCTCTGCCTGTCTAGATGTGCTTATGCTAGCAGGTGTCTCTGCATTAATGCCTTTATGTTGCATTTATGCTGCAGTCACCATTGGTCCACTAAGACCAACAATACTACCTAATGTATTGTAAGTCATAAGCTCATAAAGAGAGTTTCCTGACTATGAATAGTTATTTCGACTTATATCAGTCGCCATTATGCATTGTAAATACTTAATACATATTTATAAATGGGTTTGTAATGTCCTGTAGATTTTGGATAACTGTTACCTGAAGTCGCCACTGAAATTCTAAGTCTACCAAGGCATTACAAGGTTGTTTAGTAACTTTATTTTGTTGCACTGTACTGTTTCTCTCTGCCTTTATCTCCCTGGAAGTAGTTTTAATTACTTGATATCGAACACCCTCCACCTTCTCCTTCCCTCCTCCCCCTCCACTCTTTCTTTTTATTCTGCCTCCTCCTCCACCTCTCCTCTAGTGGCCACTACTTGAATCTAATATTATTTCGTGAGGACTTAAGGATCAGTTTCTTAGCCGTTTAAGCTAATCATTATTGCTTGCCTTGATCCGGCCGTGCAGCAATGAGGGGTTGGTTCATTTGCGAGGCGTGCAAAGGCATCTGGTGCCAATTAGCGGGCAGCGCCACGGGAAAGGGAGGAGGACGTGCTGGCCACGATGAGGTCCTCTCCTCCGGCAAATCCCTGGATTACAACTGCGAAGTGAGGAGGAGCGGGGACTGTTAGGGGGTGGGTTAGGGTGGATGTTCATGTCTGCAGAAAGCTGGAGTAATACGGATCTAGGTGTCACTAATGCAATTAATTTAGCGTGTGTATGTGTGTGTGTGTGTGTTTGTGTGTGTGCATGCATGCGCGCTTGCGTGGATTAGTTAAAAATAACTCTTCCGCATTAACATGTTCTGTTCGTATTACAGCAGAACAGCTAATTATTGATGGCATCAACTGTTAACTGACAGTTTGGGTTTGTGTGAGTGTGCTTGTGTTTGTGTTGTAAGTTTATTCGTCTGTGTATGTGTTTTCTATATTGCGAACTGTCATTCCTATTTTACACAAACACTGTCAGAGTGGCAGAGTGGTAGTGTGTCAACGTGCGCTGAATTATTTTTCAGAGGCTCCCCTCGCTGTGCATGTCATTGTGGAATCAAACCACTTGGGCTTGTGCCGATCATTCAGGCTATCACACCTGACATCAGCAGCTGGGAGAACAATCACCAGCACACGAAACGGCGTAGGAGCCAGAGACACAGCATCCCCTTCTAATCGTAGGGGCAGCAGCATATGACCTGGAGTCATGACCTCTAGTGGCATGACATGGTAAAATCAGGGGTAGGCAGTGACCTCTTGACCTGGGTGAGGTGTTCAGCACTGGGGTTCCATCTGTTGCGGTATCAGAGGGCTCGTTCAGGACTTCCCTTTAGCAGCCTGAGGGTCACTCTGGGGACAATGATGAAGTGTTTGACTTGTGAGCGTGACTAGTGATTCAGATAGCTGCAGGCCTGTCAAACTGTAGTTAAACAGGGTACTAATTATGCTTGGACATGATCTGAGTGCTGTTATCTTCAAAGGAAAAAAAGTTAAAGCACATCTGCTGGCTTCAACGAGTCTACATGTCAACTCTACAGACATATAGTAGGTAGTAGGACATAAGTAGCATACAACATGTACAGAATTCATTAGATATGGACGTAATTGAATGAATAGAATCCATCAGATACCTGCTTTTTTATCCATATTCACTGATGAATATGTGGATAACTGGTGTGTTTGTGTGGTATATGTGTGTAGTTGTGTGTTTATATATATAGAGCAGGGCAGACATTTCTATGAGCAGGACTAAACTGGGTTGTCCAATTGTATAGGAAGCTATTTAAAAACTCCCCCTTTGTTTTGAGTGGCAGCTCCAAAAAAAAGTTGTAGGGGTTTAAAAATATTAAATTAAATGATATAATACATATATATAAGCCATATATCTATGTCCTTGGTATGGTACCCTAAGAGGCCCTGTGGGATTTTGTGCAAAGTGTGGCTACCTGACAGACAGTATCTCCCTCTAGTGGCAGAAGAATACAGTACAGTTGCTAAAGAGCCACGTATGCCTGTGGAAGTTGGCTGGGGGCAATATTATTGCCCAATTTCATTTAATATTTTTAAACCCCTTCAACTTTTTTTTTGAGCTGCCACTCAAAACAAAGGGGGAGTTTTTAAATAGCTTCCATTAAAATTGGACAACCCAGTTTAGTCCTGCTCATAGAAATGTCTGCCCTGCTCTAGCATCAGATGAATGGGGATGTGCAAAATTATTGCTGCTAGATTATTTGAAAACTAGATTATTTGAATATACTTTGACTCACAAATCGTTGTTTACACACAGACCTATTGACAATGTGAATAGCGACTTTCCTGAAATGCATTTTTTAACAATCCAGTTACATATTCCTTTGCATTGATAGTAAACTAAGATATTCCAATGGATTTAGTAGGCACCAGTAGTATGTTACATGCCCCAGATCTGGGAATTTATATTTTCAAATTCATGTGGAGTATGCTTTTGAGAATGCTCCGTTTGGAGGGCTGTTCGGAGAGCTAGATGACCCCTACCCCTCGATCCCTAAAAGAAACAGGACTCGGGAGAGTGTAACACGGATAGGGTAGAGTAATTGGGATTGGGCCTATGACAGCAGTATGTCCCAGAGCAAAATATTGTTTGTGTATTTGTATTTCTAAAAGTGTTTGAGTGTAGGTGTGTTGGTGTTGGGGAGTGTGTATGTGTGTGTGTGTGTGTGTGTGTGTGTGTGTGTGTGTGTGTGTCGGTGCATGTATTCATATATACCGAGGGCAGTATTATGGCAAAATATTTGTGCTGTGTGTGAAAGACTGTATGTAGTGTGTGAGTGTATGTGTGTGAGTGTATGTTCACCTGCCTGAGGAGTTGTGTTGTGTTTGTATAGTTGTATGAGTGTGTGTGTGTGTGTGTGGACTGGAAGAGGATTGAGAGAGAGTGAGAGAGAGAGGAAAGGAGGATGAGATAGCTTGTCACACTTGAGATAATGTCCATAACGCAAAGGAAGACACCTACGATTAGTTCCTGACTGTCTCACAATGATGGCTACAGAAAGCTCTGTGTCTTTCTCTTCTTTGCTCTTTGACCTTTCATCTGACCCACTGTCTGTCAAAAATGTCATCTCTGTTCTTTCCTCTGGCCTCATTTCCTGCTGATGTTTACCATCATGTGAAACAGGACCTTTATCATCTTTTTCTCACGAACGTTCACAACGCTATGAGTAGGTGTAATTGCAGTTGGTTGACATTTCAAATGATCAAAGTAAATTGCTTTTTAAACAGCGTTTCTTCCTTTTTATCGGCATCTGCTTCAAGTTAACGGGAAGATGTGCCCTCCACGCTTCAGTGTGGGCTTGTAAATGAGCTTGTATTAATGTATGTTTGCTGTGCATTAATGCAAGAGATTATGCACGTTCCGCCTCAACCCCTTTAGGGCCACGAAGAAAGCTAATAAACATGGCACAGCTAATAAATGTGTGTTCCCAAAAGTCGTCAGGAAGTCTTGATGTCTTTTGCCCTGTGTTAGCCCGGAATGGCAATTAACATCATTAAAGTCATGCTCAGTTTCCATGGAAAGAAGCATCTCATTGGCACTCTACCCTGTTTCACTGACTCACAGGCTAGTGTTACAGAACTTGTTATAGAAGGGGGATAGGTGAGGGGTCGAAAAAGAGAAAGAGAGAGGGAGAGAAAGAAAGAGAGAGGAGAACAACAGCCATGGGAGAGTTAGGGCAGATGCCTCTCTCTCTCTCTCTCTCTCTCTCTCTATCTCTCTCTCTTTTTCCCTTTTTTTTCTCTCTCTCTGACAGGCCTTTGTGTAGTAGGGGCCCCCCTGAGATCTGTGCCCACAAAGCTGGCATCCAGTGAAGGTCTGATGCATGCTCAAAACACACAGGCTCACAGGAGCCGACACCAGCACCCCGTCAGACCTCTCATCCTGCAGCGCTCCATTACCTCAGCGGCCTCCCGGGTTGGCCAGGGATGACAGCTAGTCTCCCGGTCCAGCCAGGGGAGGGGAGGCCCTGGGGGCCGGCAGGTGGAGGGGCTCCCGCTCAGCGCTCACATTGCACTCAAACACACGCACGCTTCAGTGTTCACATGCCACCCAGCTTTCAGGGACATTTCTGTGTGTGTGGTGTGTACATCCGTGTGTAGCTTGTGTGTGTGTGTGTGTGTGTGTGTGTGTGTGTGTGTGTGTGTGTGGAGCAGAGAGCACTTACAGTTAACTCACACTTAAGGGTGCGTCTACTGTGCACACCCCCACTTATTCAGAAAAACAGATGACTACCCACGGCACCACCCAATTCTATTTAAAACAATATACATTTAAAATACATGTCTGGCGTCATAAATCATTTCTCTGTCATGTTCCTATCCAATGTATACCCAGTCATATGGGTGTGTGTTAGTGTGTGTGTGTGTGTGTGTGTGTGTGTGTGTGTGTGTGTGTGTGTGTTTGTGTATGTCTGAGTACGTGTGTGTGTGTTTATGTGTGTGTGTGTGTGTGCATAAAATGACAAGTTGTCTCCACATTTACACAAGCACAGAGCACATGCACACACGCACACTTTCCCCATCATCAGAGGCAGATAATGAGCCCTCCTGGATGCCGACTTTGTTTGGGTGTGCCGCAGTCACCGATAAACCCAGCGTCTTCTCCTCCACCATTTGTATGAGGTAATAGAGAGGCGTCAGCCGGCACAGGATGGGGAATAACGAGCGGGCGGGCGTGCGTGGGGAGGGCGGCAGCAGCATCAGCGCCGGGCGTGAATCAGCCTCTCAGCGGCTCTCCGCGCGCCCAGAGCCGCCAGTGCTGATTGCCTCAGGTTGTGTTTTTCATTAGGACATAATTGCAGAGCAGTCGAGACCTCCGACGCACAGTTCATCAGACTGAGGAGCGATTGGAAGAGGGGGAGGACAGAGAGAGAGAGCGAGTGAGAGAGATTAAATAAATGGATAATCATGAGTGCACATGAAGTGAACCTGGAGGCTGTCATGCTCGTCATTTGTGTTTTTCCGTGTTAATAAAACACATGGTCTTTCCTCTTCATTGCTCTTGATCATATCGGCCATCTTGTCCTCCCACTACTCTTGCTTCCCTGTTTGTCCCAATTAGCATTACTGTCATCGTTATGGCCGTGATAATTAGCCCTACTGCTGAATTCATTTTTCAGTTACCATGACAAGAGAGACCTGGAGGAGATCCACAGGTGTTTGCGGGGTGGTCAGAGCAGAGCATCCTGAAAAGTGAATCTCAGATTTTATATGCTCACACTATTCTCTTTCTGTTCTATTCTTTCTCTAACTTTTGGCTTTGTCTTTTATCAGCCTCTCTCATGACTCTCTCCATCTCAGCCAGCCTCTATTCCTCAGAGACTTCTTCTGTATTCGTGTCTCTGTCTATCTCTCATTTTCCATCTCTCTCTCTATCTCGCTCTATTTATGTCTCTCTCTCTCTCTTACCCTTCACCTGTTACTCCCAGTGACCTTCCCTGCTGCTGTTTGAGTTCCTATAGGCTGATGAAGCCAGCTGCAGTGATCTGCTTCCTGCATCGGACTCCATTTCCCCTCCCTGTCAGCACAGGTTAAGACCAGCATGCATCTCCACCTCGCCTCCCTGCAAGGAGAGATTGAGAGTGTGTATGGGAGAGAGACTGAGAGAAAGAGAGAGGGAGAAAGAGAAAGAGTCGCCCTTCGCTGTCCTCTGTGGAGGAATGCTGAGAGGGCCACTGTGTCTATTACAGTAATGGCTGTTTGGGAATGGGGCTCTTTGGGTAATTCGTTCACCCCAGATAAAAGTGAAGCGTGGTTGTGTTTGCTGTTGTGGAGAGAGAGAGAGAAGGGGAATATGTTCAGACTGGGATGTTGTGCCTGTGGGGGAAGGTTGGAGAGGCGTCTCATTATTTTCTGGAAAGTACACACACCTTTAAACTCACTGTTTAAACTCACTGTTTAAAAAGACAGAAGGTTTCAGCATATACTGATGAGTGCACACGCGCACACACACACACACACACACACACACACACACAAACACACTGAAAGTGTAGGAGCAAAATGTTCTCTCTTTTTTTCTCTTAAACAAAAAACCCCAAACACTTCTGTTGTCAATCCTGGCAATAAAATAGTTTATTTTGTTCATTTGAACAAGTATAGGGTGAAATCTATTTTGTTTCCCATTGTCATGTCATAAACTACAATGATTTTTGTATTATCATTCTATTTCAAGATAATGGACTTGTGAAAAGTGGAGGAGGGAGGGAGAAGAAAAAAAAAAGGTAATTTTACGGAGACCTGAAGCGCGGTGCAAGCTTGGGGCTGCCCAAATTCAATAAAGAAACAATCAAGCGCAGTAACACGGCATAATGGCTTTTTAAAAAAGATAAATGTTTGCTAAATGACTCTCTTATGTCCACGAGGAGTGCGGGAGAATGGCTTTCTGCATTAGATCCACAGATCCGGCCCATGACCCATCTGATGCCTCACCATTAACAGCCAAATTATGGGAGGAAACCCTTTGTCTTTCTGCCAGAGTCATTTCTCAAAAGAGGGCATTTTTCTCGCCTCTGCATCTGGGTGCCTCTGAGTGTGTGTGCTTGTGTGTGTGAGTGTGTATGTGTGCGTGTCTGTGTATCGGTGTGGGTGCATGTCTATTTGAGTGTGTGTTTTTGTGTGTGTGTGTGTGCATACGTGCCAGTGAGTATGTATGTGTGCACATATGTGCCTTTGAGTGTGCCTGTGTGTGTATCGGTGCAGGTGCATGTCTATTTGAGTATATTTTTTGTGTTTGTGTGTGCATATGTGCCTTTGAGTATGTGTGTGTGGACATATGTGCCTTTGAGTGTGTGTGTGTGTGTGTGTGTGTCGCTGCACACTTGGCATTCTCTTAATCCGGTGATGTTCCCCCTTTCCAACCCACCTCCAGCTCAATGTATCTATGTGATGCCTCTGCTATCTACCCACTAGCCTCCCAGCATCCATCAGTGCAGTTCAGAACAGAACCAACTGAAAAAGTGAGAGAAAACTGCCACAACACCCCTCTGCATGGCAGGCTGAGTGCACCGTGAAGTAGGAAGCAACAGGCGCGAGAGGGTGAGGGCATCAGAGACATGTGGCCAATGAGAGAGGCCGCTGCCACTCAGATACAGTAACGCAGTATCTGAGAGCTTGTTTTGCATGTCTACCTCCCTGCATCATAAATCAAGCCATACCCTTCCCAGGCCCTAATGAAATATTCATTCCACAGTTTAGCAGAGACACTAGTCTTAATGCCAGCATCCGCCCAGCAAAAACTGTTAGTACACACTCCAGTCTCCTTGTTAATAATGCATGAAGCATTTTCTATAAATCAAGAGAGGGCCCTCGGTGTGCTTCATAAGTGCTTGAGGATTACTTTGTGTTTGGATTGGTTGTGTGTTTGTGTGTGTGTGTGTGTGTGTGTGTGTGTGTGTGTGTGTGTGTGTGTGTTTGTGTGTGTGTTTGTGTGTGTTCATGCACACATTATTGCATGCCTGTGTATGTGTGCTTTTGTTTGTCCACTCTCAAGCCCAGCAAACATTGTAAACAGTGCTGGAAAGAGGCAATGTGCGGGGGGGGGGGGGGGGGGGGTGTAGGGGTGGGATTGCATAGACTGCATTTGAGGGGTGGAGTGGTCTGTTTTTTTGTGGTGGCGCCATCACAAGCTGATATTTGGCGGCACATTACGGTGTGATTTATTTACTGAGCGGCTCCGATCACTCTGACATCGCGCCGTAACGCTCTTGGGGCCTGGCAGACTGGCACCCACCTCAGCCCAGATGCTCTTCCTGAAACAATGCAGCAGGAAGTGGACTTGCGGGAAAATGTTGCCGAGCAGCACCCAATCAGATGAAGCGATAATAACAGAATGTAGTTAATTATAGCTTTATTATGAGTAGTTTCCCAGCGCTGCTTAAAACTAAATATGTAAAACATAACCATCCGAGAAGCCTTTCTGTTAATCTGAGAGGACTTCTGATCTGATGACTCTGTTTGCTTGAGTGCATGTATGAGAGTGTGTATGTGTAGGTACAAAACTTTTATTTGTGTAAATGTCACGTCTACTGTTGTATGTGTGTGTGTGTAGTTTTGTTAATGGATGTGTATATGTGTGTCTTTGTCTGTGTTTGCCTGACCTGCATGTCTGCATTAGTGTAGTGTAGTGCTTGCCTGCCTGTGCGTGTATCTGAGTGTATTAGAGGTGTACAGATGTCAGTATTTGTCTCTACATCTGTATCTTTTCAACCAACAAAATGATCTTTTCTATATCTGTATTCAGATTTTCTCAGTTGAAGAGAAGGATATCAAATTCCAAGATGCTGTTTCTAGATGTGGGAAATGAGAATAAGGATACTACACTACAACAGTAAAGTCCATTGCTAGCTTCTCAAATCACTTGTTGCTGCCACTTTAAATAACCATGAAATACTTAATAGAGTGTGAGATGACACTAAGTCAAATTACCATGAAACCTATGGCTGATACAACTAGTTGGTGAAATCAAAGTCCTATGTTGCAAACAGAACGGGCATTTTTAGCTTGTGGCCATCCACAAGGGTATGAATACATTTGAAAAAAACATAGTGGCTGATGCACAGTCATGTCAGTCATCGAGCTAATGTTTTTTTCTCAAAATTATAATGAGCAACTTTGTGTAGAAAAAATATCCGAAAAAATATGTTTCCATTGGTTTCATATGAATAACGTATTCGGATTTGGGTACATCACTAGTGTGAATGTACAAGTGTGAACCGGAGTGTGTGTGTGTGTGTGTTTGTATCTCAAATCTGTGTAAGTGGGAGTTAATGAGAGGCCCTGCAGTGACTCTGGGGTGTGAGGTGGGTGAGCTCAGAGCCATCCTGCGTGTGGGATTACATTTCACACCTCTGCTGCCAGGTGGCGATTAATATAAAAGGCATCTGAATAGGCAATCCGTGTGCTCGTGAAATATGTGTCGGAGGTGCTGCTCGGCTTTGTGGGGGGAAACAGTTTACTTTTTAATGGAACATTTAGTTCCATCCTGATTTTGATTGCTGTGACAATCTGTGGAAAACACAGGGGCTGTCAATCAAATCTCCTCTCAAACAGGTGTTCAATAAACTCCAACTTGAATGAAACACCTCCAAGTCTACCGGGGGAAGGAGGCTGGAGGAGTTTGCTGTGCCAAAGAAAAGTACAGATTATCGTGGATGACTATGCACAATACTATACTACACTGATACACATGTAAGGGATAACGGCCGACGAGCTGTCCAGTTCTACGAAGTTAATGGACGCTGCGGGGCAAAGGTGTTGCTCCGCAGAAGTCCATTAACTTCGTAGAACTGGACAGCTCGGAGGCCGTTATCCCGCTTATCTCCCGTTTACAACATCCAAAAATGTTTTTATTATTATTATTATTATTATTTAGAATTTCCTTTATCTTTAGGAAATTTAATATGCAAAATAACCTGATGAATTCTTGATTTGAAGCCTAGTGCTCCCGTTAGAGAAAGTAGTGAGAAAGTAGTGCGTGGAACTGGACCTTTAGTTTCCCCGGGCGTTGCTGCAAAGTGACACTCATTCGCTCACCTCGGTAAAGTAAACGGACACACGGACACAGGTATTGTTCATAAGGTTTTACTATTTACAGTTGAACTCCACGTTTCCATTGATGGTGAAGTTGGACAGAGCAACAGGGAGGTCAAGTTTAGTAATTTTGGTCGAAGGCTCACAATCGAGCCGGCTAGTTAGCCGTGTGAGCTACCATCTGTTTCAATGGTTTTTTTTTCTAAGCGCTAACAGCCGCCTACAAATAATATTCGAGACTTTCAGTTAAGAATTACAATACTCTGCAACATTCGTGTAGAACATACTAACCGAGTCAATTTAGACATATAAAAAGTCGTGTAGATAGCTTAATTGACATAAAACATTGCCCACTAACTTGTCCCAACATGCCGCCATCTTGGTTCAAATTATCCTAGCTGTCAAAAAAATAAACGTTACATTGGTTGTCAATGGTAACCATTCAAGAGCATTGATATGGAACGGCGATTTAACGTTTCTACTGGGACTACGTCCAAGGTGTCCGGTTATACGAACTTAATGTACACCCCATTAGCCAATCAGAAAACAGTATTTCGTTCCAGAGGGAGATAACTCAATATAATGTTTGTACATACTGTTTGTAAGATTCAATTATTTTTATTTGTATTTCATGTTCTCTACGAAATTGCATTTTGTGCAGTTTCTTTGTGAAGTAGTTTTTTTCTACAGCTCTGTCTTCTTATTTGTATACTAATGACTATCTCAATACTAAATACTATCTATGAGAGCCTAAAGAGCAAAGTTTCACTTCAGCCTTCAGGGTAACAATGAATTTAGTTAAAGTTTATAAAAGATTGCCCATAGAAATGCTGTCTTCACTTGCCTCTTCGAAAGCAGTAATATTGATTCCACAGACTCTTAGCAAAATATCCTTCAGTTTAAACCGAATAGGACTCACCTCCTCTTCTCCCGCGAGTCTTTTACAGCTGGATGAGTGAAGCCATGCCAGACTAATGTAAACTTTAGCTGCTGTGTCCTTGGGTGTTTCCACACTTCTCTGCCCAGTGACGCTCCCAGCTGTCACAGGCCCCTCGCTCGGTGGGCTGCATCTGAGCTTTAGTCCCTCTGCTGGGCCCTCCGGTCATTCACCCTTTCATGCAGAGCTCCAGAGGGAGAGAGGGGCTTTGCCATCGCTCATTAGCCCAGGTTGGTGAGAGAAGACTGGGAGAGAAAGAATCCCCTTGTCCCTGTGGTGGGGCGTCACCAGCTAAGGACCTGTACCAATGGCAGAACCAGTGGAAAGGCACTGGAGGTAGGGATGGGGCGAAGGGTTTGTGAGACTGTCTGACTGCTCCACTAGTCTGCTGAACATGCTGTCCAACCCCCAGCGATGTCTCCTCTTACTCCCAGAGCTGCTTCCCTTATGCAGACTTCCCATCCCTCCTCCCAAAGTATCTCTGGAGATCTGTCAGACTCACATATTCTGTCTATCTGTGTTCTCTCCAAACACACACACACACACACACACACACACACACACACACACACACACACACACACACACACACACACACACACACACACACACACACACAAACATACACCCACATGCACTTGAGATGCACTCATTCACATTCTCTTAATTTCATGGGGCAACTAGCTGTGAGCTACTCATATGACCATTGTCAAATTGTCAACGTCAAGGGAGGAGTCGAGAAGAATTGCTCTTTGCATGTATGCACTCATATGATGCTAGAGTAGTGGGAAACCTTTGTGGGACAGGTGAAACATATTAATTTATGGGCGTGCTGTTGAACTCTGACATTTGTGATAACAAAACACTAATCATTTGTTTGGGTCGAATCCAACAGAAATCAGAACATGTTTTAAATCTATTTAAACTGTTAAACTGAAAAACGTCCCTTTACTGCTTATACAGTGGAGAGAAGAACACGTAGTATGTGCTTATAAATAGACAATCCAAAAACACCAAGGTCGTCTTCAAAGCATTTTCTCGCGCGGAATAAATGCTTACAGTTTAAAGGCAAAACAGTCCCATCCACACACTAACAGAAGTTCACATTTTGTAACCAGAGCGAAGTGAATAATTCCAAATGACAAAGAAACCAAGCAAAGTTTCAAATAATATATAATAATAACTTTGGAAACTATTAGATGGCTTGTTTTTGCATCTACCTTGTCCCCTGCACTTCCAAGATCAGTGCAGATGGAGGAGGTGTGTGACAGAGGAGGTGTGTGACCATGAAAAATGAATGACAGCAAAGCAATTTATTGTCTGCCTCAGCCCATCTCTCTATAATAATTAGGTTGTATTATAAATTTGCAATAAATGTAATTCAGAACATATCGGCTAATGAGATTTGATTATGAGACTGTCTGTGTGGTTTGGAGCATAGTTGCAAAGCCTACTTAGACATTTGGTGACATATTTTGATGAGTTAAATGATCGGTCAATTTGGTAACTGAGTGGTCAATATTATGCTGTCAGACAGCTGTGTAGAGATTTGATTGGATGCACCTGCCAGACGTTGAAAGCCAAGATACAGGTTACATTTCAAAGAAGTAAGCGCCAGAATGCCATCCTTTAAAACAATGTCCATGCAAAGTCTACCTTTTTGATCAGTCACTGACCTGAAGGTGGCCTGGCCTGTGTGAATGTTATGAAATGACCGTGGTGTGTATCTATCAATTAGGGCTCTTCGTGTTTCCCCCTCTGATTCCCTCTCTCTCACACACACACACACTTCTCCCTCACTCTCTTTCACCCTGTGCTTCACTTGTTTTGAAAGCAGTCCTCAACCTTCACTTCAGACATTCATGGCTGGTAGCTCTTGCCGCCTCTGTCCACTGTTCCTCTTTCCTCTCCAGCCATGGCTCTTCTCCAAGCCCTGACCACTTGGGGACCTCACTCATTATTGATCTCACTCTTGTTGCACTCTCTGTTGCTCTCTGTTGCACAGCATAATTTTACTCTGCTTAATTAAAATAACCACAGCAACATCAGGTCACCGTTGCAGTGCATACTTCACACACACTTGGGATTT
Organism: Sprattus sprattus; assembly: GCF_963457725.1. Classification (NCBI taxonomy): domain Eukaryota; kingdom Metazoa; phylum Chordata; class Actinopteri; order Clupeiformes; family Clupeidae; genus Sprattus; species Sprattus sprattus. The sequence goes on from NC_137923.1 coordinate 23,473,887, forward strand.
TTGTTTTTTTTACCATTATTTGCTGTAGATTGTAAAAGCTCTGAGAGCGAGTTGACACCCCGCCGCATGCAGAAGGGCAAGGACAGCGCTCATGGACTTGGTGGTGTTACTTCACTGAGCTGGCTTTTAAGTGACTTGTGCTTGAAGTGAGCTTAGGTGTTTATTTCAGAGAATGTTGTGTACACTCCACAGAGGACAGCATTTCAGTAATTTAGCTTGTACTCATCCCCTCTAGCTTTCCCCAAGTTCCCCCCCCCCCCCTTTTTTGTATATATTTTTATGTATTTATGTTTGCTGAGAGAGAATGCACTCACCTTTTGTTTGTGAAGAAATATCAGAAAACACTTGAAAATGGGGAATGTATTCACTTCAGTTGCGTTTTTGAAATGGTTGTGTCTTCACACATCCTGGATCTGGGCCCTCGCCAGGAAGATTGCTGTGAAATGTTTCCCTTAGTCTCCCATACTTGAGGTGCACTTCAAGGTCAATCCAGGTTAGAGAGCTTTTTGGCTGTCGTAGGGTGATTAGAGTGAGGAGTGTTACTGGGTGAACTAGAAAGGTTGGAGTGGGTGTGTCACCTCCAGGAGTAGTCTTTTCCCCTCATGCTCCCTCGCAGTTTAACCAGCTCCTCTGTCACGGAGGCTGCGGGCTGTTTCCTCCAATGCTCTCGGCCTGGCACTGTGCAGCCTGGCATCTCGTTTGTGCAAACTGTGTTTGAAGTTGTCATTTGCCGGTGGTAGGCACTTGCCCCTGTAGTTTACTTGATGTGTGTATGTGTGTACATGCGTGTGTGTGTGTGTGTTCTCATCAGCATACTGAGGCGTTTGATTGTTTGTAGAGGCATGCTGTGCTGGGCCCTATTGGGAAACAGACACCCTTTTCAGGAGTCCTACTGGCTTCATGAAAGTCATCTCCTGCAACATTACCTCAAATAATGGGCTCAATTTTAGTGTGTGTTCAATGCCATGGAATCTCAAAGAATGGGATTTGTTCATGGCAGAATACATGGGAGATTGAATGTCTAACAATTTGGTGGGGTATTGTTACTATGTTTTAAGGTCTAGCAATCAGATATAAACATACACCTGCACACTCACAAACTCAACTCACACACAGCCTAAATACATATAAGGACAGTGTCAATAATCTCTTTGAATGAGCTTTATTGGAGGCTTTATATTGCGGTACATGTTTACCATTACTTATTGCACAAATTAAGATAAACAAATAAAAAAACGTCAGCAGTAATTTAAAAATATAATGTGTGTTTTATTTGTTAGTGTTAACAAATTCTGTGTAATATTAGCATTAACAAATGTTTACATTAATTACTTAAACGATTAGTTAGTTCAAGTCTTGTTAGTATGATCTTTTTCTTTTAATTTGTGTTAATTTATGTTAATTGTCCATGCATTGTTAATCCTTTACGTCAAGCTTTACTTAATATCTACATTTTAGAGCATTCTAGCTCATTGTACTCTTTAGATTATTCGTGATTGTACTGTAATTAGCCTTGTTGCCTTTAACATTTTATACCATCCATGGCTGCAGATAGATTCAGTAGTTTAATTTGAGTCGGATTAGCACTTATTTTGTGGAGACTTTACCCCGAGTGTTTGTGACACAGGTGTGTTGAAAGGTTTTTCTCTGTGGAGGACATGACCCTCTGGGCCACCCTCTCCCTGGCCCCGTGTGACTCTCTGAGAGCGAGGGGGGCCAGTAGATGGCGCTCATGAGCTAAGGTTGTGGAGAAAAGACAAAAGCCTTATTCACTCTCATCTGCTTCTCAAACAGCCTGGATGTGTGCAATTAGACTGCTAATGATAAGCAGTGCTTTGGCTGACATTTCGCATATAAATTACACATTTGTGTGCTGCGGCTCCTTATATCTTTAATTGATGGAATATGAATGGTGTTGTGTCCTTCAGATGGTGGAGGGCCTCAGCAAAGGGTGGGCATCAATCTCTGTGGTCGAGGAATTAAGAAGCGAATGTTAGAACATTCACCCTGCCTTTTATGTGAAAATGACTATGTCCTCTCTTTATGCCTCTCTCTCTCTCTCTCTCTCTCTCTCTCTCTCTCTCTCTACACCTATCTCTATCCACCAGTGCTGTGAATGTGCAAGATGAATTGTTAACCTTTTATGTGTGTGTGTGTGTGTGTGTCTGTGCGTGTGAACGAGAAAGAAAGAGATGTTCAAATGAGTTTGAGAAAGATCTTTGAATCACTTCACCTCCTCTCTCTTTTGCAGGTTCCTGCATCAGTCTGCCCAGAGGATGGATATCTACACGTGTAAGCAACCCTTTTTTGTATAACATCACTAGTCATACTGCTGATACTGCTACTGCTGCTGCTACTACTGGTTTAACTTAATCAGTTAATCAATTATTATTATTATTATTTTTGCTATTATTAGTATTATTGTTTGAGTTGTTGTTGATATTATTGTTATTTCTGTTTTTATAATAATTTTTATTGTTATTGTCTAATTATTTTATTTTTCTTATGCATTTCTTAAAAATTGGCAACACTTTATTTCAAGGGGTGTGGATAAGACATGACACTGTCATAACCTTGACATGACACCTGTCAGGATCCTGAGTGTTCATGAATGTTTTTGACATGTCTTTAAGTGTCATTCAGTCTATTTTGTCATTTTAATGCAAAGTTGACATTGTTGGGGATGTCTTTGTTATGAAAACTTGATATTAACCAATAAAACATAACCATGCCATTGCAAGCCTAATAATCAAACTCAAAGAATTTTTTTAGCTTTATTACAGTTATATGAAACTGTAAGCTTAGGTTTACATTACCCTGCACTGTCATATGTGGTTGGTTATTAGAAGGGGTAGATATAAGGCAATACACCACGCTGTCTATTCCCAGAGAATCTACACATTTTTGTTCCCTTCCAGGACACCGTAGTGCTGAAATTCTTAGGACGCCATTTCTTTTTAAGTGCACCTACGCTTCCAAGCAGTGTTAATGGCAAGGTTTATTACCAAAAAATATCACAACTAAAACCAACCATCCAAACTACAATTCAGTGTGGTTTTGAGTGGTAAGCTTATGTCTTTTGTACTAAAATATTGTCTGGGTTGTTGACTAGTTAGCATAGCTGTGTACTGGTCGAGCATGTGAAGCCTAGAGTGGAAATGGTGGCGGGATGAGCTTACGTCTTATATTCCAATGTATTTATTTATTTTCAAGAAGTAAATCATATGTTAAGGGCCTGTAGTTAAGAATAAGAAAGTATGAATATAAGTAATAATATAGGTAATCTTCAGTTTCAGAGTATTTACATTGGCAGTGGAATAATTTTAAAGTTTACTTTCACTATCCTGTAAGGTATTGGACCACAGCCATTGAGATGTCAATGGGTCAATAAATTGCCTCCAAGGTCTTGACCGCAATCCAGAACCTTTGTGTCCAGTGCTTCTTTCTCTGCACACATCACACCATCCACATGTCAGGAACACGGTGAAGAGTCCCAGAGTGTGTGCAGAGATGCTTGCAGGTGGCGGGCATGCAAAGGGAGCTGGTTACATCAATAGAAGAAATCTCTTGACTCTTGTCTATTGCTTTCGTTAAGGTATTTAAAAGCATTTGACAGTGTAATAACATTAAATGACATCTGAAAGAAAAGTAAAAATTTTACCGCTGAAGATGAGGTCAAGGGAATTATAAATGACACTGTTAGAAAAGCATTTGACAATGAAATAACACTTAATGACATTTTAATGATTAGTCGAAATTGTACCACTGTAGTTGAGGTCATGGAATATGATCATGACACAATTATAATGGGCTCATGACAACCAATGTCAAAACCAAAAAACATGTGACATTTTAATGTAATGTTGAACCATAAAGCTAAATCGTTTATTTGAGCTTGATTATTAGGACTGCTATGGCATGTTTATGGCAGCTTTTGTGGTCTTGGTTAATGTTCATGTTCATGATATGTCATGTCATGGTTATGATGGTTGTCATGTCAGTCTTATGCACACACCCTCAAATAAAGTGTTTTTCTGGATGGGATTTTTTGATTGTTGATTGTTTTTGAGTGGGTTCAGGCCGTTTTTTCCGACTTTGTGTTGTAGAGGTGTGCTTTGGCTAATGCTTATCGTCATCTGTCTATCATGAGTGATGTGCTCACTGAATTGTGTACTTTGTGCGTGTGTGTCTTTATGTGTTCTCTGACAATCTGATGGCCTCCCATATCTCCAGTCCACAGGCTGACTGATGGACCCTCTTGCCAACACAGCCATAGCACACCTTGAAGACATACTCCAGGCTTCATGCAACACTTAAGAAATACCCACTTTCCTTTTACAGAACACACTTAAAACACACAGCCGCTCACCCAAGTACACGGTCATATACGTACAAGCATTCTTCTATTCTACACTCCAGCTCTCACACTCTTTGCTCCTTGTAACCCTCCCCCCCCCGCACCCCCTCTGTCATGCAGGGTAGATTTTTTTCTCTGTGTCATCCCCCTTATTGCTTTATGGACTTTTTTACTTTCTCTTTCACTTTCTCTCCCTCCCGCCTATTCACTTTCTCTCCCCCCCCCCCCTTCGTCCCTCCTCTCTGAAACCACGCTGCTTTCCCACTATTCCCCTCAGCAGCCACCCGCTCCTTACCCATCAACCCCCTCTGTGTGAGTGTTGCGCTGGATCATGGAGGCCATTGTACAGTAGAGCTCAATGTCTGACACTTTCCAAAACACAGGGGTGGTTGGTGGCTGAGGTTGGGGAGCTGTGAGGGTTGTTGGTGGGGTGGGGATGGGGTGGGTGAGGGTGGGTGTCAGTGAGACGGTAACCCTAGGGTGAGGGATTAAGATTTGGCCAATACTGTGTGCTTGTGTGAGTGAATGGATCACACATGCGATGCATATCGCTTGACACTAAGCACTCCGAGTAGCATTTAAGAGTGCACAAAGAGGCAGGACATCTCCACGAAGCAATAACGGCAAAAAAAAACAGACAGACAAAATAATCACAGCCAAGGACACAGTCACTGTGGAGTTAGATGACCTGGCTATGGTTGTTTATGTATTTATTTGTTTATTTATTTATTTTCATTCAATGTTATGGAAAGGAGCAACTTGGCTAAGAGTCAGACAGCGCTTTTCTAAAATGGCGAAGTCTGGGATTGTATTGAAGCAATGAAATGAAGGTATGTTGCACCAAGGCCAGTGAGTTGTACAAGCTGTATAGATGTGTTTGCAATCCAAATAGCTATCTTCCTATTATATTTGTTGGAGCTTATCAAGTTTTAAGTTTTTTTATAAAATATATATATATTGAAATCTTCACGTGATCTGCAGATTTTGTTTCAGTGCGTAGTTGAGGGTTTTGGATGGGATTTTGCCTAACTACTTGAATATTGTCCTTGATTTTATGTGTGTATTTTCCCATTCTTTACTAATTGCATATCACGGGCAGCCAGAACATTTCAGAAGAAATACGAAATACCACATGCTAGCAATTGATGTCTGGGGCTTAATTGGGCAATTACGCCATCTCTTTGCCATTAGTAAGAACAATATAAAATACACTGATGATTACATGTATAGTTTAATTGTGGTTTTAATAGATCGCTCTTCTGGAATCCTCTCATTGAAACGTCCACTGTTTTAGGAATTAATTGCATTGTCTGAATGACTAGCATAACTGCTGATTTACTAAAACAAATTCCTAATAGACTGCATCTAAGAATGTATCCTTGACCATGTCGAAATAAGACATTAAAAGGCAAAAGGCCATTTTGTAGCAAATTATTTAATTATCTTTTAATAGCCATTCACATTACTTTTTATTAGTGGGGAATTCATAGGGAGGCAGTTTTGTCTAATTTAAAAAAAGAGACAAAGAAAAGCAATTAATGTAAAAGTTCTCTCTAACAACTTTCGTTATCAATTAGACCCGTTCTATTTGAGAAACTCCAAAGTGGATGACTTGAGTGAAAAATGTTGTTAAGAGTCCTATTAATTGCGCTATGATTATTTAAAATCATAAGTAGTTGTAAAGGTTGAGCAGTTTACAATGAATGTTTTTAATTAAAACGGATTTGCAGCGATTGAAATAAAGTATAAATACCTTATTAACCTGCTTATCGAGTTGAGTAGTTCTTTAGCTTAAATTATGAAGATGGCCTTTACGCTGTTCCGTTCATCAGTTGTGAAGAGTTAAGCAATAGTATAGGTAGGTCTGGGGAAATTAAAAACTTCTACTAAATTCAATTTATTAGAAATATATATAAATTTAAATTAAAAGGATTACAAGCAATATTGCATTGGTACCTTTGAATATTTATTGGGGTTTAACAGATTCTAAAGGGACCATCCCATGGTCTAAGAGTAGGTTGAGGTTGACTTTGTTTAAAGGGGTGAAACTAGACTGTCACAAAAAACTCCCTGACCTGGTGTAAGCAAGCCTAATGGAAAAAACAACAGGCTGTAGACTAATTTGAAAATAAACAAATACAATTCATATTATAATAAGTATTTTATATCTCCTTCCGTATCATGTATACTGGACAAACACACAGCTAGGCAGCTAATATGAGGTGGTTAAAAATAATAGCCTATGCACCATACATTTATATTCTCCATTTGTGTGTTGTATCATTAAACACTGACTGAGCATTTCCGTGCGTGTTGTGATATTGCTTTTCATACATTGTATCTACTTAACTTTCTCTGTGCTGACAGTTAGATCTGTATTTTTAGGCTTGCGGTAGACTTGGCTTAACACAGTTAAGGTACTGTATTAATATTTGATGTTTTCAGTTGTAGTGTGCTCCATCTTGTATCCTTCCTGTAAAAGGGAAACAACTAAATTAGAGCATATGCAGACTTAGAAAGTCTATCCTCTTGAGTTAGACTTACCATGTCTTGAACACTAATGTGAAGACGTTTTAGTGTAGGCCTGAGTTATACCATGATATCTCTCTCTCCCTCTCTACCTTTTTCTCTCTCTTTCTCTCTCCGCTGGCCTGTCTGGGCTGAGTAGATAAGGCTTACGCGTGTATGGAGAGGTAAGGCACCTGCTTGATGGTGCGGCTGAGTATTTTTTTCCGATGCCGATGCTATCGTTGAGGGAATATTTACTCTTTGGAGGTGTAATGTATGCCTCCCCTCAGCGGGGCAGAGATCTGCCTTTGCCTCTCGGGTCTAAGCCAACTCCAAAGCTCCGAGGCTCCCAAATGACACCGGTTCTACTCACCTGAGATACGGCCCAGAGCTTAAGAGGAGACTCAGTAGTGGGGCTATAGATACAGTTCACTTCCGGTCCCCTCTGTCGCTCTCCTTCACTTTTCTCTACCCACGTCCCCTCTATTTATCTCTCTCTGTTTCTCTCTCTCTCTTTCTCTCTCTGCTCTCTCTCTCTCTCTCGCTCTCCATTCCCTACAGGGAGTCCCTCAGATGAACTATCAGCAGCACACACCCGACACAGGAGAAATAAAACCTCTCCCCTTCCTCCCTCTTTCCCCTCCACTTTACCTCACCCACACACGCAGTCATGTGCCACAATGCATTTGGTTGAAAGAAAGACTCAAGTCTTTCAGTTCTGAACTCTTTTTTGGCTTCAGAAAGCCCCAGAACTCCATTTGTCCGCCCTCTCAATTGTGCGTCAGTCATCCTAAACTGAGACCGTTCTTACAGCTACACTCCTACCTCTGTTGTTTCCTTTCGGCCTCCTGTCAGTTGCACGCATCGTCCCCCGAGCGCTGTTCTTCATAAGCCAATTACTATCCATGCATGACATGGATGTATATGTTTGACTACCGCCATTCTGCTGGAATGGTGAAATACTCGCTGACTCGCCCACGTCGGGTCAAGGGCAGTTCCCCAGCTTGGCTGTGTTACCAGGGCTTCTGGGAGCATTGCATACATCATGCGCCATTCATAAAGGCATGCATACATTGTGACACATACGACTACTAGTGGCGCTCCTTCTGAATTTGTGGTGCCTCTGCCACAGCCAAACACATGCAGCCCTTGACTCAGAGAGGCAGCTTTCAGGTGAGGTGTAAGCAAGTGAGGCTTTGAACACACACACACACACACACACACACACACACACACACACACACACACACACACACACACACACACACACTGCAGGCCCCTCAGTCAGACAGCAATCCCAGCACGTCATCAGGGAAGCCTGGCTATAAAAACAGACATAGGTGGGTGAAGTGGTGTAACAGGCTGTTGTTGGTTCAGCTGTAGATTCTCCTAAAGATTGCCTGGCACTGTCAGCAGCGCAGCTGCCTTGCTCTGAATTGGACGTGTTCTGCATAAGCGTCGCACTCTCCTTACAGATGCGCCCATTAAAATTCATGAAAACAAACAAAGTTTGTGTGTTGGGCGCTCCACACAAACTCTCTGGGATAGCGCAAAAAAAAAAAAAAACATCTCCACTAAGGTTGAAGGGAGTCTTACCATTTTCTTACTGATTTACACAGCTTTTTTTCTGGTTTATTTAGGTTACTTTTCCAGAATTTGTTGCAACACATTTTGTTGAAAATGTCACTCTCATAATATATGTATACAGCAATATATGTATACGTCAAATATATGTCAAACTGCAAGAGGACTGCCTCCCCAGCATACTCAGAGCAAACATGCCCTCAGGTGGATGGGATCTGTGAGCTGTTGAGGGCCAGTATTGTAGAGTTGTGAGTGAAGCTGCCAGACTTTGTGGTTTTACTCCTTTTTTTCGGTACACTGTACACATTCCCTAATGAATGGGGCATGATGAATACAAGCCCTGGTAACACAGGCATGCTGGGGAACTGCCCCTGACCCGACCTGTAGGTCTTTGTGGTGCGATTGGGAATGAATCTGAAAAAAACCTTCGCAACCTCATGTCATGTTGTCTGAATACAGAGACCAAACATATTGATGACTCTTCTGTGCTTACTGGTGTTAATTGTAATAATGTATGTGTGTGTGTGTGCGTGTGTGTGCGTGTGTGTGTGCGTGATGTGTGTGTGTTTAGGTTGGGTTTGGCATTATGAGGTCAGAATACATATTAGAGGTTGTGGAAAAAAAGACCATCATGAACACTTTCATATGCATATAAAACAGGTCTGCAATGTGAAGCCTTAAAGCATTATGAAATCCCAATCTGAGCTGTTTTTTTTTCTTCCTCCGGTGAAGGTATAATTATGCACATCCATAATCTCAAACAATCTTTTAATTACAATATCGTGTTCTCATTTCACCAAGTAATATACCCAAACTTTTTAAGTAATAGATTAGGTTAATTATTTCACCCCTGCACAGCTCAAAGCAAAGTAATATATTTCTTCCCCCTCTCCCCAAGATAACCCATTGTGATAACTACCTCCTTCATTCTCGTCCGCTAAATCTGAATTTGTCTTCAGATCAACTTGATCAGTGACGTAAATGCACGTTCAGGCTCTTGTTTTCCTGAGTGCCAGATCCATAAGAGAGCTATTACAGCCCACTCACTAATGTGCAGCAAGAGAGAGATGGAGCCATGGGGTGTGCCTTTGAAAGGTCTAAAGTCATTTACTGAGTCCGTCTTTTTGCATGCTGAGCTTATTGACGAGACTTTTTGCATGCTGAGCTTATTGACTTAGCTGAGAGGTAGCAGATCTCACCCTTGTCTTTCTGTGACTGAGAATGAGAGTGGGTGGCAGAAAAGGTAGAGCTACTTAGCTAAAGAACAGAAATCAGCTGGAAAATTATGATGTCAACAGAGTGTAATGAAGTTGAGGAAAGGTAGTGTGCGAGAGAGTGACATATAGATGCAGTGTGAGAAACAAGCTAGAGGGGAAACTTGTATGACAGGGACACAGCTTCTCAGTTGAGAGCACATAATCCTTTCCACTCCCGACGTGTTGACTAAAGAGGTGCTTGTGTGTATGTAAACAGTTTGTATATGCGCGATCAAGGTAAAATAAGCTAATTAAAGGATATGATTTATGCAAAAGAAGTTTATGTAGTTTCTGAAGTTTTAGTCCCTGTTCGCATTATGTTTATAATTACTTGCAGAAAAGCCCTGTAATCAGATCAGTGGAGGATTTGAAAATATTTTGAAAATGCGTCAACCTTGACTCTTGCTCACTGCGTGTGTGTCCACCCTGCTTAAGCACCATATTTAAATTCATGCAGCGTGTATGCTAAAGGAAAAAACTCCTCTTGCGCCTAACTGCCTGGAGAGGTTCTGGGGTTGGTTCAGATGAGAAAAGCGACAGTTGGGAGTGGGATGAGTTGGAATATTCATGGCTGCCCGTGTTGACTGATGGCTGGTGGGAGAGAGTGATGCTGAGCTGTGTCAGCGGAGGCCTGCTGACGCAGGCCAGGCAGAAGCTGCTTCCATTCCACACCCGCACAGCGCCACACCGCACCCATCCCCAGCCCCATCCCGGCACAGCTTCTACCGCTGAAGAGCTGCCAAATGTCTTCCTTCTGCCCTCCACCGCAATTTGTCATCCGCCCTGACAGGCTTTAAGTTTTTGAAATAGTGGATGATGTGTATTATCTGACATCCCGTCATTTTCAGCACCCCTGCACGTAATGTTAAATGATGAAACTTTGTCCAAAGAGCTGGAGTCTGCAATAACACTTGCTGGGAGACTACCCCAGAGTACCACTTTACGACTTCTTCCTTTATATATATATATATATATATATATATATAGAGAGAGATATCTCAGTCCCTCTCTCTCATCCTCTCTGTCTCCGACTCTTCTTCTCTCTGAATAATCATCTTGAACTTCAACTAAGAGCACACTGTGCCATTGTTGATTAAATTACTTAAGGCAACATTAGCTCATTTGATGCATCTAATTGACTGTGTTGAAGACTGCCAAGAATCACAGATTGCCACCAGGAAAAAGAGAGTGAGGTAAAATATCACATATGTAAAAATCAGATCAGATCAGATTCATACATATTCCAAACACAAACGGCATTCAGGCGTCCTTACACACACACACACACACACACACACACACACACACACACACACACACACACACACACACACACACACGCACACGCACAGAGACACACAATCTTTCACACCCTTTAATTGCAATCTGCCGGCACAGATTTCCACTTTAACCTTATAAAATCAGTCTTAGCCTGTGAGGAGATGCAGGCTGGAGATATGGGCTGATGAGAGTGCAACCAAACGTGCGTGGCAGTTTATGTGCATGCTTGACATTTCACAAAATGACAGAAACCTTATAAAACAAATGCAAGAGGCTGGTGTGACAGTCTGGTAATAGGATTGTTTTTACCTCACCGAGTCGGAGACTTTGGTTGTGTCACAGTAAATCTCCTGTCTGGTCTTTGGCTGTACATGGTGAAATTAACCCTTATCTTGCTATGCTTGCGACCTGAAACGCTCATCCTGGCCACAGAGTGTGCACATACACACACATACACACACACACACACACACACACACACTTTGACAAGGTCATTGGCCTCCAAGTGATTTAGGTCTAATTTAGTGTTAACAGGACTGAGGGAACTGTCTCTTTAATTCCCTAAGCATGATATAGAAATCCAACTGACAACTTTACCATAGCAACAAGGAGCAAAGTAAAGCTCTACCCTTAGAGGTGCATCAGGAGGGAGCTGACATCTCTATGCAGGTGAAATTTTCAAATAGAAAAATTATTTGAATATGAAACAGAACAATTATGCTAACAAAATGGATACATTAATGATTTGCTGATGGTTCCTATGATTTTGTAGCCTGGATACCAGCCCAAACCTCGCCCACAAAATTTTTGGTCAGGGAGATTTGGTCTGGCTCTGGGCTAATTGGGAGAGAGTTTCATCGGTAGGATAAAACCGGACCAATCAAATTGTCAGGGCGGGCTTTATACGTTGATGGACAGATACCAACGCTTGAGTTGAATTAACCGGTAGATTCGAACTCCGACCAAGATGGCCGCGTCTTGGGTGCTTAGTGGGGAATATTTTATGTGAATTAAGCTATCTACACGACTTTTTAATGTCTACATTGACTCGGTTAGTTGTGCATGTGCAACACGAATGTTGCAGAATATTGTTTATCTTAACTAAAGCTCTCTAGACCATTATTGTTAGATCATTGCTAACGCGTACACAAAAAACCCATTGAAACAAACTGTAGCTTGTAGCCTTAATGCTAATTAATTAACGTGAGCAGGCATATCTCAACAGACATTGACAGCGCATTCATTTTGAAAGAGGAACAGAGAAACGCGATCAAGGCATTTGTCGATTGAAAAGATGTTTTTGCCGTCCTTCCTACGGGATCGGGTAAAAGTTTAATCTATCAGATGGTAATAGGCTACTACGTTGCTCTGATTGGTTCTAGGTATCCAATTCAGTGAATAGGCATTTTCTTTCCTGGTTCGTTGAAACACGCCCCATAATCACAGCCCAAAGGTTCGGTATCAGACTCATATTCTGACTAGAATCATGAGTATGACATCGTCAGGCTAATGATTTTGTGTCATTTTCTGTAAATTTAAAGCCAATTTCTGTTTTCCTTTCTAGTTTTTATTCATCTTTTATGTTCTAACAGTTAGACACAATTATTTTTTAACATAGTGCATCTTTATGTCCAAACAATAAGAGACAATGAAATTGCATTGTAAAAGTAAAAAAAAACACTTTAAATTTCTTTATTTAATTTGTTTTATACTTTGCTTGAGATAACTAGAGAGTCTCTAATTTCAGCTGTGGAATTTTTTCAGGAGGTAAAGTGCGAAGGGAAAGGCTATTGATTTCTCTCTCCACAATTTCTCTCGTCTGGGTTGAAACCTTCTGCTGTAGGGTTAGCCACCCTCACCACCGCCAGCACAAAGAATGTGCCTTGTGGAATTTAAAGTAACATGCTTCGCTCGTGTGTGTGGGTGTCTGGAAAAGTCATGGAGGGAAAGCATTGTTGAGCCAGGCCAATGTGACGGGCCACAGAAAGCAGCGACAGGCAAAGGAGTATAGATCAGCCATTGGAAATCGATAGGGGAGCGAATGTGGTGGCTTACAGCTGGTAAAAAGAGGTTAAATGAGATGGCTCTACAGAGAAGCCAATTCCCCTAGGCTGACCTTTTGGTGATGTCATTAGTTACATACACAAAGTCAAATGAATGTTCTCTCTCTCTCTCACGCATTTTACCTACTGTAGTTATCAATCCAACTTTTACAAATCAATGGGTCCTCACATTATTATAGTGAATTAACTTGAAAGAATGGCGTTTCATAGATAGACAGGCCGTCTTCTCTTCTCCTTGGTTTGAATAGCCTTTAATCGATGGGAGCTCTACTATGTTCCAGAGAAATTCAATTAAATGGTGCTGCAGCAATGTCCACAGAAAACGGTCCAAGACCGTTTTTTTTTTGTCAAAGTGGAGTACAATTTTATTAAGCAGAATTTAGTTTTCAAGCTGTCTGTGACATTTTAAGAGCACTGCATAATCTGACTCATACTCAGCTGGCCGTGTTGTCTTTTTCAGACATTCAACCTCCGACAGCTTTCATGTTGTAATGGTGCAGTGGAGATGTGTGCTGACACACGTCCCAAATAGGATACATCTTGGCGCATACTACTCTTCCATCAGACAAAGTCAACTTAATGAATACACAAGGAAGTGAGTGAGTGAGTGGTCGAATTAATAAACACATGAATGACACCTTACAAACAGGCAGCAGGGCCGTAGTGGTTTAGGGCAGCTCAAGCCCAGCCCAGCCCTGCTCTCGGCCATCAGCTGGGCTTTTTTGTTTGCGCTGTCAAGTGCAATCCCACGAGGACACATTTACACTGTCTGTTAAGGACAGTGTTAGGTTTTCCTTTTTTCTCTCTCATTGTTTTGTTTTTAATTTTGTCTACCCACCTCAAACACTGACCACAAGGGAAATGTGTTGCTTTTAGCATGTGTATTCTCCACATTAATGTGAAAACTTAATTAAAAGAATAGTGAAAAGCCATTATAGGTGTACTGGAATTAGCCAGTCAATCTCCACATCTAAATTGAATTTTTTAGCGGGCAATAGTTTCCAATGAGTCCCGTCTGGAGATCCAACTATGACCTCCTGGGTTCAATTTGGAATGTAGGAAACACACATAAAGATGTGCACTTATATTAACACGGTGGAGAAGTCAATTAAGAAACAGCTCCTGGAATCCAATTAAAAGTCTTTAGACAATTTCAGCGCCTGGCTCCCCCTCACTACCCGCTCCCTCCCTGTCGCTCTTAAATACCCCCCCCCCCTCCCCCAAACACACACACACACACACACACACAGGCGCACACCGTTCCCGTAATAAAGGCACGGGGAAACACCAGGGGCTTTTAAATAGGCTTTTCGAAAGGATTGTTTTTCTTTTTTATTGTCTTAAGAGGAACAAGTGTTATTGACTTTCGATTTAAATGAAAAGTCTGTTTTAAAAAGAGTGTCAAGGAATTGGCTGGTGAAGCAGCGGGGAAATAAATAAATAAGTTCTAGACCAGTATTAGATTAAGTGCAGTAATGAACATTGTAATGGACACCTGGTTAACTCTTAGTGTTCTTTATTATGCCGGCCACCAGAGACAAACACGCACTCATGGATACTTTGGCCCCTCTCTCTCTGTTTCTTCGTTCAGCTTGTCTCGGAAGGGCCGATGTAGATGTCAAAGGACCAAACAAGACGATATCTAACTTCACTTATTCTTTTCTACTCCTCTTTTTTTCCTTCCTTTCCCCCAGATGGCATCTCCTGCTTGCCATTATTACAATCGATCAGAGCTTTAAACCAACTTAATTAGTCGAGCTTGTCAGGACATCTGCATAATTTGAGGAGCAGATAATTTGCTCTGACAGTGGCAAGGCTCCTCTCTCTCTACCTCTTTCTCGCTCAGTCTCTCTCGCTCTCTCTCTTTGTCCCTGTGGCCATGTACGGTTGTATTCAGGCCACTATAATGTGCCATACGTGCCGGTGTCTCAATCTCTTCACACAGTGAAGTCATGCAAAGGTGTGTCACCTCAGCCACACAAGTCCACTGCAGTCGCTCTCTCTTTGGACGTGAGATCTTAAATAGAGAGAAGAGAAAGATAAAATGTAGCCATTTCTATTTTCAGCTGCACACATAGTAGCACATTTTGAAACATGAGGCATTTAAATGAAGACTACTGTTTGTAAAACAGTACAAATATACTGGGACTTCAGTGCATTTTATACGTGGGTATACCATTGTGTCATCTATGAATCAACGCGCATTTATTAATTACTATCTAGTCATTGATTAGTATGTTTTTAATGCAATGGAAAATGAATTTCCTGCCTTAAAATGCCTGTCAAAGTTATTGTCTTGTCAAAAGTTCATTTGAAGCAGTCTCAATTTTATCAGTGCAGTACCAATAATTGGTCCTTCCTAACGGTAGCATCAACTGTAGCATGTTCACTAAAAACAGAAACAAATCTGATATCTGATTGAGATCTGTCTCTGTCTAACCTTGGAGCTTGCAATGATAACATCTCCAGCTGTATCCATTTTGGCTTATTATTATTTTAGCTGCATGTGGTCTTCCACCAAGTTAACATTCAGTCATTATTGCATCAGCTTTTAAAATAAACAGCGGCGGTGGTGGCTCGCTGAGCCCCATGTCCAGAAAGCAATTACACAGTGACAAGGGGTTTCTATTACAGGGATCATCTGTGGATGGATGTTTAGATTTATTTATAGTATTGCCCAATAAAGAAAACGTAGACACCAAAATGGCCGCATGATTTGTGGGATGTATAGTATGTAAATATTCTGCTGTCCCATCAGTGGTTTACAGTAATAGCACTGGGCTCTATGTCACTGTTTTTGAAAGGTTTCCCCTAGCGACTAGGTTTGAGATGGGACATAAGAAGCGGGAATGGAAAGTGGTGTTCAAAGAGGATTGAAACCTGTCCGAAGTTAGAGTAATCCTCTCCCAGGTCCACTTATAGCCAGGCGATGAGTTCCTCCCTAAAAAAAGCACCAGGGCTTCGGGTGAGTGTGTCAGCACTAGGGACTCCCTCTGCCTCACCAATCGGGCAGCACCAGCTCCCCCAGCAGCAGTTTACAGCTTTGGCCGACTGACATCGTTGCCTCTATGTAAATGTATGTAAAAATCACATCAAAGCCACACAGAGAAATCTCTTAAAAAGGAAACTATGTGTGAGCACTGGGAGGGAGAGGGGGAGTAGTGATGGAGTTTTATTTCCCCTTTTTTCTGATTGGACTGTCAACGGATGTGACTTTTCCACTGTTTTCCACACAGAAGGGCTCTGATCAATACTCTTTCCTTTTATATGGAAATGTGTCACAGCAGGTAGCAATAGGTAGAAATATTCCCATTCGATTGCTGCCAATTTGCCAGGCCAGGAGGCTCCCCATCAAATAAGTTGTCAGCGGCTGAGCAGGCGATTTGCATAACAAAGCTGTTTGCTGTGCAACTTAAAAGAATCTGGTTTAAGTTGATTACAGGTAATGAAAAAGGGCATAGGGTCATTCTTAGCCGGAAACAGTACCTCTGGGAACCATTGATTTTGCCTGCTTTGAGCTGCTTAATATACTGTTTAATGCATTAGACATGCTGTTTAGCGTAGTGAAGGGTACATGTTTTATTTTAAGAAATAAAGTATATAAAAAGTATTTCCTTCCATTCAAACATATTGCATTTCAACTGCGAGGCAACAGAATCATGGGAAAACTGTAATTAGGTACTACAGTCAACCCCCCTGAGAAGATCTGAGAGAAGAATTTGAAACTCTGCCAAGCCAAAAAAACACTTTGTGCTAGATTTTCTGGGGTATTTGCTCTCTTACTTCACACTTTCAAGTCCTGTTTAATTTGTGATATTTTCTTAATCTTCATTTCAGGTTTTCTTTTTTTCGTTCCCTTTAAATACAGTGTCAAATGAATTCCAATTAGATTCCATTAGATAATAAAGATGCTGTAGGCCTTTTCACCACCCTGCGCCTCTCACTGTGCTTTTCCACATCCAACATGTAGGTTCTCAAAAAAAAAAGTGAAAAAAAGAAAAATAGGAAAAAAGGAGGGGGGAGGAAAGAAAAACAAGGATGAGGCTTCTCACCACAAGGAGAGTGTGAGGAGATTGGGTGATGAATTTAATTCTGCAAGTTCAGAGAGATTTCTTAGTTTGACATGCGCAGCAGGGGGTCTTTGAGAGCTTGGCAATGTCTCTTGCACTGCATGCTTTGAAAATCTCTCCCCACTGCCGAGCTCCTAT